>NC_139037.1:10639970-11174236 GCF_964662115.1 Mustela nivalis
AGTTTCCTTACCTTGTTTATTGACAAGTCGTGACTTCTTACAGTAGTAGGTAAGCTCCTGTTCACAGTGCTCCGCGAGGTTAATTGTGGCCTGGAGCTGCTCCATGCTGGCCACATACTCGAAAAACCCAGCGTATGGGTTCTCTGGGTTAGTGTTTCTGACTCTTGTTAAGTCAGAGCCATTGTGCTGTATGACCGTCCATGCAGTTTCTTGTATGCAGAAATGGGGAAGAAAGAGAGGAGACCATCACTAGTCTGCAAAAGTTAAAATAAATAAAGAAAATCAAAATCACCTTTTATCTGAGTCAGATTTTTCTAGTCATCAAACCTCTCTCAGAGGTAGAATCAACACAGATGGATTCTTAAAATTTTTAAATTATCTGAAGTGATTTTTTTCCCTGAAGTTTATACAACTGCCATGCATTTGCAGTGATTTTATTTTACTCTTTGTTGCTAATTTAACCAGAAAATGTTTATGGTGAAAAATATTAAGGAAACGAATTATTAAAATTTGTGAGACATTTCATTTCATTGAATCTAATATTCTACTTTTTAAAGATATGTTTTTATTTTATTTTAGAAAAAAAATAGTTGCCTATCATATTTCTAAAGCATTGTTGATTACTGACACACCCCAAATTCAGGGATGTTACAATTTAAAAATAAAGTGTATCTTTGAATTTCTAAAATATTTTAAACTACACAATGTAAGCAATGACTTTTCTGCTCTTAAAAATCATTCCTGTTACCAGCAAAAGGAAGTCACTTTTTATGGCCTATATGTCTATCTCTCTTCAGACAACATTTAATTATGAGTGCACATCAATTTCTTTTTAAATTGAATTTTAAATATTCATTTTGGTCTTGTGTGATGTGCACCATGATGCGGCCCACAGGAAGTTACTCCTTTGGGCTGAGCCCATCTGACGCAGCAGCAGCAACTCAACTAACTCACAAAATAAAGTACCTCTGAGTACTTACAAGCGTAATCGCCATTGACACCTGAACATCAACCACCATAAGGATTACTAAAATTATTAAATGAAATAAAAATCCTACAGTGTTTGTAGCAGAAGATAGGCATATTGTATCTAGCCTTCAACTTCTCCAGGAATTGACTTCACATTATATTTATTGTGATAGATGCAGGCACATGAACAGATTAATCAAAAGGCCTCTGATTTAATAGGTAAGAAACAGACTGGAAGTTGTCCAAACTCTGCTATATATAAGCTGTTCAGTCACATAACTCTTCTGCATTGCAGAGGACTATTCCAAATTGGAGGAAAATGGTAGGGAGAATTTCCTCCCCTCTCTTTAGCAAACACATTCACACGGATCAGCAATCAGAACAAGGTAAGAAATTCCACTCCCAGCCCTCTCCAGGTCACCAGAACTCTGAATAGAGAGGTCTGCTAACGAAGACAGGAGACAACTTTGACAGCCTTATTGCCTTTCCTGTGCACATCATTATTTTTCTTGGAAACAAATGCTGTTACTTCTATTGCTGCCTTGCATTTCAGCTCACTGTAGAGCTTTATCAGCAAATTAATTTCCTTCAAGAGGACATGATACATAAGCTAATGGTATTAGTTATGGATGGCCAGACAGTGATATGGTATAGAGACCATCAGGATATTTGAGTTACAGATACAGTGTGGAATGTGAGCTTACAAAAAGTCAGGTAAAATCTGAGACTCTGTCCCCAAATTTTAGAAAATAAAGTGGCAGAACACAGGAGACAAAAGGTAGGTCTGAAATTCTCTGATTTTAGCCAACTCGACCCTGGCTATTAGAAGTTTAGGATTATTAACCAGGCAAATTTGTTAGTCTAACCTCCACTGGACTCTGTTTTTTTTTTTTGTTCAATGAATATTCTTCTTTCCTTGTGGTAAATCAATGGCCTGTGTGAGGAAGTTCGACTCTGATTGGCTGCCAAAGGAGCAGAACAACATACCTACCTGCCTGAGGCCTTTGTCTCTGTCTTTTACATTACACTGAGCAGGCCTTCCCTAGCATTCAGCACCCACTAAGTCACAATTAACACTTGGTTCCAAAGGTCTTTAAAGGTGCTGCAAATTTAACCCAAGGCCGAGGCACCGTACTACCTTTAAAGGACACCACATGGAAATATTTCTCTTTTTGACATCCTAAAATTTTAGTATTATGGTAGTCTCTGTGTTTTCATTTTCTAATAAAAAGTGCTACAAAACAGAAGGTTAAACAGATGCTGCACTTATGAGATCTCTAGATTTCCAGGGCAAAGCAGAGGCAAGAGAATCATCACCATAGGTTAGGAACACCAGAAATGAGCCCCCAGCAGCCATGCTCCAAATCTCATCTGCTTTGCTAACAGGGGAATTTCTCACAATTATGACCCCGGGGCCTCTTTACTGCGTTTTCAGACATGATTGCATTACCTGATATTCAGAAATTATAACTGTAAAGGACACAGACTTTCTCACAATTTGTAATTCAGCATTTTGTGATTTATTCTTTGGGTCTTCTCCCCTTGTCTGTAGGCTCTAGGAGAAGAGTGATAGTTTCTGACTTGCTATCATAGTAGTATCTGTAGCACACAGCACAGGGGCTGGGCACAACATGCAGAAGACATTAAAGAAATGTGGGAATAAAGGAGTGAATGCACTGTGTCATCCAGACTAGAGTACTGGCTCTATGGTGCCGTGAGACTTTCAATGCCTTTTAGCTGTTTTAGAACTTCGTAAATTGTAAACGGATAGTTCCGCATATTAATAAGTCTGAAATTACGAAGGTATGAGATATTATCCTACTTGCAAGTTAACCAGTTCTCTTGCCTCCTATATGAATTATATCCATGTATGTGTATCTATCCAGACAGATCTAGCTGTAGATGGGTGCTGGAGAGCTACACTAGCAGACACAGAGTCCCTGGATCGGGGACCACCTGCTCACAGAAAATGCTAGCACCATTTGTTCTCCACGGCCCAGTTTCCCAGGGGCCGATAGAGGCGTGCCAGATGCACCTGGGCATGCTGGAGGAAACCCCCGGTGCGCCTGGGTGGCTAGGTCTGTTGGGTGTCTGACTTCAGCTCAGGTCATGATCTCGTCGGGGGTCCTGGGATCAAGCCCCCCATGTTGGGGGGAGGGGGGTCCCTGCTCAGCAGGAAGTCTGTTTCTCTCTCTCTTTCTGCCCCTCTCCCCTGCTTATGTGTGTATGTGCTTTCTCTCTCTCTCTCTCTCTCAAATAAATAAAATTTTGAAAGAGAGAGAGAGAGAAGTAACCCTCAAATTGTGAGACTTGGATGTTAGAGGGGATGGCTGGCACATCTTTTCCTCTTCACAGAGGAAGAGAAGAATTGTGGCTCTGGAATGCAACAGATCTCTGAGGAGAGGCACCAGTCCATAGGTTTTTTGTCTTGTTTTTGGTTTTTTTTTGGTCACTTTTAGCATGTAGGCAAATACATCTGGGGGAGATAAACCTTCAACCTTCTAATCTCTGCAGAGAAAGTCACTATCTCTAACTTCCAAGACATAGCTATATGCAATGATCCTTTAACACAGGCTTCCAGATTTGCTTATTTTTTTTTTATTAATTTATTTGCCTCATTTACTTATTTGCTTAGCAAGCAAGGCATTGTTTCCTCATAACAACAAACGATCGTCCACACACCAGCAAATTCCACCTGGCAGAGGTTCAAGGGGCTCCCCTCCTCCACACCCGCTGCGGAAGCAGCCAGTCCCGCCTCCATTTGCACATTAATTTCAGTATCACTGATGTACACATATGTCTGTTTCTTCGATTCTCCTTTGAACTGATTGTGACATCTCACCAGTTTCCTCATTAATAAAGTATGAAACGAAACCTTTAAAATGTGGTTTTTTAGTTTTTATTTTTATATCTGTGTGAGATTTTATTCATTCATTTATTTTTTTGAAAACTGTCCTTTACCCAAATGCTGAGAGAGGTGGTTGTTGCAGTAAAGGAGACACAGAGACATGAGTCAGGAAAGACAGCTGCGACGGGCAGGAAAATCTATGAAATTTAATAAATACACTCAAAAACTGAAAGGCAGTTTGGGTCTACCAGCGTGTCTCCCTGAAGAGATTTCTAGTATATAGATTGTATGTAAAGCACCTGAGTAATTAAGAACTTGATTTATCTTCTGCCTGCTGCTGTTTTTGAGCATGATAACAGGGTAAAGAAAAAACGTGCTGTTTAAGGACACAGTTGCAGACCTTGTGTTCCTTCGGGATTAACGGGGTGGGGGGTGGGTGGGGGTGGTGGTGATAGATGTGATTAAAAGCTGTGAGGTCAGGGAGGAAGTGCTGTGTGCAGGAAACCCTGGGAGATGAAAGGAAGAACAGCCAGCATTCTGGAGCAAAGCTTGGTATAAACAAGGCTGCATCAGAATAATGATGGTTAGTTATTAACTCTCAGAGCTAACAAGGAGGCCTTATTGTTGGAATCCCTAAAGTAAAAAGAATTCTGCTGTTATAAATCTCATACTCTCCAGCCTTCCCAGGGAATGGTCTCAGGAGCTCCTGTCTCAGAAGCACACGGAGAGCTTGTTCAGAGGGCAGAAACCTGGCCTTGGTCCTCCAATTTTCTGAGTCAGCAAAACTCAACCCAGGCATCTTGGTGGTCCCTTGACATCTTGGCCAGAGGGAGTTTAAACCAGGGAATCAGCATCTTCACCAAAGTCTGAGACCTTCAGCACTCATCATTCTCTCCCCACCGAAACAACTGTCCTGACAAGGCGATGTGTGAAATGAGAAATATCTTGAACATAAAACCATTACATTATAGAAAAAGCAGTGGATTTCGGGTAGAAGAAAAAAGCCTTGTACATTTCTGCAGGGAGAGCCACTGGGATTCACGTTATCCTGACTACTTATTTTTTAAATTATATTTACAATACCGTACTTAGAAAGAATTTTCCGTCTTTAACAGAGTTTGGGAAATTATCCATTCAAAAGAAGTTTCCTTTGTAGTTTTTAGCTGGTAACGCTTCAAGGTGTTTAAATCCACGTGGAATCATTTGCTTGACACTAATTCTAGACTCATAATGGGATTTTTTTGAAGTTACACAGCTGCAAGTAACTGATTCAGCATTTTGTCTTCTTTTTGTAATTATTACACTTGATTTATATAACTAGAAAATATGTTACTGGCTACAAGCAATGAGTCACTGATAGAACACAGCCTTTTCTAGTGGAAAAATGTTCAGGCTGGGAGAAAAGGGGTTTTAGTCCTTCATCGCTCCCTAATGATTCTTTAGCCTGCTTTACCCAACCTCCCTGCTTTGCTCATTTGCAAAATTAGATCAATAGGAAACGTTTCAAGCTGTAACATTATTTTTCACTGGATTGCTACATTCTGGGATTGTCACTTTAGTGTAAATGTATTTCAGTATTCAGTAAATGTATTACATTTAGTGTAAATGTATTTCACTTTAATGTAAATGGGGTCTCTGAAGACACTGAGCTGTCTCCTAACTGGATTATCTGTGTCTCTGCCTTCAATGGCTTACTTTTCAAATGGCTTTAAATGTTGTGAATGTCCTCTTTTGCATCAATGCTTTCTGAAAATTTTGCTGAAACACCTGTCACCTCTCTCTGTGTGGATATACACATTTCCTCCATGTCTCTCAGAATTATCACAGAGTCAGCATGAGACTTCACTGACTGAAAAAAGGCACATAACTGATAAAGTAATATGACGAGGTAAATGTTGATTTAATAAAAATGGAATAATTCATTCAATAAAATGAAAGTGATAACTGCTTTATCATGTAGATAACGTAAGTTCACATGGCCTATACATTTTGGAATCATTCCATAGAAAGATATCATACGTGTGTGAGTATGTGTGTGTATATATATATATATATATTCAATACTCTTTATTTACAGGTCCTCATTATTTGAGAGTCACCTACTCATGACAATTTGCACCCCCCAAATCAAGGTGCTCTTGGACATCTATAGACATTTACAAAACAGCAAAAAGCTTACACTTAATGTACATGTATTTCAATATTCCAGGGTCACGGAAGACACTTAGCTGTCCCTAACTGGATTATCTGCGTACAATGTCCTCAACAATGGTGAAAGCAAATGGAAGCCGCCTGGTTGTGTGATATGAAAAATCCCTGAAGATACATTCTAATCTTCTAATTTCCCTAAATATCTGTTGCCATGGTTTTACCACCGTCCTCCAGCTTTTAGAACTACACATTAATACAAAGGAACTCTTCCTCCCGTGTTCAGCTGCCTTCTCAGTATCTCCTCTGAATGTGTCACAGACATGTCAAACTCAAACTGTGTAAAACGGAGCTGCTGATCTTTCCCCTCAAATTTTTTTTTTTCTTTACCTTTCTTTTCTTTCTTTTTTAGGGAGGGGTAGAGGGAGAGAAAGCATCTTAAGTAGGCTTCAAACCTGGTGCTGAGCCAGAGCAGAACCCAATGCAGAGCTCATTCTCGCAACGCTGAGATCATGACCCGAACCCTGAGCTGAAACCAAGAGTTGGACGCCTAACCAACTGAGCCACCCAGGTGCTCCCTGTTCAACCCTTTTAATGACCACATCTTAAATAATGGCGACCCAATTACTCTGGTGGCCCAAGTCAAAATGTGGTGTTATTTTTATTTTCTTTTGTTTTCTCACACCTGACATGTATTGAATGAGAACGTCGAATCCCCCTCCCCCAAACACACTGCTATAATCCAGTGCAAGCTGTTACCATCATCTTGCATGGACTCTTGCACTACTTGAACTGGTCTCCAAGCAGGTCTCTCTACTCCTGCTACAGACATACAGATGGACATACGTTATATACGCATACATATAGATCTATACCTTATACATATATCCATGCATATGAGGGATGTGTATGAGTGTTTGTGTGTGTACCTCTGTTCCTAGATGGGCACTTCCTGACATAGGCGCCATCATGATCCCATCAAATGCAGTCAGATGGCATCCATCATGGCTTAAAACTCCCTGGTGTCTTCTCATCTTGTTCAGAGTAATGAGACTTCGCCTCCTGGCCCTGCCTTGACTCTTGTTCTCCTACTTGCCATACTCCAACCACACTAGATTTGTTGCTGTTTTCTGAATGCACCTGGCAAGAGCTCTGCTCTCAGGACTTAGTACGTGCTATTTCCTTTGCCTGGAACATTCTCTCCCCAGATATTCACTGCCTGATCTTAAGCAGTGAATCCTCCTCTGAAACACCTCCTACTTGAATTTAGTGTTTCCTTTTTCTGTGTGTTTTGCTCCAGAAAACTGTGACTTCCTGACGCAGTGCTATTCAGTGTAAACTTTCTGCAGTGATAGAATAGGTTGCTGCCGAGCAATGAAAGTGTGACCAGTAAGATTGAAAAAAAGGGGAAGGGCATTTAATTTAATCTTATTTTTATTAATTTAAGTTTTAATTTTTAAAATGTGTTTCTATTCATGTAGTTTTATTAATTAGTTTTAATTAAATGTGAATTGAAATGGGCATTTGTTGCTAGTTCTACTATACTAGAGAGCACAATTCATCTAGAATCCATTGTTTTGGATTTGGTGACAAAGGGATCAAGATTCTTTTTTGAGGACATTAATATACAACCAACCCTTCCCGTGCCCCTACCAGCACCACTGGTTGAAAGACCACCTTCCCTTCACTATAAATCAATGCAAACTTTGCAGTAAGTCAACTATCCATACATGAGGAAAATCTGTTTATAGACTCTCTATTGTGTTCCATAGATGTACTTATTTCTCCTTATGCCAATCACACACTGTTTCACTTAGCCTGTCAGTATAATGTCTTTATAGCTATTACAGTTGAGTCCTTCAACTTTATTCTCCAAGACTGATTTGGTTCTTCCTGTCCCTTCAAATTTGCTGATAAATTTTAGAACTTCCTTGCCGGTTTTCACCAAAACAGTTACATCAACCAACAAATAAACAGCTCACTGGAATTTTAATTAAGACTTGTACTAAATCAATACCTACATGGGAAGAATTAATATTTACACCGTACTGAGTTTTCTAATCAATAGGATTTTTATATTTCCTCATTTATTTAGAATTTTAATTTATCTCGAGCATTTTATGCTTTTCTATGTAGAAGTCATGCATATCTTTCGTTAGATTTATTACCATGTATTTGAGATTTTTTTATGTGATTGAAAATAAAATCTTCTAAAACTTCATTTTGTTTACTGCTAGTATGCAGAAATGAAGTGAAGTTAATTTTTATATGAATTTGATATCCAGTAATCATCCTAAATGTTAATAGTTTACCATGAGCCAGTGCAGAACCCAATGCAGAGCATTGGTGTATGTATATGGAGATACACAAACACACACACACACATATACACACCCACTAATATATAACCTAGTCATAGACTAAGAACAAGAATCAATAGGTAACTTGGTCATACGCAAGTAATGATAATCTTAGTTCTACCCTTCCAGTACTTACATCTTCCCTTTCTTTCTCTTGTTTTATTGCACTGGCAAGGACGGCCAATATAATGGTGAACAGTGATAACAGCAGACATCCTTGTTTTAATACTCATAACAAGGGTAAAGCTTTCACTATTTCACCATAAAGTGTGATAGGTGCTATAAGCTTTTTGTTAGTACTCTTTAACTAAGTAAGGAAATTTCCTTCTATTTGTAATTTATTGAGTTTTCATCTTCTCTTTTATCATGAATGGATGTTGAATTTAACCGAACACATTTTCCACAACTATTAACTTCTATTTAAATTTAGATAAGTAAAGAATTCAAGAACACAAGTCATGTGTACCTACATTTAAAAAGTAAATATTTTTCAAAGTTTTCATATGTATCAGTCTACTAAAAGAAATAAGGTCTGTCCTTTTTGTTTAGAGACTTAATAAGATACATATATTATGAGATGTTCTACACAGATACCAGATTCATTGAAAATAATGAAACATTTCGAAATCATTACCATTAAACTATTTTTAAAAAGTTTTTGTTAAATTCTACCACTGAACAATATATATTTTAATCAAGTTGAAAAGTAGGTCAACTTTCTACTGGTTTCATTTTAAATTTGTGTGTTTAAAGCATTCATGCAAATTTAACTATTAAATGAAAGTTGATTAACTCACCAGTCATATTGCAATATAGAAGAAAGGGCTCCAGGGGACCGCTTCCATCTGAATCTATATAGTAAAACCCTGAAGTATTTCCTCTGTGCTTATAGGCTTCACATGACTGCTCATAGATAGCTGTAAGGAAAAAAAAATGGATCTTCATAAATGGAATAGCATAAAATGAGTCTCTTAAATTTTAATTTGGACACAAAATACAGTAAGTTTTGAAATTTAGTATGTATATTACTGACCAGGAAAAAAGTAAAACGTATTTTAAAACAAAACTCATTCTTTTTTTTAAAAAAATTAATATGGATGAAAGGTTACACAGAAAAAGGCAGAATGAGGTTGAATTCTGTGGCATTTCTTTTTGTAACAGAACAGGAGATTAATTAGTCAAAATAGAAATTGATTTTTACATTAGGTAAAACAACAAAAGAGAAAGTATGTGTCTTAAATGTCAAAATGGTTCTAAATATAATGTAACATCCATTTTGGACTTTCATCCTAATGGGTCTTTTGACATCCACTTTGGAATTTCTAATTTTAGTGACCCCCTGTAATAATCTCACATCTGAAACACAACAGTATAATCTCCTTAAATAATCTGCTTTTATCCAATAATTATGTAATAGAAAAATTTTAAATAATGTAACTACTCTTTCTCATATAAAATTATATATAGATAAAATCTTTTAAAAAATTATGACTGACAAAGCTCATCAATAATTTTAAAAGTCATTTATGAAAGGAACTTTCTCTAATGCCCTGTAATGAGAATTTAATATAATTAAAATTGGAAGCAGAAAAAATATTTATATGAAATATGCCCTCAAGTGGTCTCAATGTGTTTTGGTCCATAACTGGATGTTTTTGATTATATAATTATACATTTTCCATGTACAAGGTTTGATATTAACAACTGTATATGATGCACATGTCTCATTGAAGCACTTTGCCAAATGCACTGATAATTTCCATCAAGCTTTTTATTTTATGAAATGAGAAATAAGTTACACCCTGAATGTCTTTCCTTGATCTAGTCCAAATTTTTAAAAATTATATTAATGACTTTTTAGGCAATACAACTAATTTGCTCAGTGTTATAGAAATTTCAGATATTCATACAAATTTATTTCTCTGCTCTTCCATAGTCCGATGATTTTATTTTCTTCCTATTATATATGGTATAGACAAAAATATAAGCATGGATTGTTTTAGAGTCACTTTTATATTTTGTGCAGTGAAACAGGCATTAAAAATGGTTACTTTACTCACTTCTATATGCACATATTTATGTTCATAAATTCTTTGAAAGACACTGGCAGGAGAGACTCATGATTTGAGTCAGGGCTGGTATCAGAAAGGACACACGACTGCATGAGGGTATTTAGGAGTACATTTGCTTTGTGTGTATTGCTTGACTCCTTATAAGATGACTGTTTTTCACATATGACTTATTATCAAACTTTTGAAGACTTCTCCTCTGCCCCCTCCTCTATGTACTTATGCTAACAACAGTAAAGGCTTCACTCTAACCAGGTTTGTTATCCTGGCCCCTTTCTCAGAATGGTTATTGGCCAAAACCCTTCAGCCATTTGGACTATCTGCTCAAGAACACAGTCAGTTAACACAGTTAGATCAAACTGTGGCCACGGATGAAAACATCTTATCTATCATCCACTTGTTTTCCTTAGAATTGTTTGTGTGCATATTTAGATTCAGTCCTTGATAACAATTACAAATACATAGTTAAAACACATTCAATCAGCTTTTTGTTTTAAGTTAGTTACTACAATTAGGATGACGGCTGATATAAGAAAGTAAAACAGATGGCTGGCTGGGTGACCTGGCTCAAGTAACCTGCTTCTGGTCACAGCGAGGTGTGGTTTTAGCAAGAGCCGGCATTCTTCATGACGCTGTGACAGAGAAAATGATGCTTAGGAATCACTCTGGCTGTAATGGTACAGGCATGAGGGGTGAAACCAGGAGCTCCTCCTGCCCACACCCTTGCCAGCCCCGAATCAGGACCTCTGAGGGTCCCTTCCAGAATGTCCACGGCTGGGAGCCCAGGATTCCAGTCTCAACCCTAGCAAAGTAGCACACAGTGAAAAAAAGAGGAATGGGGAGTCTGACGACTTTGCCCAGAACACCCTTCCCTGAAGCTGAAGCTACAGGAGGGAGTAGTAGGAGTTAGGTTGCTTGGCAAGCAGAAATGATATGAAATAACAGGAAAGAAAAATGATGATCTCACCATCATTCATACTGAAAAAGTGGACACGAGTCTTACAACACATGCAAACCTTTCATCAGAAAAATTGCACGGTTTATAATGTAGGAAGAATGTTTTTTGTGATCCCAGGCTCTGGAGCATAATTGCAAGTACTTACATCCTCACTATGCCTCAACTATTTAAGGAGACTGGGGCAAGGGGACTGATCTCTCTCCGTTACTTCACGAGTCAACTGGGGATAATACTAGTACCCACCCACTGCGGTGGTCATCGGAATTCAAGAAGGTGGGACATATAAAACACTAGATCACTGGCTGGCATTTACAAAACACTCAATAAAGTGAACTATTTAATGATTAACATCATTATCTGCCAGCCTTATTTCATTACCCTCATACATGAGGTCACAAGGTTATCTATTTCTATGAGCTACTTTGACAACTTCTGGAAAAGAGGTGTGGATTTCAAATAAACTAGAAAGCAGCTGGACGCTGAACTTTGGGGTTGTACGTCCCAATACGCGGACATAGATGCACCCAGCCATGGAAAGGGAAATGAACAAAGAAACCAGAACAGAGGCAAGAAGCAGCAGGTGTGTTCGGCTTACAGTTGTGGCAGGTAGCTCCTGTGTAGCCGGTGTTCGCACAGTTGCAGTGAAAGGTGCTCCACGACTGCGAACATTCACCACCGTGTTCACAATAGTTGGGCAAACACCTACGAAAAGTTGTAGATACAATCACTATTTTTCATTCTGAGCCATCATAAAATATTGATCACTTATACACGGTCAAGTGAGAGGAGAATGCCAACAATTAACAGAAAGGGTAAATTTAACATGACTCATGGTTATTCAGTCTGTCGTTAAGTGGTTTAATCACAGAACAAAACCGTCGATCGATAAATTCATCAGATTTCAACCAATTCCCAGGTAGTTGTGACTGCTTAATTTTCAACATGTCCTACTATATCAGAGTCCTTTCTTTTCCATAAGCGGCAAAACACTAATTCAATATGTTGTCACAAATATCAATAGCTTACATAAAACAACAACACTTAATCATATTGATTTCCTCCATGAATATTTAAAAGAAGAAATAAAGAGAGAAGAAAAGAAGGACATCTTTATTCACTTTTTGAGTGAAGACCTCCAGGAATGTTGAAGGTGCACTGGACAGACACATGAATTCGTAGCACTGTCAGGGTGCTCCAGGGTGGTAAGCAGAACTCAAAAGGGCTCCCAGGATATTTTAACTTTTCAAGAGAAATACAGGCATACTCGATATCTGCCCAAGACTGCACAACTTCATAATTCGTGGTAATTCAATTTCAACATTAGAACGTAATACATTCCTTTTAATGATGCCCTATCTTTAAAAAGCTGGATTTTCAGGAGATGATTTAAAAAACAAAACAGTACCGCGTAAAATCAGTGTTGAATAAAAATGAGGGTGGCGGTGTCTGACCTGATTCCAAGCTTTTGAAAAGTTGTGCAGTACTCAACAGGTAAATATGTAATTATGAAGTAGCTGTTTTAATTCAAGATAAAATTAAACTATTTTCAAATTACATAAATACTATATATAATATATACTGACCTTTACAATTATGTGGATTATATTATATGTATTATATGTCGGTATACATGTGCGTGTGTGTGTCTGTGTGTGTATATATATAAATGTAGAGAGAGAGAAATATATATGTTTCACAGGGTTACTAAATTTTAGGGCATAAATAAGTTGTTTGGACCTAAACTACTCTTTAAATGAAAGTGTGAGTTGTATTTTGGGCACTTGGAACACTAAAAGAAAATCACTAAAATACACAGCGTGCTGTGGACAACAAACCTTGGGAGCTTCTGCTATCAACATGAACAGCCCTGATCAGATTATTGATGCTTTTAGAATGTAGAGTAAAAGATATATTGAGACCAAAGCCTGAAAGCTCTCTTTTTTCTCAGAACAAAAAAATAAACTGCCAAGCCTGTCAAGAACGTATTCATACTGGGGTTTCTGCCACCTCTGTTATTAAAAAACTAAGGATGGGAAACTTCATGTTTCACTGATAGGATTTCTCCAATTTTAACTGAAAGTAATGTGTTTGATTTTTCCTGATTATAAAAAGTAGATATCCACTGTACAAAAATCAAATGATCGAGGAAACAATAGGGAAGAAATATAGTTTATAACCCCATATACAAAAATCACCACTATAAACCTATATACATTCATTTGCGTGTGAGGTTGTATTTTATAACTATAATTGTATGTTATTTTACAACCTTTTTTTAAGGATTCACAAATAAGTAATGGGCATCTTTCATTGCCAAATAAGTTTACATATATTTTAGCATTTTTATAGATTCATAGAAATCCATTTGAAGAATGTTTCAGGACGTATTTAATTTTTGAAGCATTTCAAGTCAGTAACAATCAAAGAAAGAGGGAGATTAAAACAGGAATAATCCTAGTTGGTGATCAGGAAAAAAAATGGACAAAGCAGGCTATTCTTTACAGACCTTAGCCATTTTTCAAAAGGGAGCAGATATATGCATCTATACTTATGATCCCAAAGAATGAATAATTAGTCTGATAAACGTGCTGTTTCTATTTGATTTGCTGCTGCTGCAAGATACTGAATTCATTTTCCTTGATTCTTGTTAGACTTGACTTTTCACATTTTTTAATTATGGTGTGAAGCCTAGTTTGTGGATGTTATTTAAATTCACCATATAGGGGCGCCTGGGCAGCTCAGTGGGTTAAAGCCTCTGCCTTTGGCTCGGGTCATGGTCCCAGGGTTCTGGGATCAAGCCCCGCATCAGGCTCTCCGCTCCTCTCTCCCTGCCTACTTGTGATCTCTGTCTGTCAAATAAATAAATAAATCTTAAAAACAAAATACATTCACCATATGTTAGCTCTGTTTGACAACTAGTAACCTACGGCAAATTACATCGTATAGTGAAGTACTGATTTTCATTCAATGTCTAAACAATTTGCATTTTTCTCCTCACTAGTTATGCCAAGACAAAGTGAAACAACCCATCAACCCATTCTCTCTAGCCTCCAACACTTTCCCGTAGACATTTCCATCATTACTTTCATTGCTCATAACTTACATGGGGACACAGGATATGGACAGCAGCTCCCTTGGTGGTTCTATCCTCACCTCCACCGAGGGATTGACTGCCCTCAGCCCTCCACTACCCCCAACCCAGATTTCTGACGTACAGCCACACCCCCTGCATGTCCACAGAGGACAGAGGGCTTCTAGATGAGTGTGTGTGGGTGACTCCATAAGGAAGATATGAGTGTGTAAGGGGTGTGGGAATGATCTTGTAAGTATGTGCATGTGTGTGAGTGTGCATATATATGGATTAATGAGTGAGGAGGGACAAGAATGTGTGTATAAAGAGTGTATGTGTAAGGTTTGTGTGTGGTAAAGAGCTTTGGGGAGTGAGTGAGCACACGAGTGTGTACATACACATGAAGGCTGTTCATCTATGTGTGTACAGAGTGTGTGCGAATGACCGTGTGAGTGTGAGCATTTGTGTAAATATATGTACACATTTATGAGTAGGCTTGATCTAAAAGTTACAGTAAAAAGAGCTACACTGTCAGTTCCTGTCAGATTTTTAAGTATGTTTTTTAAAGATATTTATTTATTTATTTGACAGACAGAAATCACAAGTAGGCAGAGAGGCAGGCAGAGAGAGAGATTGGAGGAAGCAGGCTCCCCGCCAAGCAGAGAGCCCGATGCGGGGCTCGATCCCAGGACGCTGGGATCATGACCTGAGCCGAAGGCAGAGGCCTTAACCCACTGAGCCACCCAGGCGCCCTTAAGTATGTTTTTAATGTTCTTGTGTTTTTATTTGCAATTTATTAAACCATTAAATTATATGTTTATTATACATAGATTAATAGTAACCACAATAAATGTGAACGTGTCCCCTGGGGGCTATGCAGCTCAGCAGGCAGACACTTCCATGGGAACTTCCCAGCCCCGGGGCACTGAGATCTGGTGTGGGCTCTGTTCTGAGCCATGTCCTCTCGGCCAACTTCCCCTCTCTGTGCATCTGCTTTCATATTTGTTAGAAACAAATACTACTAGGAACAAAGCCCATGAGTTTTTGTGAGGATTACTTTAAGTACATATTAATTAACTTAAAATTCATTTCAGGGAGGGCCCCTCTATCTGCTAAATGGGACGCTGCCCAACTCATAAATCATTTAATAAACCAATTAGATCTTTAAAGTTTAAAAAATTAATAAATAAAATTCATTTTAGAACCCAGTCCTTGCACACAGTCTCTCACACACATGTAGACACTCACAATCTCACTCACATATCTAAAAGCACCTTACATACTCACCCAAGTCCTCACACACACCCTCTCACAACTTGTCACACACTAACTCATACAAACACACACACACACAACCATGCTATCCCAACACATGCACACACTTGTGGGTCATTCACACATGCATTCCCAGACTCCTTGCACACTCACATCATCCTTACACAGAGTCGTTCAAACTTGAATACTAATTCATGTTAAGTGCTTAGAATAAACCCCGGTAAACAGATTTTTAAAAAGACATTATTTAATAATGCTTGGAAGCTACATCACCAGGTATATATAGCACGTAAGACCAAAATAAAGAATATATATTTTCTTCTGAATATAAGAGGATGCATTTAGAGATACTTTTGGAAATTTAAAAGGTAAACAAACGCCAAAATTACTTTTATTTTTGCTATTATTTTTAGGGTTACTAGGGTGACCATTAGTCCTAAGTTTCTCTTAAATAAATAAATCATGTATAACCAAGATCTATCTGTAATTTGCTTACTATTTCTGTTTTTCAGATGTGGAACTAAAACTATACATTCTCCAACTGTGCTGTATCACAATCCTCTATTTTATAAGTGTGTATCTCCCCTAGATTCCTTGTGTAAGGGGCAGCTTCAGAGAAATCCCCATTGGAGAAGTGTGGATCAACTTGTACCAAGAGAACTGTCGGCAGTCTGAGATGGTCAACGTGACTATCCCTAATAGTGTGGATGACTGAACTTGCCCATGGGGACCTAATGATTGTTGGCCACTGAGAAGAGAGCCCTGGCTTGAAAGAGCTGGCTCAGAGAGCCTTGCCACATGCCCTTTCCCAAACTGAGATTAAGGTTCTAGAGCTGGTGTGGATGTAACTCTGAAGAAGGTCATTGTCCTTCAGTCCCAAAATCGATCCAATGGAGGTTTACGGTCTAAATCCTTCCTTTACATATCATCTTTCATTGTAGAAAGATTATTTTTATCTACAAATCGGGTTAAATAAACAAATGTGTATTCATAATAAGGAAAGTAAGGCCTTCTAATCCTTTGCTAAATGAGATTAAAATTACTTTTTTCTACACACAACACAGTATCTATTAGTGTTCAAAATAGGATCCCCAGACACTGATAGACTAATGGTCTATCAGATATAATATATATAATATATAATATTACATATAATAGATGTGTGTTTATATTGGTAAAATGTCCCATACAAATAAAAAGTTATTTTTAAAGCTCAGAATTTATATTCATTCAAAATATATACTGAGCACTACTACGGGGTAGGGGTTAAGGCTGTCACAAAATTGCTATAATGCTGTAATGGCTATGACACTCCATTGAACTCACGAATTAAAATTAACACCCTTGATATTAAAGCATGACTGGCAAGATTACTTGGCTAATATGCCCATGCCTAAAAATACTTTTCTAATTATTAACTATCAATTATTATTTTAAATGTCACTTGTCCTCTACAACTAACTTCCAAATCTTGCATTGTCATGTACTAGACTTCTGATAGAAACCACTGGGTCATCCTTACACCTTGATCAATACTACAGCTCCAGACTTTTCCAGAGGAGAGGCTCTTTTTATTTTCCCAGCAGAGAAGACAGTAATGGGTTGTTAAAGGTACACATTAGGAGCATAGCAACCAGTTAAATTGCTATGCTTCTGAAAATATTACTCAGCTGTCAGAGAAGCAAAAGACACTTTGATAACTGGCTCCATCCATCTCTGACTTATTGGTATGTGGTAATCAATACTACGGTTAGACTGTACTAATTTACTGCGTTTAATGATATATTTTTGATACATTTACACCCATCTAAAATTATAACAGCATCAACATTACCTTTCGTAAGTTGATAGCATATGTACGTATCAATAACATGGTCACATATCTTCCATCTAAATTTTATCCCTGGAAATATGAAGCATAAAACTAAAAGTGTATTTTTTTTTAAGGATTTTATTTATTATTTATTTGACAGAGAGAGAGAGAGACAGATCACAAGTAGGCAGAGAGGCAGGCAGAGGGGGAGGAGGAAGCAGGCTCCCTGCAGAGCAGAGAGCCCGATGCGGGGCTCGATCCAAGGATCCTGAGATCATGACCTGAGCAGAAGGCAGAGGCTTTAACCCACTGAGCCACCCAGGCGCCCCTTCTTTTCTTTTCTTAAAGCATCTTATCTCTAATGTGAATGTCATCCATTTCCCGTGGAACAGATGATGGCAGAAAAGAGAAGTTTAAGAACATATTCATTTTAAATATAATTTTTTTGGAGCTGCCAAAAGTTTGAAAATGGACAGGTCAAGGTAAAGAAATGAGATTGCCCTTACCTGTCTGTGATTCCACATGAGTCTATCTGAAGGTCACTGAAGTTTCCAAGGGACCCCTGCTGAACTGAAATCAGATCTACCACCTTGTTACCGATAGAAATGAGTCTCATACACCCCTGAAATCCACCCACTGGATTTTTACATTTGGATCCGAAGCTGTTGTCAGGGCAACCTGACCAAAACAAAACAAGACAAAGTAAGTCAGGATATATCATAATGAATCAGGATTTAGTATCACAGATGACTTCATTATGAAAAAAGAAAGGAAAGAGGCACTTGGTTAATTTCTCAAAATTAAAAGTGGGAAGAAGAGCCCCTCGCAGTCAACATCAGTGTGATCTAAATGACATACTGCAGTTCATACGAAGTATTTCTCTTTATTACCATAAGGTTTGCATGAGATATATAACTATATCTCACATTACATTTATAAATAATTATAAATATGACAATTATTATAACATTATTTCATGTAACCCCTATGGTAATAAAGAGAAATACTTTGTATTAATAATATATACAATAATTATATGCTATAATTATATATCCTATATACTATATTATCATTATATAAATGACATATTAAACTTAAACACAGGATGCAAAAAAGGGCATAAAGATTGAAAATGTGCACTACAGATAAGAAAAGATAAATCAGTAACAGAGAAATACCTTGTTATTTAAAGCTAACTATTTGGGAAAGGAGCTGTGTTGACTTGGAATAAAATTACCAACTATTTAATTACTTTATTTTCATATGCATATAAGAGCCATACACACATGCATTTTAATAAATCATAATGACTTAATGTCAAAAACATTTCACTGTGGTTTTATTTATTCTTTGCCTCATAAAAGAATGTTCCATTTATATTGATTTTTTTCTAACACTTATCTAAGACCTGTTTCTAATTATTTCAGTAATAAAGAACTATATTATTAACCATTATTCTCTGGGGTTTAATGACGTTCTAAGTGTTTCTCTAGCCAAGTGAAATAAATAATTTTATGGAGTATGAACACATATATTATACTTATGTATTTTTCATTAATCTTTCTCTGCTGTTATGGTTGTCAAGCACTATTACAGTTTGAAGAATAAGAAATGAATCAGCAACTTCCTAATTCCTACACAATCCACATTCTTTTTCTTCCACCTATACAATCCACACTCTTTCCTACTTATAGCTATTGTGACTGACAATACTTCTCCTTAATGCTTGCTTTCCTAACAAAACACATTAACATGGTAAGTAAAGGCCAGGATTCATACTTAAAATGGTTATCAGGTACATTGGACTATCATATTTTAACCAAGGGAGACTTCGAAGTTTCAAATTTGATATATCAAGAAAAGGTGATGAGAGCTCTTGGAGTATCAATCTACTGTACGTGGTATGACACACATTTTCAGTGCTTAAAATTCTTCTGTAGTGTAGGATATGGTTATCATAACCTCGAGATGTTTTCTGGATGACTTATTAACCAATTAAGAATGTTAAAGTAAAAACTGAGAGGATAATAGTTCAGTAACATTTGGGGGCGACTACAATATGCCAGGAATATAAACAGCTCTGCTAATCTCCTTTCCTCCAGGTAGTGTTTCTTGACACATTTCAAACCATTTCAGAATAAAATAAATTGTGCAATATGCCTGTAGGGAATAAAATTAAGCAAACGCAGTGACAAAGAAAGATTACGGAACTTTACAGAAAGCACATCGTCATACCATTAGACACTTCATATTCCTACCTACAATGTTTAATAAGCAAGAGATTTTAGGAATAAAGAAGGGTTCAAGCCAGGTTCGTCTCATTAGTCTACGATAACAGGCAACCACAAGTTAATAGATTGCAATGGCAGAGAGAAGTTCAGCACTGAAGCCATTCGAGATGGAAGTTCTAAAACATGAAGATTTCTGGGGAATACTTAATGCTGAATTAATGGATGGATCCATTACTGGAGGCAGTCAGCATGTGAAACACCTCTAAGGATGACAGATAAATTATCACTCGGTGTCACCGCACCAGAAGTAAGATGTTGGCTTGACTTCATGGATGGAGAATGTTTGCTTTGCCCAAGTGGAGGTGTGAGAATTCTGCACAAGGTGTAGTGCCTCCGGTCTGCGCTGTCCAGGGTGTTGTCAAGAGCACAAAGATCACAGGGGGCAATACTGCAGGAATTAGGTGTTTACCTGCCCACAATCTGGAGAAAACATTCTTAAAATTTAGAATATATAAATGACACAAGCTGAGCACCATGCACCACAATGTAGTCCAAGGTTCTGAAAAGCCCTCAGTTGGAGGGAGAAGAAGCAGAAAACGATGGAGGCGGAAAATAATGGAGGATGACATGATGTACGTGGACTGCTGTGATTTCTGAACAGCCTCCTCTGCCAACATGACTATCACTATGAAGACTGGCCAAGAACACAGGTACAATGCAGGTTGGTGGAAGCCAGGTTATGGGCTGATAAGATCACTGGAAAGCAGCAGCTGAATTGAGAGAGTTGTGGAAAACAAGTGAAGGGAAGTATCTCAGAACACTGGATATTTATTACTTGAAGATAAACCAGCTGAAGAACTAAAAACTTAAGAAGAACCGTCCACCTAGATAATATGGATCTAGTACTAGAGGAGGCTCTCATGCACACAGAGCAGAAGGTCTTCTAGGGTCAACAACTGTGACAGTTTTCCTTGCGACTCACAGCATCCAGCGATATAACTGGGAAGAGTTGGTCATCCCACTCTCCTCCAGTCTACTCCCCGAATCCAAAATTGCCAGCCCAAAGCCCTAAGTGGGCTTCCAGAAGGATGGGCCTCTTCTACCAGTCTCTGGACCACAAGTCCAGGGAAGGCAAGAAAGGAGTAGGGCAGGAGAAGGCCTCCTGCTTTCTTTTGCCTCTTGTTCCCACCCTGGAAATGTTAGGTTGACCTAGAATGTGCAGGGCGTGTGCTCTTTGATCAGCAGAATCTCATGTCCAAAATGTTCAACTGAAGAACACCAAATGACATGACTGATTAAACAAAGATACCTAAGTAAACCTGGGATGGTGTTTTCTTTCTTTTAAGTCCTTATGGAAGCTTCCACAGTATATTGGTTAGGAACTCAGAGACACCTTAATAGATGCCAAATTATAAAGAACACGAGAGGGAGAAAAAACCCCAAATTCAAGACAGTGTTTACTTGAGGAGATGGAGATAGGACCCTGGAGGGGCAAATGAATGTTGATAATACTCTATTTCTAGGCTGGGAAATGCATGGTGTTCTAATTAGTATCCTTTAAAAGGCACATAATGTAAGAGGTGAACTACCAAGGACACTGGGAACAGGGAATATGGGAACTCCTGATCTTTGCAACTTTTTCATAAATGTAAAACTATTCAAAGATTAAAAGTGTATTTAGATAAAATAGTGTATAATAGAAACAAGTAAAACTACAGCGTGCACATATGATACATTTCACCATAAAATATAGCAGAATGAATAATAGCAATAAACATTTTCTGCAAAAAATGGGTAGGCATCGTTAAATATGAACACGAGGGATGCGAAATACTTTAAGAACGAGGATTCTATTTTCTGGATTTATACTTTTATCCAGTCTATTCATTTTATCTAGTCTTTTTTCTTCACATTTAACAATACGCCTGTTTTTAAAACCTTTTAGTGCTTCTAAATCTCTTCCTTTGAAGTGAAAGCTCTTAATTTGCTCCCCGTATCTTACCATTTATTAGAGGAATGCGCTCCTATGGATTGCCATAAAATCAACCATCTATTCCACGAGGTTTAATAAACGACTCGGTTCGGGAATGAACAAACCTCGGGACAGGAGGCGACTCAATTTGGAACGTCTTGCCGCTGTGCCGCCATTCACAGCAACCGATTGGCAGGGGTTTCCTTTGTTTGTTCCTTTTTTTTTTTTTTTTTTAAAGAAACTCTTCATTTTCCCTCGACCTCATTTCCACTTTGCTTGCCTGTGTGGAAGAGCAGCTCGAGACCCCTCCGGAGTTCCCACGCGTTCAGTGGCCGGAGCCGCGGGGCCGCAGCCCAGAGCTCAGGGGCCGGCGGGGCGCTCCCGCCTTCAGCAGGAAACAGGGACGGAGGGCGCCTGCCGCGGTCAGAGCCGCCTGCGACTTCGGGCCGAGGCTGAGCCGCGGCGGGCTCAGGAGCTGGAGCAGTCCACCCCCGCCTCCCCGGTCACTGCCTCTTCCGGCGCCACCTGCGCTGCCCAGTCAAGCGGCTCCTCTGGCGGAGAAGGAACCACGCACGCCTCACCCGGGTGGTCACGGGAAATGGGGCCACGCATGCGCACAACACCCCCGGCCAGCATCCGCCACCTCGGACCCACGGAGAGCGCTCCTGTGTTCTTGCACGGGATAGAGCCGTCCACAGAGCATGGACGGCTCCACAGAACGGTGGCGGGCAGGTGAACGCCTCTGTGAGAGGCTGGTGGTCAGCCCGGGGGTCGGTCACCGCCAGCAGTGTAGCTCCCAGAAGGCTGCCTCCCTTTGGTTAGTGGACGTTCCAGGGGTGAAGCGGCGGGGAGTAGGAGCGCCCCAGTGGCAGCAGCAGACTTCAGCCCAGCGCGCTGGCCAGGATTCCTGGATGAGAGGACACTGACATCAGCCACGTGTTCAACGGCAGGAGTGGCAGGAGCTGCCCGCAGAAGCTTCTTCCAGTTCCTCCGCAGAGTCATGAGGTGGCCTCCATCACCCCTCCTCCTGCAGATGGACCGTTGTTCCATTTGAAGTCAAGGTTGGTGCCACCTAAGTGGGTTCCTGCTGTGAGGACTTTGAGGACATCCTCCTCCCTCATTTGTAGGACATTGAGGGCTCCAGACATCAGTTACGACATGGACCCTTCCCTGGGTAGCCCAGAAAGTGTTTGTTTGTTCTTAGTATCTGGATGACTGATGCACGGTCTGTGTGCTTACTCTCAATTCTTAGAAGAAATCTGTAGTGTACTGATGAATAATAAAGATTGGGCTACTGCCACCAAATTCAAAAGTGATTCTACACAGAGGTGACTATTAAAATTCAAAATAACAGCAATAAGAAACCTACCAAATCATGATTAGAAATAAGTCTTACTACTACCAGTTTTACAACTTTGCCTTTCTAATGGCAAATCACATTTTATTTTAATTTTCCAGTGGTAAAGATTTATTTCCATTTCCAAGGTTTTCTTTTCCACGCTTTTAGTTCAATCAAACATCCAGGGCAGATAAATGCTTCATTCGTTTTTGTTCTGTTGGAGAGATGGCCTGGTGTTGAAGGTTGATGCCCTAATTTCATCAAATGTATCAGTGCATTATTACTGAGCAATGAACAGAGGTTTCTATGGCTAATTAGGTTAGATTATTTGCCATTGGCATAATATTGCCTTTCTGCATTGGGCAGTAGGAAAGCAATAAGGATGCTCCAGAGGAGCTAAGAGCCATGTGCAGGAAAATACTGCAATAAAACCAGCCCATAAAATCTGAGAAAGCCATATAAGAACCATTTAACACTAGGAAAATATTACAAAGTTTGAAAGTAAGAATGGAAGAGGGTTGTCTATTTGCAATCACTCTCATTGTCAAAATTGTAAACATAAGTAGATCCGCCTCTAAGAAATGCTTCATAGGTCATAGTTGGTCATCTTGATTCACTCAAAATTTCCACATTCAAAGAAAGTGAGAAATTATTCCATACTATTGAATTGGTTAAAACACGATGATATCTCCAAGACAAAGGGAGGAGTAATTGCAAATATGGGTCAATTGCCCGTATGGCCTGACTGCTTCTCTTACCTCCGAAATAGTAGGTACCACCTGAATAAAACTGTTCGGGCCCCAGGGAAGAAGCGGCAGAGGCCACTTGGCCATCTACGGCCACACTCAAGTGATTCCGTTTGGCAGATAAGGAGATGGAATGCCACTGCCCGTCATTTAATCCAACACCTGGGGAAGACAAAACCAGTTAAAAGAGATCTCTCTCAACAGTGAACAGTATAAGCAGTTAGAAACAAAATACACATAGCCCATAGCACTCAGTATATTAATAAAAGGATACAGAAAGACAGGAAAAGGAGGCAAGTGGGTACCCTCTTGTGGAAAATGGTGCATTATTCCTTTCTTAGGGCCTCAATAAAAAGCACAAAATCCCCAACTTTGGGCAAAGTCCTAAGTGGTTAAAAATCTTTCAATTATTTGGCATGCACAGTTTTTAGCTTCCGTCATGTAATTTATCTTTTCCAGGGAGGGCTTTAGGAAAAGCACATTTTCCAGAATTCTAGGTTAGACCCAATAAAATGATGTATTCTTTACATTTTTATGTAGTCATCTCTTATAATATTATATATTTAGCAACATATAGCAAGTCAATCATTACAAAAAATTACTGTAATGAATATTGAGGAATTTCCCATGTAATATGAACTTAAAAATTAAAGCAATGTGTGAAACCACAATTACATAGTCGATCCTCATGGTGTGTAGATTCCATATTTGCAAATTCACATACTCTCCATAATTTATTTTTAACCCCAAAATCAATACTCAGGGAATCTTTACAATCATTCACAGAAACGCACAGAGCACTGAATAAATTGAGTTGACCGACACATGTGTTTCCAGTGGAGGTTAAACAAGCAAATGCTTGTTACCGCTCTCATAGGTAAACACATTTCCCACATTTTTGGGCTTTTGGTTAGTGATTTTGCCATTTAAAAGACCCCAGGCGTAGTGATGAAGTACTGTCTGGTGTTTCTAAATGCAAGAAGGCTATAATGGTGCCTCGCAGAGAAAATACACATGTTATATGAACTTCATCCAGGCACTGGTTATAGTGCAGCTGGTCACGAGTTCAATGTTAATGGATCAACAATACATATCAAATAAGGTATCTTGACACGATCGCATAGAGAGCAAGGTTATATATTGACTGTTTAACAAAAATGTTGTGATCAGAAGGTCACAGGAACCTAACCTATAACTCCCCTAGGAGTGGTAACCATTCAATACCATTCAATATTTGCTAATTCAATGTTCACGATGACTTTACACAACATAACTAATGCAAATAGTGAGAATCAACTATATATATACAAATCTAATGATGGTCCTACTTTTTGTATAAATACGGGGAAGAACTGAAAGGAAATATCCCTATACAGAAACAGTAATTTTTGCATAACGGAAAATTGTGGGTTTTATTCACTTTTATATTTTCCCTGGATTTTTCAAGATTCTATAACCAAAAATTGCATTAATCAAAAATGAAAGTATTCTCTTCACCTCTAAAAAACAATCTCCCATTCCTCCCATGGCAGCTCTAGTTCGATGAACCCATGAGATGATTTAGCCCTTTCCTTCTTAAAGGGAATTAAGTCTACAAAAGGCTCTGTGTTTGAGTATTAGCAGACAGGTGGAAGCTAAGCATCTCTATTGTGGATTTACCAGTAAGGTTTATATCCATTGAATACCCAATGCTCTATGATTTTGTGTATCAAATTAGTAAACTAAAATAGAAGTACTCTATTAAACCCAAAGGTCATGGCCTCTTTTCTGATATTATGTACAATGTACAATTTCTTTACTTCCCCAGCCATTTTGGACCACAGGCTTTCAGACAGAAAATGCGTAGAAGCTCTCTTATGCGATTAAGCTCTTTGCTCTGGATTTATTTAGTATAACGCAAATTCCATCCTGGGCACTGATGCTCATTTTTATACTACATCCAGGAAGCAAAAAAGATTTTCAAAGACCCAACTGGCTTGGTTTGTGAAAGATAATGAGAAAGACCTGAAAACTGAAAAATGAAAAATGTAGGTTAGATACTTTTAGACACATTTTCTAAGAGGGGGCTCTGGAAATAGACGACAGAAGAGTTACGTAATCCCTGACGGTATGAGATCGGACTAAAATAGATCAAATGCCCCAGATTTGTCATCTAGAGCTTCCTTTAAGAGGATACATTTAGAGTGAAAGTCCTTGTACCGAGCTTTGCGTCACATGCAAAGACACCTCCCACCTTCCCTCCGCCACCATGCACTGCCACGGCCTCCTATTGGCTCTCTTGAAGACTGGACACGCCTGTAAACATCAGTTTGCTTCCGTTATCTTATCTTAGGCTTTTTACCGGTCCAGGACCATGCTTCTCAAACTCTGTGTGTTGATGAACTTTCTTTCCTGGCCTAGAGCAGACTGATACTTGCATAAAATTGAGGGCAAATTAGTTAATAAAAATTAAATAAAGAAGACCAAAAATACAAGCTCAGCGTCCATGTGTTTGGATGGCACGGCAAGATCTTATTGCTCTGACAGGTACTTAGAACTTAATGCTGAGTTTTATGCTCCTCTTGGAAACAAATATTTCACTGAATGGGTGTTAGTTCAGGGACCAAACTTTGAGGAGCTGTGCCCCAGGTATCTGCTGGGTGATGCAGACTGCGGGGTTAAAGTCAAAGCTTGGGAATTTCTTCTGTCAATACAGAAAGCAGTTTAGATTAAGAGCAAAAGACTGCTAGGACAGCGGCTCTGGCTCTGTCATCTGACCCAGTGAAGTCACCCACCTCACCAGCTAGCACGTAGTCAAGCTGTGCACTGTTTGTAGGGGAGCCACTGGAAAGCTCTTCCCAAGCCTCGTTTACAACAGACACCACTGACTTCTGAGAGGGAGGCTTGTTCCCCATTAGTGGGATTTACTATGTAAATGAAACAATGAAAAGTCCCATGAGTTTCTTTCTCTTTACATGACATAACAAAAGGGTCATTTTAAAATTAGGTTCTATTTTTTTTTTTTAAGTTTACAACTACTTCCCGCTTTTAGGTCTGATTAGAGGGAGCCCCTTAAAAGACCACACCACTGTGAAAGAAGGGAAACAGAAGAATCACAGAATTTGTACTTTTTCTTGTTCGTGATGTTAGGTAAGTAAATGCTAATTCGAGGACTGCTCCTACCCCTCCTAAGTTTTGAATCTGGGGGAGGGGCCTGTTGTGGGTATAATAAAAAAAATAACAGTTTTTATGGATTTCATAAAAAGTACTGTGTGCTTTACATGCATTGTACATTTCATCTTCAACACTGCTAGTATCATGCTCATTTTCAATATGGGGAAAACGAGGCTCAAGTAAGAACAAATGATCCACGGTACTGTCCAGCTGGTAAGCTGATTCCCAAAACCCATACTCTTCTCTGCCTGCAGGACAAGCAGTCCCTTTATTTTTTTGCTCTTATAAATAATTAAATTTGAAAAAGTGAAAAGCAGCCCCCAAACAGTGAGGAAGTGGCCTGGCATTCTGAACAAAGCCTTGGTGGTATGGGACTTCGGTGGCCACACCGGGCTAGGCCTTGCTGTTCTCCCACTGAGCACAATCTCATAGAAACCAACATTAATCAAGGCAACTCTGTGATGACAATGCAGTTGGACCAAAAAAAAAAAAAAGAAAGAAAAGAAAGAAAGTCAAGATGACTTTATAATCTTGTGTAAGCCCAGACAATAACAGGCTACTGCGAAAACCACAAAAATACCAGACTTAATCTTCTGGATAATATGAATGACAACCGATTTTATTTGTTTATTTTTTATACCAGATTACCAATTACAGCTTTGGCCTTATTTCATCCTTCCATCCTAGAGAAGATTTATAAAGACACCTCATCACACAGTTGCTAAGCCTCACTTCCTAGCAGCATTTAATCCAGAGGAATTTTCCATTTCCTCGAAATCTCCCCGCAAATAAGCTAACAAACCAAAATCTTCCAATAAATCATTCTTAACACCCTATATTAAGACACGCCCATGGCTCCCCAGGGTGTGTGTTCTCCTTGCCGCGATAATCAATAAACCCAACTCATTTAATTACAGGTACATTCACTTTGGACTTTTGGTGGAAAGCACTGACAGCTCTAAATGGAATAATGAAAGAAGAGAAAAATAGAAGTGTTTGCAATTATATGTAGTAGGGGAGAACACGACTGTTTACCAGAACTCTCTCCCTCTCTTTCCTTTTCCCTTCCTCTCTCCCTCTTCCTCCTTTCTCTCTCTCTCTCTTCCTCCCTCTCTTTTTCTCCCCTAATTAGGTCCAAACACACAAACACACAAAATACAGAAGGACGAAAATGACTTACATCTGTTCCTTGTACACAATCTTCTGGTACCAACCCTAGATTGCTACAAAGAAACTGTGACAGCTTAGCCACCATCACTGTCTCAGAAGACTGCGATGGGCATCCATGAAATAAGATTTTATAAAGAAAAAAAGCCCGCTGTACAGGGTAGGTTCTTTGCAAAGGTGCCAAGGTGGTAATACGTAGGCTCTTGCTCAAGGAGCAACTTAAAGGTTTTTCTTGTTCTTTAATATCTTTAAGTGCTCTGAAACAGTGTCAGAAATTCCTATATCCATTAACTTTAGTCACTAACCAGATCTAAAGTTCCAGACAACCAGACGGCTCTTGTCAAGATGGAAATATGGAGATCACTGGTGCCAATCACTTCAGGAGAAAGAAGGAGTTTCCGGGAGTGACAGGTTTACAATCTGAAAGGTAGGGATATGCTAACAATGAAAGGCAAGAACGTGGGATAAAACAAGGCTTCTCCTGGGTTAGGCAAATCAAGAAGGCTGCTCTTCTGCCAGGGCCACAAGAATCGAAGGTCTAGTAAATGAAAAATGCCAGAAATATCTCTTACTCTGCAACCCTGCATCACCAGGTCTTGCGCATAGAGCAAGAAGCTGGTTTAAAGGCCTGATTTTCACAGGCAAAAGCAGAAGCAGAAATGCTAAACCATAGCAGAAATCTCAAATCCTACAATAACGAGTTTGCTTTAAATAGGAAAATATAAGCACGCTGTTTGTTGGGTCCTTGATGCCGTCTGAATGATTTTTGTTTTGACATCTATAAAAGCGACAAATACTGGAAATATTTTGTGTCACGAAGAATTTTGTAAAACTGCTAATATCTTTCATTATTCAGACTAGTATCTTTAATATTTCAAAAATTATACAGGCTGACACAGTATTTTCAAAGAATTCCAAGTGACAATTTGCCAAACTGTATATCACATTAAAAATTTATCCTGCTAATTCAAAGATCTGGACAATTCTGTTCTTTCCCAACACAATTTCATTTTTATTCCACTACAAAAGATAGAAAAATTATGATCTTTTAAAACATGTAAGATTAGTGATTTGTATCTTCAGGAGCTATGAAAAATTGAGCCACCCTTACAGAATGCAAAGCTTTGACATAATATACAAATCCGTCAATAAGTATTTGATTCCCTTTAAGCAGTCATTATAATACATTCTGACAAAGGACTTAATTCTTGAACATTGTACATGTGAAAGCCTTCCCCCAGAAGAAAACCAATGAACCACCCACCCAGTACCATTTACACACTGTATTTTCAAGTGCAAAAGGTGCTTGCCTCACTGAAACTGGCCAAAATTAATATTTTTCAAGAAACTGGAAAAATGGGAGTGGGGGAGTTTGTAAGTCAAGGCCTACTTGTATAATCTGAAGTATAACGATTTCTCCTAACTTGGCATTCATCCGTAGTCAAGACTTCTTGTTATTAAGCTATGGAAACAGTCACACTGAGTCCTCTGATGCCATAATGGGTTATATTATATATGAATTTAAACATTAATTTAGAGATTTTTAAATCATTCAGAGAGTATTCTATACAGACCTATGCTTAGTAATTTAATAAATATTCCTGCCTGTAATGTGTTTAGAAACGGACTGACTTCATGGGGCTCACTATAGTAACACTGTACGGAAGCAGTTTATTTAAGATTTTGAAAGAAGGCTGTGAATATAACCACTTCTTAGGATGTCAAATAAATCACAGTAAACTACACATTAATGACAAGCTTACATTTTTAGGCCCTCATTTTAGGGAGCCTATTAATTATTCATATGGCACTGATTAATTTATTTCCTTTTGTCAAGCCTGCAAATCTACCACATTTTGAGCATTACATTAAAAAGTCACAACATAGTGGTTGTTAAAAATTATAATTAATATTGAACTTTCAGCTCCCACATTTAAACTGCAGTGATATGTTGAACAACAAAAAGATACATAAAGACTATGGATTTATGCATCCATTTGTATACTTGTTCTTCCTATATTTAGTTTCTGACTGTAATCTACCTGGTTTTTCCTCTCTCAATCATATTATATTAATTTGGTCATAGTTGAATATAAAGGAGTACTACAATGGCATCTTTTTTTTTTTTTTAAAGATCATTTATTAAACTGATGTAGCAATTTACCCCAATGTGACCTCTAGTTGCTTGGCTTGGGTGTTATTCCACATATATGAAAATGTGATGGAGATCCCTTGTCAAGAACTATATAATTTTAATGAAGAGACAAAAATATCCCTCACCCAAAGCACTGACCTAAATTAGACATTAATTTTCCAGATACTCATACAGTCTCCTTAATTATATTACTTCAAATCATTATGATACCGTATTGCCTAGAAGTGGAGAGAATCCTATTTGGTGCCCAAATGGAGAACTTCACATGAATCTTTCCATCCTCCTCAAATATATCCAACTCTGTACAGCATACATCAGCAAATGAAGTCACATCACACACAAATCTAGAAATAGAGATCTAGATCCACGAAAGACCTCTCGCTTTCTCTCACAGAGCAGATAAGGCTAATAGCTGTGTTAGAGCCTACTCTTCCATTGAAGATGCCCAGTAAACTTTTGGGTCCATTTCAAAGACCTTCACATTTTCCCAAAACACTTTTCCTCAGAATATAGTCACTTATCTGAAGTGGGCAAGAGAAGAGGGTCATGAAAGAACACTTCTATTCCCCCGTAACTATCGTTTGGTTAATAAAAACTGCTAGTGTCGAAGCCATATTTAAAAGGAAATTGGAATCAAGGTCCTGTAAGGCAGAGCACTGATAATCTTATTAACTCAAGTATTCATTTATTAAACAAATACTAATTTTTTGGTTATGCATAAAATTTTATGGAAAAGGGACCGAGAAATAATGAAATCTTTCAAACCCATATGCTTTGCCTGCAGGAACACACTTATTACCTGCTGTGATGTCACTGGGTAATTTTCCTGGCTGGTAGAGATTCAGCCTAAGTTTTCCATCATTAAGAAAGAGGAGGAGACCCCCTGAAACCAGGTGAAGTTCGCTGAATAGCAGAAGTCCTGCCTTATTCCAGGTTCGAATTTGAAACATGGCCGAAAGCTCGTCCTCCCTGGAAAAGCCTGGCAGGGCTAAGTAACTCTTGGGGCTGAGAAAAGTCACAGGCACAGACTGTGATTGTGAACAGGAAAACGACACATTTCCCTGGGAAGAAAGCAAAAGAAAAAGCTTTAAGAATAGCTCACATCATTTTAGTAATAGAAATGGGAGTATTCACAGACTGTTTATCGATCTCAAATCATCCTTGGTTTAAAACAACAACAAATTGCTAACAACATGAAGATTCAAATCCTTGCCGTATAGCTGAAAGATTCTTCATATCCTGTGATAGTATGGTCAGGCAAATCTTTCCCTGGGTTCTTGGTGAAATCCGTTTTCCCCCAGCTCTCAGCTTCTACAAAGGCATCTAACTCAATGCCATTGAAGTCAATAAAATGTATTTAAGCCAATTTTTGTTTTTTTAACTTTCCTTGGCTTTCCATTCCCTGGGCTCTGGGTAAAATCCTTTTCTCCTTCATCCTTTGATGCCTTTGGTTCTAATCCACCCCATAATGTACCCAATATTAATGAGGTACATTATGTACCTCAAAAATACATTATGTATTTTTTCATATTTTTCTCTTTTCCCATTGGATCGCTTATTTATATGTAATATATGTATATATAGTTTCAGTTTTATGTTCAGTTATATGTACATAAGCACATACTTAAGATATATGTTGACAATATACCTGCACATTAAGTATTATTTATTTTAAAAAAATAGGAGCAATTGCTGGGTCATAGGGCAGTTCTATTTTCAACATTTTGAGGAACCTCCATGCTGTTTTCCAGAGTGGCTGCACCAGCTTGCATTCCCACCAACAGTGTAGGAGGGTTCCCCTTTCTCCGCATCCTCGCCAGCATCTGTCATTTCCTGACTTGTTGATTTTAGCCATTCTGACTGGTGTGAGGTGATATCTCATTGTGGTTTTGATTTGTATTTCCCTGATGCCGAGTGATATGGAGCACTTTTTCATGTGTCTGTTCGCCATCTGGATGTCTTCTTTGCAGAAATGTCTGTTCATGTCCTCTGCCCATTTCTTGATTGGATTATTTGTTCTTTGGGTGTTGAGTTTGCTAAGTTCTTTATAGATTCTGGACACTAGTCCTTTATCTGATATGTCGTTTGCAAATATATTCTCCCATTCTGTCAGTTGTCTTTTGATTTTGTTAACTGGGTAGGAGAAGAATAAATGAAACAAGATGGGATTGGGAGGGAGACAAACCATAAGTGACTCTTAATCTCACAAAACAAACTGAGTGTTGCTGGGGGAAGGGGGTTTGGGAGAAGGGGGTGGGATTATGGACATTGGGGAGGGCATGTGCTTTGGTGAGTGCTGTGAAGTGTGTAAACTTGGTGATTCACAGACCTGTACCCCTGGGGATAAAAATATATGTTTATATAAAATAAAAAATTAAAAAAAAATAGGAGCTAAATGTTTAGAACTAAAAATTACCTTATGGAAATCCTTTTGAGCTATGTGGCATACATCTAATTCCTTCTTTTTGTTGACTGCGTAATATTCTATTATGTGAATATTCCAACTTTTACTCAGTCGTTTTACTGTTAATATGCCTATCCTTTGTTTGCAGGTTATGCCTCTCCCATAATGCTATAATAAAGAACTCCCCATGCTCTTATGTGTATTTTCAGTTCTACAGAAGAGGGTTCTAAATACAGAACTACATATACCTATATGTTTTAATAAATATTTCCAGCTTCTTTTCCAAAAAGAAGTTAAAGTACTCCACATTTCCACTGGTAATATACAAGGATATCCTTGTCCCCACATCCTTGGCAGGAATAGGTGTTACAGATCTTTTAAATCTGCACAAGTTCAATGACAAAACGGCAACATGATAGATCATTTTTATTTATCTTGCATTTACCTGACCAACAGTGAATCTGAACATTTTTCATGAGTTTGTAGCTCTTTTGGACCAGCTTTCCTCAGAATGGTCTGTTTATATCCTTAGCACATTTTTCCTATTATGTTTTACACTGGACACTCAATGCGTAATGCATTCCTTACATTCCTTTATTTTTTTAAAGATTTTTTAAAAGATTTTATTTTTAAGTAATCTCTACACTTAACTCAAAACCCAAAGATCAAGATGAGCCAGCAAGATATCCCAACATTTCTTTATTTTTAAAACATTTTTGGCCTTTTCTTATCATTATGCCTGTATCAGCAGATTAACATATGTTATTTCTCATCTAATGGTTTTATGATAGATCTTCAAGATACCTTAGAATTGCATAAATTTTCATTAAAATACTACATATATATAAATTATTCTGCTCGTACAGTAAAATAGATATTTAAGGATTTAAAAAACTTTAAGGTCTGAATTATTTAGAAATAATTAAGCACGTTCCTTAACAGGCTTCAGAAATGACAATACACATATTTATTTTCCCTAAAAGTAATCTTTAACATGTTTTCCAAATACCGATTTGAAAAGTCAGTGAAATCAACTTTACCTAGAAGGATACACATTGGAATTAAACCATTGGTATTGGTTAAACAAAAATATTTGGCTATACTGTGATTCTGTTAAAAATGAATTAGCTTTCCTTGTGGACAAATACATTGTCCCAGTAAAGGAAATAACAAAAGTGGGAGAGTAAACTACACTGACCCATAATGTAAAGGCAATTAGAAACTAACAAACCGCATAAAACTGGAAACATTTTACCAGCTGCAGTGTGGTCTGATGCTTCATTTGGACAGCTACCCTCTAGCCTGCAAGCAGCAAATCCTCTTGCCTGAGAAAAGTGGGTGTTAGCTGCACGAGCAGTTTCTGGAAACTCCTTTGCCAATGAAACATACACATCTATCTACAGTATTTTTATTTTCCTTTTAAATCATCTTCTCTTTTATTAAAAAATAACTAAAAATCTTTCTGGATGGTATACTCCCATAAATACTACCAATTCACACACAGAGAATCAGGAATAAAATCTTTGGTAAACAGTAAATATTCCCACGATACGCTCTGGTATTGGCTGACACAGCACGCATGGGCTTACATGGATACATCCTCAATTTTGAACAATTAAAGAAATGTATTTAAATGGATCTGTGTGTGGGCTTTTCTATCATGGTTAAACTGGAAACCATGTTTCCCAGAGCCCCCTTCCGTGCCTGGTTCTGGTGAAGAGTTAGCCCAAAATGAAGCGTCTGTGGTATTTGAGTCAAAAGTGAGATGCCAGCCATTTCCTTCCAAAGGATTTTTTTTCCTATGACAAAACACAGTGAAAGATGATCACAGAGAAGCTGGCCTGTTCCAGTTTGTCCTGGCTCTCCTTCACTCTGCTCTGTCTCTTCTTCCTGACAGCTGCCCTCCACATTCCAGTTCCTCTGACAATTGTTAAGATCCAGGTCCTAAAATAGATCCCTTGTTCATAAAACTCATAGTGGTGCTGCTTCCCTGACCGAACCCTGACCAGTAAAGTCATATTTAAAATCTGCTACATTTCCACAGAATTAGAATATAATGCACCCTGACCAACACTGCTATTGGAACAGACTGGCAGATGCAGTGTTGTAACAGCCTATTAGTTTCTTTTATTTGTTATGAATGACCATGGCAGAATACAGGTTTTCAAATGCCTCTCTCATATACATGGATGTTAACTAATTCCAGGAACTTGGTATGCCTATTTAGGGAGTTTGTCAGGGAATATCTTATTAAGGAAGTTACACAGCAAAGAAATTAGTCCCCTGGAGTAATAACATCACTAAATTAAATTACCAACCATAAAAAGAAAAAATGCTTTACTTCATATAAAAATAAAAATAATCCTGGCCTGTGCATTATAATTTCTCTAGATGGGATTAATCCTTTCTCTGCATATTGCCAGGCAGAGAAAATTTTTAGAAGAATAATCTCTAAAACATAGTGTCAAGTGGGAATCCAAAAATGGAGCAGTTTTATTGTGTGGAAAAGTAACAGAGTTTCACTCATTCATTTACATGAGGATTCTCTTACCGTAGCGATGATCTCCGGTTTTTGTTGCTTGGCCAAATCAATGATATCTACTCCATTATAAAAGAGGTTTTCTAGACACCCATGAAAATTCTTATGGGGGAATGATACTGATTTTCCAGGTGCTGGAATCCCTCCAAAGCTGATCTTAGAAAGAAAAATGGCATCAATAATATTGTTTAGTGATTTTCTGATAATCTGCTTAAATAATTATGATTAGCAGCTATAGCTTTAATCACCACAGATTAATCAATTTTTCATCACTACACTGCCATGTTGCTAATTTCATATGAATACTTTTTTAAATTAAAATGCAGATTTGAAAACAAATTTACATGCATTCCGTTTTCATTTACACGAGAGCTTGATTATTCTTACAAGTTACTAATCTTATCTGGATTTGATGTTTATTGGTTGATGAATCAAAAGGCGGCTTTATATCCATGGTAAAGCTCTGTTTAATAACATAACTGGTTATAATGGCATTTTGTTTTATCTACATTTCCGGCACATATTGGTTATTTGTACATTTTAATCAATTGATAATCTATTCACTACTCCAACATCTCCATAAATCTACACTGTTCAAGGATGCCCTATAGCACACACACACACACACACACACACAAACAAAACAAACAAACAAAAAAAACATGCAACACATTTTATATTCACTTATACGATCTCCTGGAGATTTCCTACATGTGATAATCTGTGACTACGCATTTCAGATTAAAAAAAAAAAAAAAAAACTCTCTCTCTGTAAGAGTAGATTAACATATTGTCAGGAAGATGAAGGTCAGGAGTATCTGCCCGAGTCTGCTCTTGTGAGTCAGGTCACCTTGGGAAACACTTCTCCAGGACTTGGATTTACTCTGAAAGAGGGGAGCGGTGCTCCCTACGGTGTATTTTCTTTTGCATGACTCCCCAACATATACGTTGTAAAAATCTGTATTTATTGAAACATTAACTATCACACCTCATAATCAAGGTCCAGGTAACTGAACTCTCCCTGGGCGTGGAAACGGTGCCTGTGCTCATCTACTGTAAAGTTGACTTGCTTGCCCACGCGCTGGAGGAGCACGGAGTGCCAGTGCTGATCGTCCAGCAGGCTGCCCAGGGTGAGATTGATGAGCGTGTGCGCCGAGGGCAGTCTGGCTTCCCCTGAGAGGAGAAAACAGTAACAGCACTCTTATTCCCAGTCTAAAAAAAAAAAGTTCCCCCTTGTGGACCAGCATCTCTCGTAACAATCGCCATCTCCTTCCTCGCATTCCGCCAAAGACACTAATACGGATCCACCTGAAGTTTGAATATAATATCCTTCCAACCTTGTAATTTCTTCCATTGTTCATTCTTTTTATTAGTATTTCCCATCACATGCTCATTTGCAATGTAAATTTTATCTTTGCTACAACCTCATTATTTTTACTACCTCAGTATTTTTCAGTGACCCATCCCTTTCTTCGTGATGTTTGAAAAGAGCTATGTAGTTCTCTTGGTACTTTGTAAAAAATATCAAATGAGGGTCTTGTACAATTTGCAAAATATGAGCCATTTGTACATGAAAGTGCAATATTGGTGTACATATGAGCCCTCTAATATGGAAATAAGGCACCTTTAACTGTTAAAAGAGAAGCTATAAAAATATAAAGTTACTAAAGTGATATCCAAATGGCCAGATTTTTCAAGTACTTCACCAAATAACTTTACCTGAATTAATAAGTAAAAAGAGCCTTCCTCTTCTTAATTCCAGTGTGATGTGATCTCCGTTTTGTCCTTCCCGGTGGAGCAGAATTCCATCACTCTGCATAGTTTTAAATTTCAAAGAAATAATATCCTTTACTGGGCTCAGGGAGTTTTGGTCAAATCTGTAGAGAAGGGAACTTTTTCCATCAAGATCAACCACCTCTGATCCTAGGGACAAAGACATTAATAGTCATTCTAAAGGACATATATGCTTTTTATTAAAGCATCTTAAATGTGTGTGTGTGCATATATATATATATATATATATATAAAATATATGCATATGATATACATATAAACAGATATATATATATAAAGCATTGTGCATTGTGCACACACACATGCATAGTTCAGTTCAAGCCAATCATAAGAGAAAATAAAAGTTCCAATGTCTAATTCCCTCTTGATGCCTGGGATTGATTCCATTCTAGCTTTTACTAACCTATTTACAAAATCATGATCTAGAAATACATCTTAAACTGTATTCTTAATTTTCTCTATTATTGAAAGTTATTTCTTTTCATTCAATAAAAAAAAAGAAAATCAGGGAAAAGGTTATGATCAATATCCCCAAGACCACTTTGCTTATTTCACAATCAGTATTTTAATGATGTTCCTGAAGTGTAGATGTTAAATGGTTTATAGCTCCTGAAAAAATGTTTTTGACATCTCAAAATTCTCCCAAACATGCTGTAGGTAAGGGATCTGCATAAAATACCCATATATACATCAGACTCATCAAATGCTACCTCAAGTATATATTAAGCTGACCTTTGTGTTTTGTTTTATCTTATTATTTTTGTGGCTAAGTAATAGTACTTAAGAACAATGCCATACTCTGTCTTCTAGAGGACATCGTTGCAAAGACATTCACTTAATGATATTATAAGGGCTGTTCTGCTGCATTTGTGTCAAAACTGTGACATTGACATGTTTTTTCAGCTTTCTGATGGTGTCTTATCTACTCATTGTCAAGATCACTTTTATTCAGTTCATCTGAAAAAAGATGTCATGTTAAACCAGTAACGTAACAGCACATCTGTCAAAATCAGTTGCATCCTGAACAACAGACACAAAATAGAACTGATAATACTCAGAAAGCCCAGCAGTGTTTTCTGCATTTTGCAAGTCGAAGTTGTTTTTTCTTTTTTAAAGACAATTACCCTTGAGAGTACATTTATGTAATAATGAAGAGGTTAGGGAAACCCAATGAAGCTGTTTTTCAACTGGTTAGCTGACTCTTCCCAGTCAATGAAATGACAGTAAAGTTTACTCATCTTGTTTCATTTGACAAAATTATTACAGCTACTTGTATGCCCAAATATACATTTCATTCAGATTATCCATCATATTTAATGTGAACCATTTATACTCACCACCCCCGGAAATTTTTTTCAACTATTTTATGCAGCTATCTTTTGAAAATTCAGAGGTTTGATTTTTCCACATCTTGTTAATGTGCTTATAAAGAATTCATTCACCAAATGCACATGAATAAACATTGCATTTTGTAGAAAGAATAATGTTAACTGAACAATTATTCCTTGTTATATAGCTGAATGAATGTGCACGGTAAAAACATAACTCTGTGTCAAATACAAATAATGTGTTCTATGATTATTAGATTACAATAAATTAAGAAAAATTCCAATAAGACAGACTTTAAACGTTGACATATTCAGAGCCATGCAGTTATCTCTGAGTTAATGTATCGCTTAAAGGCAACCATCATCATAATGATTTTATTTTAGATAAAGTCTATTTTTGGAATTAGCTACCAAGAGAATTTTTTTTTCCAGTAAAGGTTCAACCTGTGTGATTTCAGCATACTATTTCTTTTTTCTCTTTTTCACTATTATTAGCATATTACAATGGTCATATATATTCACCCTTCATGGCACCTAAAGCTTTCGTGGCTTCGATATTTCTATCAGCAAAAACAGGAGAGTGGACAACATATCAGGCATCTCTTAAACTGAAGCTACGTGCCAATTTCCTTCACTCTTACCTATTATCTTCTTAGTCCGCAGATAATACCTCAGTAACGTGAGACATTCGTTCAACAAGTATGTATTTAGCACATCATTTGAGAGGCCCTGGGACAGATACGGGGATGAAGGCATGTCTCCTGCCTTCATGGAGCTGACATTCCATGAAGATGGACGCGGCTTGGTGAGTGAGCAGCCCTGACAAGTAGATCAAGCCCAACCGAAGGCTGGGTCTCTTTACTTAAGGTAGCTGGGGAAACTCAGCTCTCTGATCTAGAAACCTCACCACTAACCTGCCTACTCCCCATGGTCTTCAAGTCTTACTCATGTCCCCCATAAACTTTTAGAATTACTCTTAGGACATTTAGTTCCCAAAACCCAGGCATTCTCCCAACACTTTCTCTCCTCCACTGTCATGAATGGAGGCTCTGAGGGCTGCTGAGAAATATGGAGGCAGTTAGTAATCCACCTCTCAGAAGAAGAAAAAGACTGAGCAGGGCTTGCCTTGGAAATGGTGCTGAAAGTAGTTTAAGTAGGAGAAGAATAAACAGACTGCACATGTGTGTGAACAACAGCTTCAGGGAAAAAAGCTAAATATAATTCAGAATGTGAGTACAATGTCAGCACAGGAAAATGTCAACATATATATGTGTAACATAAATACAAGAATTTTCACAAAAGAAAAAAATTCAGGATTCCTAATAGTATTACTTCAGATAAAAACCTCACTTATTAAAAAAAAACAAAAAAACCTCACTTATAATGAGTCTAAGTCACTGTTATAAAAAGCTATCTACACAACATACCTGACATACAAAAAGCATATAATTTTAAACAAAAATCACAAAACACTGTGTTGTGGCACATACAGTTAATGATATAAAAATCTGGAATTATATGACAAAAGTCTTGAGAAAGAGAGGTTTGTACCTCCTCTTGAAAATGGTCTTACCCACTGTTAAGAAAAATTGGGAATACTAGATATAATACAAAGGAATAACTTTACATCCTTTCAATGTCATATTGGACCATTTCCTCACAGACTCACCTAAAGAGTATTTAATTCTATATGAACTACTAAATGTCAGATTTTACTATTTATTACAGATTAGGATTAGACTTTGTTAAGTTACATGTTAAGTTGTAGATCTTTTCTGCTCAGCAGAAATACAAATGGCTCTACAGTTACGGTTTTATTGCTTTGTTGGACATTAACTATTTATGTACCAACACAGTGATAGTAATCCAACATTTTTTCTTGAATTCCTATTTACACTCAGTCTCTTGAATCTTCTTTCAACTAGCTTTACCATTCTTCTGATTTCTTCTTTAATTAATTCAATACATCTTTCATATGTGTTTATTCTGTATTTGAATTTAAGTCATGGTTTTTTGCTTCTGAAAAATTTACTTTCGACATTACTACGTACAAAGTACAATTTGAGCTTCACATCAATGGGGAAGCGACATTTCTTTTTTTTTAAATTCTACTTATTTATTTGACAGATAGAGAGATCACATGTAGGCAGAGCAGCAGGCAAGGGGGGGGGAGCAGGGTCCCCAAAGCAGGGTTCAATCCCCAGACCCTGAGATCATGACCTGAGCCGAAAGCAGACACTTAACCCACTGAGCCACTCAGGTGCCCCTGGGAAAACAACATTTCAATTTCAATTTCAACTTCAGCCATCTCCAATAACATTCAAGGCTAATTTATTTTCACTATTCCACAAAGAACACTATCAATGCAAATACATTCTCACAAAAGAAAAGTTCAAATGATTCATACCACTATTTCTTTACATTGAAACTAACTTATGAAGATTTGATGAGAGTAGGCCATTAAGGAAAGTAATTGAACTCAATATTTATTTGTTTAGAAACACTAAAGTAAACATCTAAAGTAATATTCATGTTTTAATTAATGGAATCACACTTAAGCCCCTCTTTGTCACTTTTCAGAAAAAGAATATTTGGTACACAAATGAAATGCATAGATAGGAAAGGTAGACGTATTAGAAAACTGACTTTAAGAAAAGCTAGAAATCAGAAGTTAACAAAATTTGTTACGGTAAAAGACCTATAGTCCAAAGATGTAGGAGGAGACATGTTACTTGACTGAAAGAATTATGTTTCTAATGGTAAATCTGTTCATTAGTCGGCTTATAACTGAGGTTATATTTTTAATGACTGAATTACTATAGATATTAATAACGTGGCCCTGTCAAGCCCTGTTCACCACAGGGAGGACATAAACTCTCATTTTCTAGTAACTAGTTGCAAATTGTTCTGACACATTTATCCCCCTCCAGCTACTCCCCGTCTAAACCATTTTTTGTAAAAGATTTTATTTATTTATTTGAGAGAGAGACAGCAAGAGCAGGGGTGGGGCAGAGGGAGAAGCAGACGCCGACTCCCGGCAATCAAGGAGCCTGACATGGGGCTTGATCCCAGGACCCCGAGATTATGACCTGAGCCAAAGACAGACGCTCAACTGACTGAGCCACCCAAGTGCCCCTTCTGAACCATCTTAAATAGTGTTTTATTACAGTGTAGCTTAGAGGTTAAGACAACCAGTCTGTGTGGGTTCACATCTTCCCTCTACCTTGGGCAAGCGTATGAGTTTCCGGTTATTGATGTAACAAATGACCACAAACTTGGTCCCATGCAACAACACAAATTTATTATCTTCTAGTTTGGGAATTCTGAAGTCCTAAAATCAAGGTGCTGGCAGGAGCTGCTTTCTTTCTGAAGTCTCTGGAAGATAATCCTTTTCCTCCTCTTTCCTAGCTTTTACAAACCATCCACACTCCTTGGTTCATGACTCCTTTCTTCATGTACAAGACTCCCATCATAGCATCTTCAACTCCCCCACCTTGTTTCTGCTCTCCTTCCCTGACTGAGGAATACTCACCCCCCTCTCATAAAGAGCCTTGTGATCACACTGGGCCCATCTGCATAATCCAGGCAACTTTCCCTATCGCAAGATCCTTAATTTAATCAAACCTGGAAGTACCTCTGTCATATAAGGTAACAAGAGTCATATAAGGTAACCGAGCATTACTCCTTCTAAGACACAAAGTACTTAACCCCTTTGCCTATTTCCTCTCTGTAACATGGGATGAATAATAGTATATTCTTCATAGGATTAATGTAGGAATGTATTTCTGTATAATTTTTGGAAGACTGGCCAGCAGATAACTACAACTCAAGGAACATTAACTACTACTAATGCTAACGCTATTATTTCCTGTTAGAACACTGGGCAGGCAAAGAGGCACAGGAAAAAGAGTTTAATAGATACATCTGGTGTATTTATTTTAAAGAGTAAACTCTTTAAAAAATAATGAATTTCTGAAGAGCACGAGAAGTGCTCAATTATCAATGTCATGGGCCAGGCTATGCAGCAAGAATGATTTTGAGCCATCTGTGGGTTCTGTGGCTTTTTCTGTCTGTCAACTAAGGCCTGAGCTGACTCACCATGGCGATTGTCAGTGACCTGAATCCTCCTCGGTGAATACCTCCGTCTCAAATCTCCTCTTTTACAGCAGGCAACAGGGAAACGAGAGGCTCACAAAGACTGCAGACCCCATTCTCCTATCAGCAACCCCAGGAAAGAGGGAGAGACTGCTTTATTTGCATGATTCAGAAATACAATCTCCTGTGGAATGAAGAGTTTTCCCATACAAAATATTTAAATTTCTTTCAGGGAGTTGTGTCCTAAGTGGCATTGCTGAAATGTGTGTTCTCTGCTCCTTTCTGTAAGCATGTATGTATGGCGAGCTCCCTGTCAACAGTGGAAGGCACAGGAATGCATAAACCCAAAGCACCGTTTTTTCTGTCAAGGAGCTTCCATTCTAATGGAAAGATGCACATCCCCGAGATGGGATTTTTCACGCCAGCGCTTGGATCTTTGCTTTCTGCCTTGGTGCTGGGTCTGAATGATTTCTAGCAGGTACAGGAGTCGATCCACTCAGCCTCAGAGAAAGATGTCAACTAAATTGCAGATGTGCCCCTCTGTGCAGCAAATAGTTCCCCTACCTCTGAAGATTTCACATAAACGCAGTCCTCGTTGTGATATCTACCACTTGACTTGGTATCCCTCCCTCACATCTACATCCTACCGCTGCTCCAGAAGTTTGAGACTGCAAAATGGGAGGTTGCTATCTGAAAAACTGATGCACTCCCCCTCTTGCCTAAGTGGATGACTAAGTAACAGTAATGGCAGATGAGCCGAGGACAGCGTGGGGATTATCTGACCAGAAGGACAAGGTTATAGAAACCTCTCCCCTGGAAATGAGTAACCTCATTGCAGGCTGAACTGTACCACAAACAATGAGCATGTTTATCTGCACTGGAGACGGTATGTGCAGAAAATTGTGGAGGTGGCGGCGGCTTGCCCCTGCAAGGTGTTTTGTGGGGAGAAATTGGTTCTGTGAATTCAACTGTGAATCATCGCATCACTGATGAGGTCAGTTGGCTAAGAAACGTGGAAGAGACAAATTGGAATAGAAAATGCATGAGCTGGAAAACAAATCCTTGAAAAACATAAAACTGACTTTATTAAAGGTCACGAAAGAGTTCCTGAAAAAGACACGAGTGACTTCTATTAATTCTGTGGAAAGCACCCCAAAAATATAAAGACAGAAAACCTGCTCTAAGTGGAGAAAGAACAATGGACCTAAACTCTTTTGTGCTAAACATGAAGTTGGTCTCCAGTACTGAGCACGTCGCTTCTTTATCTGAAAATTACTACCTGTGAATTTCTAAACAAACAGATGTCCAATTTTGACTTCTAAGAAACATAAATCAGACTGAGTCACCGTTAAACTATTACATGGTGAAATATGAAAGCAAGAGCAGGATGTATTGGTACTTGAGATCTGCAAATTACTGAACTGGGTTTTGAAGAGATGGCAAGGAGAGACCAAGCACTTGTGAAATCAACAGGAAATGGGTTGTACTATTTTTTGCATAGTAGCATCAAGGAGCACAGAATGATTTAAGGGACTCTTAAGTTTTAAACCAACCAAAATTAATACAATAAAAAGGAAGAAGATACGGGATTCAAGGGCAGCACCTAACCACAGAGAAAAGGTGACTTTACTATCACAGTTTTAAATAGACTGGATTAAGATCAGTGATAACACTCTAGGAGATTATAGGAACAAACAAGATCACTGCCACTTAAGTACCCGTCTAAATTAACCTTTTCAATAGGTTTGAAATGGGTAACATCTCCCACATCAAGGACCCCTGACTGTGTTACTGGCGGACAGAAGCTGTATTTCTGTTTCTCATATTTGTAAATTTTGTAATGAATGCCACAGAAGTCACTTAAATGCTGAGTCTCAATTTCCTTATTTGGAATACACAGAGAAAAGTTCCAATTTCTCATACCACACAAAAAGCTATGGGTTTCAAGTGCAAGTATCAAAAAACCTCATTTATTATATATTTTGTATGCCATTATTATCATTTTAATAATAACTAACATTCAAAATCTCCTATGGTCATCTCACAGTTCTTTAATCAACTGCTCCTGTAGAAGTGTAATACATCTGGGGCGTTTTTTCTTTTATTCATTTTTCAGTTTTTATCATGGCTAACTGGATGTTCTTCTTAGTTTGTCCACACAGCAAATAGTTCCTGAACGTTTACTGTGCCAAGTCCTACAGTAGGAGCTGGTATTACAATAGTGAACACATTCTGTCCTCACGGATCCCCCAGTCTGAAGGAAAAGAAAGATATCCAGCAACTCATCCCACGTGGACAGATATATTTACAAACTCTACTTGGAGCATGAAGGAAAAGTGCCTGGTTGTACAGCAACTGTGCACAGGGAGATCTAAATTAGGCTTTGATTGGGGACAATATGTTTGAGGAAATGAAACTTACTCTGAGTGGATGCCCACCTTTGTAAATGTCTAGGGTCAGGAAGGAAGGAGGAGGTGTGGGGAAGCGGGTGTATGAGTCTGGGAGAGGGAGAGGAGAGGTGTGAGGAAGGAGACTGGCTAGGGCGGGGTGGAGGTGGCATGAGAGGTCCACAGATCACCTGACCCTGTGAAAGCCTGCTTCCAGGTTTTGTTGGGATGGAGCCATTTTGGTTTTGTCCTTCACCGTAGGACGTAACAACTGGTCCTCAGATTGGTCTTTGCTCATAACGCAATGACCTCTGGCTTTTCAGTTAAAAGCCCAAGATGTTTAATGAGTCCCTCTAGGTTGGCAGGACTGATTCTTTCTTTTTCCAGAGGGGTTCCTCTAGGTACTAGGTAGATGCTGACGTCTTTGGCACCTGACCTCTCCCATCCTGCTTTTGCCTGGGCTCCTTGGTATCTCAGGTTGGGCATGTGAGGTTTTCGCATCAGCCAAGGACTGAGGGGAAATTTCTATGCAGGAGTTGAGACAAGGCCCTCCCTCTCTGAACCCCTCCTTTTCAGGATTCCGCCCCAATTTCTAGCCACTCTGGCAACCTTGAACTCTGAACTCTGTCTCCTCAGTCCTGTAAAATCTGGCTACTTTCTGTTTACACATTATGATGTCTGTAAACTAGGATATGTTTTTAGGAAAAGCTCAGTTAAATGTGGATCTGAGTTTACTTTCCTTCTTTCCAGAATCAAATCTTATCAATTTCCAGCCTGTTTCTTACTTGAACTTCAGAGCCCAGAAGGTTTTTTTTTTTTAAATGCATATTTTGTATCCAGTGATTACAACTTCAACACGATAGCCCAATAAAAACAACTCTGCTAGGAGTGGTACTGAAAAGCACATCATCTTTTTTGGGAACGTTTTAAATCACTGTCTTGGTTTTTTAATTTATTTAGGATTGTGAAGTGGGAATATGCTAATTCTATTATCCCCTTTTTATTTATTACCAGGAATATACCTTCAAAGAGAAATTCTCCCTCATCTTCTACTTGGTTACCTTGAAGTACAGATCACACAGGAAAAGTAGGATAAATTCTTCATGTTTCCCTTCATTTATTAATTTTCAAAATAATGAGTTGGTTCCCTCATATCTCTCATAGGTAACCAATTAGATTTTCATTTTTTAGTACTGTCATGAGCCCATTCACTCAAAACTATTTAATATGTTGCAAAACTGCAGTTACTGACGCCATCATATTTCCATTTTGGGTCAGTGAGAGCCTGCTCAGTTTTTCAAACTAGTATCTACTGATGTAAGTTGCTCCAGCTTTTAATAGCTTTTCCGTTATAAAATGCGTATTTTTATTTCTTTTAAGTTGACATGAGTTTCATAATTGTTGATTTGCTTCCATTTGTTACATAGAATCCATCATTTTCTTTTAAACAGCCTGGATTTAAGCAAATAAACACAATAGTTTCTATGCAATATGTAGTTCCTCTATTTCTATAGCTCTTTTCTCTTCGGATCTTCTCAGTTGTCCCTGTGCTCTGTGTCTGACCTTCCACAGGCTGCACATGCCACCAGGTTGGTGAGAAAAGCCCTCCAGAGGCTCACAGCCCCCGCCCTCCTCATTCATTCATCCACCGAGAAAACTTGTACCCAAGAAGGAACATCTGACTATCATACAGTATCACGTGCACCTAGTATGACCACCGGGAGCAGAACGGCTGTTCTGGGAAGAGGTCAAAGTGTCCTCTGCTCCAAAAGTGACGTGTCAGAGAAATGGTCGGAGACAGTGATTTCTCTGCTGAGAAGTGACAAGTACACTTCTCCTTCTCTCATTACTCAGGAAACAACTTCCAAGTTTTCTGACATAAAAGTAGAACATGCTCTTGCGACAAGTACAAGACTTGTCTCGGTAGAGAGATGAAGGCTACACATGCGGTGATTGCCCTGGGTACTGCGCAAAAATCCTAGGTCTAGAAAAATAATGAAATCACGGCATGTTGGAGAAATGGAAATGGTTCAGGACGGCTGGACAGCTGGAGGCTGTTGAGGATGAGGGAAGAAGCTCACGGAGAACAAAATAAGGATGTTTACCCAAGAACTAGGGAAGAGGAACTTGGGATTTACACAAAGGACAACTGTCGCAGTGGTTCATCCACAGTTAGAGAATACCCTCTCCTGAGGCGTCACCCCCACCCCCTCCAGACATCTCCCACAGTCACTTCCGCTCCATTTTGTTTCCCTTCCCTGCTTCTGTTTACCAGTGTTTTCCTTCCTTCGGGACATTTCGTAGAGTAGTATTTCTATACCAGCAAGCATTTTCTCTCCTTTTTCCTTCTTCCACAAGTTATTTCCTTACCCACATCTCTTGTCTAGCTCTATAAACATGTTCACGGCTGCTATGGCCAAGACATCTGAAATTTATACTTTCTCTTTGAACCCATAAAATTTAGCTTCTCCTTCTCTCATTACTCAGGAAACAACTTCCAAGTTTTCTGACATAAAAGTAGAACATGCTCTTTGATATGGATTTTCCATTCACTTGATGTTCCTTCATAACAAGTTACGGCCCTAACTCACCCAGACAGAGGGTAATAAAATTATGTGTGGCCCTCACAATAGCCACTGTCCCTGCAATATTCATTCGAGCAGCTTGCACCTGTAACTTCCGTGAACACAGGCAGGAGGCCCCGGTATCGGCATAAAAATGCATGTTATCTGAAAAACGGGGTAAAGGGCCCCCCTTAATTATCATAGAAATGCATCTCTCCTTTTCAACGACATGAGTAGTTGCCCAAAGCCAGCACTTTTTACTTTAATTCTTAACAGCACTGCAGTAAGTGGGGAGTCATGATTTAATAACAACGATATTCACATTATTCAATGGTGGATATTCAATTATCCACCTTCGACTGAGAGCATTTACAGTTCCAACCTTCTGTATTCCCCAGGCTGGCCCTCAAGGAGTCAACAGTGGAATTAATGATCCCCCCAGTGCCCTCTCAGAGCTCTTCACTCTCCACTGGCCCTCCCAGCATGGCGCCACTTTCCAGATGCTTGTTCTACTCTGATAAGTCAGGGACCCTCCCATGCAATCACTAAGCTCTCTTAATTCAACATCCCCGGTACATTTGAGTCTGATTTGAGACAAAAGAACCCTCTCTCCTGATTGCTGGCCCTCTGGTTTGAGGCCCCACTGTCACTGCACACGTGAGATTGGAAGCCTCCCAACCGAGCTGCTGCCTCCAGTGTGTGCGCCCTTACTTTCAGCCTGAGTGACCGCTCTCAAATATAAACCACTCCTACCAGCAATTCTCAGCTCTGTGCTTGATCAATGTATGCCCACCCCCCTCCAGGCTCCCATGTGAAAATATCTGCATTTTAGTTTCAAACCTCTTGCTATAAACATTCTTGTATTAATCTCAATTCATCAACCACTCCATTCCTCACTTCCTACATTCAGGCCACAATATTTTACATTGAGTTTGTATAATTTTTATGACTTTGCCTCTTCTGACCCCTGGGGTCAAACTCCTCGTGTTAGTTTCTGTAAATGTCTGTTTTTACATGTACACATGCACCCCCCCCAAACCCCACAGCTCCCTTTCTCTCACTGACATTAATAAGCAAGTTGAGAGCCAGCTCTGTAGGGTCCCCATGGACCCCTGTGACAGCTGTCATACATGGTGGTCTTGCAGGTTACCTTGGCAACATATACATTGCTTTTTTTGGCTTTTATTGTACAGTACTATAAATTTTGTTTTGAGTTTTATAATTTTGTAGCATTTTAGATAATGTTGCATTTGTGCTTTCTTGCGCAGAGTTGAAGAACTATATTGAACAAACCTAGGGTTAAGATGCAAAAAATATTATACATAACAGTAATTCCCAATTATTGAAATACAAGTCAAAACCACAATGAGATACCACCTTACACTAGTCAGAATGGCTAAAATTAACAAGTCAGGAAACGACAGATGCTGGCGAGGATGCGGAGAAAGGGGAACCCTCCTACACTGTTGGTGGGAATGCAAGCTGGTACAGCCACTCTGGAAAACAGCATGGAGGTTCCTCAAAAAGTTGAAAATACAGCTACCCTACAACCCAGCAACTGCACTACTGGGTATTTACCCTAAAGATACAAATGTAGTGATCTGAAGCATATGCACTTGAATGTTTATAGCAGCAATGTTCACAATAGCCAAACTATGGAAAGAACCTAGATGTCCATCAACTCATGGATAAAGAAGATGTGGTATACACACACACACATGCACACACACACACACACACACACACACACTGGAATACTATGCAGCCATCAAAAGAAAAGAAATCTTGCCATTTGTGATGATGTGGATGTAACTAGAGGGTATTATGCTGAGCGAAATTAGTTAGTCAGAGAAAGACAACTATCATATGATCTCCCTGATATGAGGAATCTGAGAAGCAGGGTAGGGGTTTGGGGGGTAGGGGAGGAAAAAATGAAACAGGATGGGATCGGGAGGGAGAAAAACCATAAGAGACTCTTAATCTCACAAAACAAACTGAGGGTTGCTGGGGGAGGAGAGGAGGGAGAGGGTGGTTGGGTTATGGACATTGGGGAGGGTATGTGCTATGGTGAGTGCTGTGAAGTGTGTAAGCCTGGCGATTCACAGACTGTACCCCTGGGGCTAATAATACATTATATATTTATAAAAAAGTAAAAATAAAAATAAAATAAAAGGGAAAAAGATAAAGCAATTCCCAATTGTTAAGAAATATACATTATTAAAATTTATCCCTATACCCAATAGCTAGTAGAGTTCTCTTTCAGCAAGTGTCAATAAGTACTTAAAAGGCAAGTGCATGTATGATTCATAGAGCCGTCAAGAGCACAGGCTTTAGAAAGTAATGGATGTGAATTTAAATCTTAGAACTAAAACAGGCAGTCTGTGTAATGCTGGACAGAGTTCTTGATTTCTCTAAGGTTCACTCTCCCCCACGTCAGGAGACTTGAGCAGCCTGGTATACACCACTCTTGAATGAGTGGCTCAGGCAAAGCCCAGGAAAGAGTCACATTAACTTGGTGCAAGCAACGTGGACGCGCAGGCCAGCAGGGGCATGCAGTCCTCCAGGCCTTCCCAAGAGGCTCAATGAGCTCCCAGCATGGACAGGTGTCCTGCCACACTGTCCCAGCACAGAGACCTGGACCACTCCCCAATACCACTTCTCCTTTTTATAAGGATTGTAGGAGAATGGCCTTGTGTATCTGAAGAAAATCCAAGCTGATCTTGGATCTGGGCTACTCAGGGGAGTTGCAGATGAAATTCTACAGCTGTGTTCGTGGGTGGAGTATACCTGTGGCCCTTCCTTCTGAGGACAAGGATTGCTCATTCAGCAAACAACTCTGGTCCTCTCCTCTTGCCCCTGCATAAAATGGTAATATTCATGCCCCTACTTCACTGTGTTATTAGGACTCGAATCCAAAAATGCCTAAAAATACCTGATACATATTAACTATTTCATAAATGATGGTTTAGTAAATGCATGCTTTAGTAAATTCATATTCTGCAAGGCTGATACCATGAACAGGTGGAGAAGAGAAGTGTAACCCAAGAATTAAAGACCATTTGATCAAAGACCCTCCCTTAAGGCACTCACACCCAACCCATCTTGAGGTTATTTTAGGTTACCTATGAGAATACTTCTCCATTGTTTATATGTTTTTCTCTTATCCTAAATTATACAACAGAGTCCCATCATACCCTTTAACCGTAGGTGTTTACATTTGAATTAAAGTCTGGTTGGCCCTCGGGACTGCTCCTTCAGTGGTGGGGCAGCGAGAAGAGGAAGCTGATTAAATGTGCGGACGATGCCTCACTGCAAGGGACAGCGACTGAAGGGGGCAGGAAGAAGACTGTTCCTCGGGAATGCAGATCAGTGAAAGTGGATGGAGATCTGAGTCACCGTGGAGCACATGTCGGAGAGAAAGCAAAGGAACCCATTCCTCAGCAGTCACGTCCATGGGGCCATCACGAGGGTACTTTTGTTGTGGAAAAACAGTATCAATAGTCTTGTTCAACTGATGTTGAGTTGACATCCCAGACTGAGGGTGGATTAAGTGGGGGAAATGGCCTCATATTTCTAAGACTCTCTTAGATGTGTGATTTTTAGGATTAAGTTAGAATGCCTATAAAAACCCTACCTGACAGAGAGTAAGTGCTCAAGAACCGTTAGCTATGTTTACACTGCAATAAATGAATATTTTGCAAGGCGCATGCTCCGAGTAAGGAGAGAATGCAACTAGAAATACAAAGCACTGGAAATTTGTTGTGCTAATTATCCACCGTGTAGCATGGGCTTTGCTAAATTCTATGATCCAAAGACAAGAAGACAGACTGTCCAGGTTCTGTGTTCCAGAACTGCACTTTGGGGTGGGATATGTTTTTAAAAGATGATCTTATTCAAATGGATCGGTGCAAAGGAGGCGCTAACCCATGATAGAAGCGGCTACGCTGAAGCGGTGAGGCCAAGAGACTGAACGGGCGGACAGTGAGAATTGGGCTGCCCATGGCTCCTCTCTGGGATTTAACAGCTGGACGGAGCCTGAGCTTGCCGTTGGGCTCTGGAGTCGGGCAGACCTGGCTGCAAACCCAGCTCTGTCACTTCCCATCTTGAGCAAGCCATCTGCCCTGAGCTTTTAGCCACTGTGTTTGCAAAATCAGAGAACGTAGTAGTTATCCTAAAACATGTATCCAGACTTCTAAAAAAAATTATAAACTACCTGTTAATAGAATGTTAGACATATAATAAGCACTCAAGAAAACATTGCTATCTCCAGCATTAAAAAATTAATGCTATTGGGGGATGCCTGAGTAGCTCAGTCAGTTAAGTGTCTGTCTTTGGCTCAGGTCAGGATCCCAGGGGACTGGGATCAAGCCCCACAACAGACTTTCTACTCAGCGGGGAGTCTGCTTCTCCCCCTCCCTCTCCCTCTGCATTTGCCTCTTTCTCTCTCAAATAAATAAATAAAATCCTTTAAAAATTACACTATTAATATTAGTCTTACTGCCATCATCATCAGTATTATTATTATTACTATTGATATTCGTACTGTGATCACTATTCCATAGGCCCTGGCAGGAACAAAGGCTGGTCAGCTGACCGTTGATGTCGGGAGGGGGGCGGTTTGAGGTGCTGGGAACATCACCAACCAGCGTAAGGAGACCGGCAGCCTGTGCACCGTGGTCTGTCTGAGGTTGCCTGTCCCCGGCATGACATGCCTTCCCTTCCTGCAAATAAAGTGAACCAGCACCTAACTTGACTTACATCAAGAAGTGATAAAATGTGTGTGAAAAAAAGCTTTCATGGCTAAAAAAGAAAGGTTCACTAGAGGAAGAATGATAGAGAAGAACCAAACAGTCCTGGGCTCTTCTCCAGATTCTTCTGTGTGTTAGGCGTGAGATGCTAGGCGAATGACGGAATCTCTCCGAACCTCAGACTGCTCATCTGATAATTGTAGATCATATTAACTAACTCATTTTTCCATAATAAAGGAGCATCTAACAGGATGGTGCGGCTTGAGGTAGGCTATCAATAACTCTTAGGCCCTGCCCCACAAAAAGATATAATAAAACGCTTCATTAAGAGGAGACTAAGGGAAATCTGTGGTTTCTATCATTTTTTTATGTGAAAGTATTTCAAACACATTTTATATTTTGGCAGAGGTCTTTACCTTTTCTATGAATTTATGCTGAAGGGACAGCACGTTTATAAGTGAGTGATGTGGTGTATTATTTTTAGGCTGGAGAGACAAACATTCTTTCAAATACTGACATTTGACTGGTCATACTAAATGGAACACTGTACCTTTTATTAAATTCAGGATGCCTAAGTGAAACATCATCAAATATAGTCCATGGCGGGGAAACTCTTAATATTTGAAAGTCAGGGTCTAGCTAATAATATTAGATTTGGGAAAACGGACTCACACATGTCTATAAACAGGTACTTGTGTCTGTTTATCTCGGTATGGATCGATCTATCTATAAAATGCTTCCATATCTGATTTAAAATATAAAGCCAAATGCTAAAGTCAATATTGCCATGTATGGGCACAAAAAAAGCTTACCGCAAAAATCATTCCTGTTTTTCTCTTTACATAGCTATAAAGTCCATTTCAGCATACAGGTTGGCTTTCAAAACATCTCCTCTGAAACCTATGCGGGGGCATTGGATAAACAAACACTTACTGTATGCACATCCGAACACCTCGATCCGCATTCCGATTCTGCCCCTGGGGTTCCACTCTAAAGGGATGAAGCGCAGAAATCGGGCTTTGATAGAAGGCTGGAGTCTATAGTACACAACACTGTCAGCATTTGCATTTCCTGAAAAGCCCTAAAAGAAAAGGGAAGGAAGGAAATCAATGCATCTGGAGAATATCTGTTTCACCCCGTGACCTCGAATGTCAATGAACAATGCCTAACGTGCTTTTTCCTGTAAAAATGGCTACCTGCTTCAAGAAAATCATATTTCCAGTTACACGGTAAAGCCCCCCCATCCACAGAAGGTATGATTGCCCAGGCTTCTCTTTATATTGAGAGTAGCTGAAATTCCACCTTCCCCATTAAACCAGCTTTCAACCATTTCAACCTTTCAACCTCAGTAAACTTGTTTCTATAAAGTTCAGATTAAACTTAAAAGGTATTAACATTGTGAACAGCACCCAAAAAATTTGAGAAAGTCTTCTTCCAGTGTTCGAAAAGTAGGGTCTGATGCAGCAAAGAAGTTGCCTGTATCACCAATGAATGATAAAACTTAGGACGTTTCTGTTGTTTCATTTTCTCCTCTTACTACCATATACAAGAGTATCGCCCAGCACTCCATTCAGAACACTCTGGAACAGACCGTTCAACTTCACCGAGCTGCCAGATACGCACATTAAGAATTGCTACACGTCAAAGTTATTTAATAAAAAAAATAATAAAACCAAAGCACCTGTATTTAAAAAAATGGTTAAGTGAGATTGGAAGCAATAATAATTTGGAAAGACCTACAATTAGACTTACAGACTCTAGAATCTGAAAGCTAGAAAGACCTTGAGAATGGTGCTAAGCTAGCACAAAGTGCAGATGAGGAAATTAAAGGTCCAAGAGGTAGAAAACAAGGGCATCTGGGTGGTTCAGTTGGTTAAGCATCTGCCTTCAGCTCAAGTCCTGATCCCAGGACCCTGGGATCAAGCCCCGCCGACTCCCTGCTCAGCAGGAAGCCTCTCCTCCCGCTCAAATAAATAAATAAAATCTTTAAAGAAAAAAAAAAAAAAGATATAAAATAACCTTCTGGCATTTGTAAAGCTATGTAAGGTGAGACCCAGAGCTACCTTCCTTCTGCCATAGCGGGGTACATCTGCCTAACCCGCAGAGCTCCCCTGCAAAACTGACACAGGACAGCGCCTAGCATCAGAGCAGCCCTGTTTACACCTTCATGCCCAAGGGTAAGGCTTCCGAGGGGAAAATGTTAGAGGGAAGAAGAAGTTGTTCTCAATGATTCGTACGTTTTATCTCTTCTTCTCCTTCTCTGCTATCCATCCTCCCTTCCTCTTACTTCTTTTTCTCCTTTTCCTTCTCCTCCTCCCCCTTGTTGTGTCCCCACGCCCCCCTTCTGTAACAATCGGCATATGCCAGAACAAAAAAGCAATCTATTCAGGCTCTCGGTAGGTCTGCTGACCAAGGCTGGGCCAGCGCATGAGGTCAGCCTCAGGGACCCTGCACAAGGTGAAGGTGAACACGTCAGGAACACCAGTACACAGAAGTCCGCTCATTTTCCTACTTCTCTTTCTAGTTTACAAATAATCCCTTTACCAGCATTTACTGAAACATTTTTTTTATTTGTCTTTTTTTTTTAATTTTTTATTTTTTATAAACATATATTTTTATCCCCAGGGGTACAGGTCTGTGAATCACCAGGTTTACACACTTCACAGCACTCACCCAAACACATACCCTCCCCAATGTCCATAATCCCACCCTTGGGAGAAGGGGGTGAAACATTTTTTTTAAATGTTGGGTGTTTCATAGTCAAATTGATTTTATTTGACTCCCCTTACCAATCAGTTCTCTACCTGCTGCCCTCCCCCACCCTCACCAATACCCCAGGCAGCCAGCTCTCAGGCTCACGTACCACAGGCCTTCCGTGACGGTACTTCCAAATGATATCCCAAATCGGGGCCTCTGTCTCCATCTCAGCTAGGACTACCCAGTTGCACAAAGCATTACCTCTCCTGAACTGCCTCAGTGACCTGCTCCTCACCATTTTGGTTCTCCTGCTCCCCGTCGCCATAACCATCCGCAGGCCCCATCTCTCCTCCTCTGAGCAGTCAGGGATATCTTTAAGGGCAAAGCAAACGGTGTCACCCACACCCACTTAGAACAAAATCCAAGCTCCTTATCAAACACACAGTCTTTGACAACACCTCCTTATGCTTTCACCACACCGTACCCCCCGGAACAACCAGGCTCGGTCCTGCTCGGGGCCTTCACAGCTGCTGTGCGGACTACTCCGAAAGTTCTCTGTACAGCCAGTCCCCTTGACATCTCAGGACTTGGTCAAAATATGACCACCTAAGTCAGACCCTTTCTGATCACAGTTTCAAAAGTGGTGCCCCTGGCGTACCCCTGCATCTGACCTTCCTGTTTTGTCTTGTTCATATTACTCATTATTTGGGGTCTTCTTTTCTTTGACTACCTTGTTTGTTGATCTCATCCCACTAGAAGACCGGCTCCATTAAAGCATGGACCTGCAGTGGCCTCCATCCACAGTACCCAGAACAGGACTTGGCTCGAAGTGGTTCACAATAAAAAATTTGTCAGATGTGTACATTTGGGAAAGACTGTGCTAAAAACAAAATAAAATTCAACAAGTTTCTCGATTACAGACCCTCTCAGAGCATGTCAATCGTGAATGTGCGTATAGCTTTGTATCTCCTGTGACCAAGACAGTCATCCTATTAGACCCACAATCCTACCTGTTTCCTAGAACACAAATAGGAGAACACTGTTTAAATCCACAGATATTTTTAACTCTGATAACCAGACCCTTCTAAAAAGCCCCATTCCCTCCACTAGTCAAAATTTTAAACTCTGGGCACTGGTGTGTGTGTGTGTGTGTGTGTGTGTGTGTGTTTACCTGCTCTTCAAACCAGGGTGATGTGCATCCAGAGTAACGACTCTCGTCCATCACCATTCACTCCTAACCAGACCCTCTTACACTTCAATTCTCTTTTCCTGGGTGCCACTGGCAGGCTAATACAATTTTGATTTCTTTCAGTGAACAGCTAGATGGTGAATCAGATAACCCTCCCAAGATCTCACATTTTTCCAACATTAACGTACATTCACAGATTTAGACAGATGCCACTATGATGATCTCAACATCTTAAGGGATTAGGAAAACAGAGGCATAGTGGCAGTGGCAACAGACAGGTAAGTGGGATGGGGAGGTCTACCAACGGCAATCTTTCACATTTTACCTGATCGATTGATGAGTTATTTAAATTTTAAGAACATAAAGAAGAAATATAAGGTGCTTAGCTTGTATATGTAATAAAAACACCTTGGCACATTCAAAATTTTAAGCAGATTTTTCTTACAAAGGACAAGGGAGATTGTGAGGTAGAGGGTAATGGATTTTTAGCACAGTCCAACCATAGCTGGATTTAAAAAACTGAACAGGTATTAATTGTATAAAAATTAGTAAAATGAAGTAAGATAGAGACATAAGAAGTGTATGTACACAGTGACAGAGCAGGCAGAATATTATTTTGTAATGCTCTGAATACCTCAAATTTAACTTTTTAGTATCAAGGTCATTGGGGGAATATGGAATATGTACCATTACTATTAATTAAATATTATTTAACTGAATTGTAATATATATTTGTCTTGCTCCTCATGTTGAAATTTTTTCAATACATAAGATAACAAAGGTTCTGCTGTGGAATTCTGTATTTAATGGGCATTCAGTGTTAATGAATGAAGTGTGGAGTTGATGTTACATTACCTTGTAAGTTAAGAGTTCTAGGCATATTATCAGGTTTCAAATGTATATCCTTTGCCTAAGAGATATTTCTCAATTTGATGTGAAGATTTTTTTGATACCATCACAATTCCTAAAAGAACACATGGATTTAGGGGCACCTGGGTGGCTCAGTTGGTTAGGCATCTGACCCTTGATTTTGGCTTGGGTCCTGATCTCAGGGTTATGGGATCAAGCCCAGTGTCAGGCTCCAGGCTCGGTGCAGAACCTGCTTGGGATTCTCTCTCTCCTTCTCCCTTGCCCCTCCCCCTGCTCATGCTTTCTAAATAAATACATACATTAATAAATAAATCTTTAAGTAAATAAAATAAATTCCTAAAAAGAACACATGGATTTCAATTGTTCTTTTAAAAACATAATTTTACTATGTGGCTGTTTGTCTTTCTTTTTATTATATAGATTCTGAATTTTGGTGTCTGTCAGAATTACCTGAGGAGCTGTTTAAAAGTGCAATTTCTAGATCCTGCACCTCTATACTAAATCTGTGGGGGGGAGGGGACTGGAATCTGCATTTCTCATGCATACCAAGCCCATTTGTGCTGCTGGTCTTTAGCTGGTTTTGAAATTTTTTCTGGCTTGTGGATACACCATGCTCTTTTTCCCTCCCAACATTACTGCAAAACTTTTCAGGGAAGGAAAAGATTTTAGAAGAAGGGTTCCCCTGGGCTAACCTCCAAAGAGAGAAACAAGGAGCAAATGTGTTCTGGTATCAACCTAAAGATCATCAGTGTGTCTCAGCATCAGGTACAGAAGAACTATGTTATGTCGCTGCAGTATTTCCATCAACCCTGTGGAGTAGTCATTCTTGTACCCACTTTAAAGAGGAGGATAATGAAAATTACAGAGGTTGTGCGCCTAAAGCCACACAGCTAGGAAGTGGCAGAGTAAAGATTTAATCCCAGGCTTTTCTGACCTCATAGCACATTAATTTAGCCAAGGTATGAGTAGACCTCACTCTAACAGAACATGAAAGCAAGCCAACAATCCACCCTAAAGGAAGCCTGATATTTTATGGGAAGCTCCCCCCTGCCTGCTTTTTCTCATAATTTACATTTAAAATCTTTGACACATTGAGAGTAATGCGAGTTAGATGATTGCTGAACGTTGCTCTACCAGTTAACGTTTATAGACAAAAGGATTTTTCTATAAACATCACATTTTCTCAAAATTATTGGAGTAGAAAAATAAAAGACAAATGTTCGATATTCAATAGGACTCTTGCATAAAATGATAACCTCCTAAAAGATACAGAATGTAAAAGAATATGCCAGTATTTCATCAACTATCTGAAATATCTACAAATAGAAGTACAGTGATGTGTCTTATGTGACAAAAAATCAAAGGACTTTAATTGTATTTTTCTTTTCTTTGAGGCCTGATGATTTTCAAACTCAATGAGGTATTCATAGATGATTTAGAAATGTATTTCTAACTGAGGCAATTTATGGAGTTAATGAATTAAAGTTTTTTGCAAGACTTTAAGTATTTCCATAATGGTTCTAAAGTTTATGAAGAGGTATAATAGCATTAATCTATTTTATCAATATTAATTGAGCAACTCATCTATGAAAGTCAAGATGCATAAAGGGAAATGCCCATATGGCAGTTCTTAGGGGATCCAAAATGCTGCTATAATAAATCAGAAACATGGGACCACTTACAGGTAGTTATACAGCAGGCTACATAATTACATAAAAATTGGTTTCGCTCCCACCAAAATAAACAGCAATACTAATATAAATTCAACATGACAAGCAGGCAAGCATGTAAATCCCCTGACCTCTCCTGTTGTGAGAATTCATGTGACTCACATCTGACCTATTTCCAAGTACAACTCATTGTGACACAGTCAGCTGACATGCAGACACTAAATGCATCATAACAATATGCTGTCTAATGGAAGTCAGCCCTTTATTCTATGATGTTCGTTATAAATATTTACCAAGTGTGCCAGTGTGCCTCCCAAGAGGCTGTCTAGTCTAAAAACCAAAAAATGCAAAAGAAAGGCAAAGAAAAAATAAGAACTGCTAAAAAGCAGGGACCTTGCTAACAAAAACCCAGATAAGAATAACTTTTAAACATATGTTGGATAAGACTATTGTACCTATATGTATAAAAGCTGATTCTCTCTTGAGTGTGAATGTCATTCATTTATTGTAACAGAGGAATAGCAATGAGAGTACAGAAAGCAGATTCGAAAGTTTTGTTCTGTGATTATGACAAATCTCACATTTCAAAATGAGAATATAGAATTGTATTAAATAGAATTATTTCTACCATCCCTCTCTGAAAATATTCACAATCTTTAAAATATTTATTTGAGGGGATATCAAATTGTTGGCAATATTTCAGTAAGGCCCATACCTTAGCCATTTTATTAGAATCTGTGGAGACACCAAGTTGCAAAATACACTGTTTTGGCCCTTTTAGCATAAAAAGGTTTCAATTCTCAAGACAGCAAGATCAAATGGCAAGAGTGAAAAAGCATGTGAAAGATACAACCTTGGCTGTAGTTTGTTAACTATTGTTCAGAAAAAGCAATAAATTGTTTTATGGAAGATATGCAGACAAGTCATTACTCTTAAATTTGTATTAGGGTAATAACATGTTGAATTTAGTGGAAGACTAAGGTTTTACTGAGATGAAAAATAACTTGAGCTTAAAAAAATAATCATATTATGGTTGATAGACTAGGAAAGTCTGAACAATCCTCCTGCTAGAAAAACTGTACAAAATGGAAAATAGGGAGTGAAGTGCTAAAAGATAATAAAACATTAAATACCCAAGATCTGGAAGAAGAAGAAAATCTATGGAAGAAAACCCTACTTTTAAGACCCTTTATTCTTTCTAGGACTGCTGAAGATAACCTGAGATATGAAGTGCCTGAGGAAATCTTTTACAAATTCACAGGGTTAAAGACAAAATCTTATTCTAGGCCCCCCAAGGATGAGAATACCCTATAAGCTTCCTACAGCTTAGGACACAGAATAAGTCAGAGACAAACAACTCCTTAAGGGACTAAAATTCAGTCTCCTGTCTTCTCAATAATATTAAGATGGTCAGAGATGTCTAGTACTCATTTCTACCTACAGAACCCAACATATTTACACTCTGCACAAAGATATCCTTCTAGGTTGCAAATTGTTCATTCTTCAAACATGATGTCCTATACACCACAGAAAGTTATAAAGCAGCAAAAAAATCTGTTCTTAAATGGAAACTCAGAGAGATGGGGCATGGAGGTGGCGAAGTCAGTTAAGTGCCTGACTCTTGGTCTCAGCTCAGGTCATGATCGCAGTGTTGTGATCGAGCCCTGTGTCAGTCAGGGCTTGGAGCCTGCTTGAGATTCTCTCCCCCCTCTCCCTCTGCCCCTCCCACTCATGCTCTCCAGCTCTCTCTCTCTCAAATAAACAAATAAATCTATTTTTTTTAAGGGAAATTCAGAGTCTTGGATACACAAACATATATATTAGTAAATAGAAAAAGTATCAGCTCTGTATTTAAAGACCTTGGATATCATTCTTGTTCTCTACACAAGAAAGCTACACAAACTTAAAATCATGGACTTTCTCAGACTTATCAGAACACTGAGGTTACATGCACTATGGACTAGATTGTGCCCTTCCAAAACTCATGTTGAGGCCCTAAGCCCAACATAACGTTTTCTGAAAGTGAGGTCTCTGGGAAGTAATTGGTTTAGACGAAGTCATGAGGGTGAGGCCCCCCTGATGGGATTAGTGTCATAATGATAAGAAGAGAGACCCAGAGCTGCATGAGGACACAGTGAGAAGGCTTATTTCTACAAGCCAGGAAGTGGGTTCTCACCAGGAAGTGAATCAGCCAGCAACTTGATCTTAGAATTTCCAAATTCCACAACAGTAAAAAATTAATGTCTGTTGCTTAAGCCTCCCAGTCTATAATATTTTTGTGACAGCAGCCTAAGCTGAATAAAACACATGGCAAACTGCCACCCTGAAATCTGGAGACAAGACCATCCAAAGAGTCAGAGATGAGATCTGTCCACCTAGAGCAGAAGCCCCTGGTACCATAAACTGATAGGGCTGCTTATAGGGTAATATTGATAAATTTACATAGGCTGAGGGTAGACTGGCATGAGAGAGAGAAACGCTTGAGGACCACAGTCTTAGAGGGCCCCCACATTTTTATAAACTTGACTTCCAGGAACCTTTCCATGCTCTTTGTGAAGATCAGAAAATGATTCCCTCCCAGCTCTAGCAGAGAGTGGAGAAGGTAACCGTTGCAAAATATGCCCGGAGTGTTCTGTACACCAAAGGCCTACTGTCCAGGGGAGAAGATTTTACCACCAGAGCCTCATCCCAATTAGGAAAGAACATTCCTCCTACACTGGTTTACTACTCTCCATGCCCCACCTAAGGGAACAAATAGTCCTCAGGAGGCAGTAGCCAGGAAAAGAAGTACGGGGCAAAGGGAAACAAGCCACACCACTAGAGGAACACTAGTGAAGGTCACAGTTCCAATACGGAAACCCACTAGAAACACTCTCATTTAGCTGGAATATTATAGAATGCTCTCATCCTTCTATCATATCATCATACCAACAGAACTCTAGTATACTACTAATAGCTGAAAGAACTAGAAACACAGACTGCCTTGGAAGAGGACCCCAAAGTCAAGAGGGGAGGCAAAAAACAAGAGTCCTACATGAATTTGAAGCCTCTGGCACCTGTATCACCTACAGCAAACATTAAATATAGCCCAATTCCTTGCCAGATTAATATAAATCCTCACACACACACCAAAAAAACCTATTCACTTTAGTTCCTATTGCTAGATACAACATGTCCAGATTTCAGAAGAAATTGCAAGGCATGCCAAAAGGAAAAAAAAAAAATTCTGCAGAGACAAAACAATCACTGGAACTAGTCTTACATATGTCTCAGATATTGGAGTTATCAGACTAGGAATTAAAAACAACTGTGATTAGTATGCTAAGGGTTCTTTTTTTTTTTTCTTTTTATTTTATTTCTTTTCAGTGTTCCAGCATTTATTGTTTATACACCACACCCAGTGCTCCATGCAATACATGCCTCCATAATACCCACCACCAGGCTCACCCAACTCCCCACCCCCTTCCCTCCAAAACCCTCAGTTTGTTTCTCAGAGTTCACAGTCTCTCATGGTTTGTCTCCCCCTCCAATTTCCCCCAACTCACTTCTCCTCTCCATCTCCCAATGTCCTCCGTGTTATTCTCTATGTTCTACAAGTAAGTGAAACCATATGATAATTGACTTTCTCTGCTTGACTTATTTCACTCAGCATAATCTCCTCCAGTCCCGCCATGTTGATACAAAAGTTGGGTATTCACCCTTTCTGATGGCTGCATAATACTCATTGTATATATGCTAAGGGTTCTAATGGGACAAGAGGACAATATTCAAGAAAGATGGGTAAGATAAATAGAGAGATGAAAACTCTTAAGAAAGAACCCAAGAAAAATATCAGAAATCAAAAACATTGTGACAGAAATGGAGGATGTCTTTGATGGGCACATCGATAAATTCAACACAACTAAGGAAAGAATCAGTGAGCTTGAAAATATCAGAAAACGCAAACTTCCTAAACTATAATGCAAAAAGAAAAATGCAGAAGAGAATGTCCAAGAACTAGGGATAACTACAAAGGTTGTAACATGGGCGTAAGTGGAATGCCAGAAGGTAAAGAAAGAGAGAATGGAGTGAAAGAAATATTTGAATAATGGCCAACGGATTTTCCAAAATTAATGACAGACACCAAAGTAGACCAAGGAATTTCAAAGAGTAACAAGCAGGTTAGAAATCTGAATAAACTCTATACTGAGTCATAACATAATCAAGCTGCAGAAAGCCAAAGATAAAGAGAGCATTTTGGAAGAGGCTGAGAAAAACAAATGCCTTACCTATAGAGGAACGAGGATAAGAAGTATATTGGAATTCTCATCAGAAAACATGCAAGCAAGAACAGAGCTGAGCAAAATATTTAAAGTGCTGAAAGAAGCAAAAACCGACTTAGAACTCCACACCTGGAGAAATTACCTCTCAAAAGTGAAGAAAAAATAAAAACTTTCTCAGACAAAAACCAACAGAAGTCACTGCTACCAGACCTGTTTTGCAGTAAGTATTAAAAGGAAGTTCTTTTTTTTTTAAATTTTTTTTAATTAAAGGAAGTTCTTTAGACAAAAGTTAAATGACTTAAGTCAGAAACTTGCAAACAAAAGAAGAACATTCAAGAAGGAATAAAAAAAGATACAATCAAATAATTTTTCTTATTCTTAGTTATAAGATGACTGTTTAAAGAAATAATACTAAAAATGTATTGGGTGATTATGGCATATGGATAAATTAAATGAGGGGCCGCAATGTTGCAAGGGATGAGAGGGAGGGACTGGGAAAACTCTAACATACCTGCACTACTTACTAAGTAAGATAATGTTATTTGAAGATGATCTTTGATAGGTAAGGGCAGTCACTAAAATTTTTTAAATTATATGAACATGCAAAGAGATAAAACTGAATAATACAAAATGCTCAAATTCAGATAACAAATCAAAAAGGGGAGAGCAATAAACAAAAGACAAATGCAACACATGGAAAATAGTTACATATATAGCAGATATTAATCCAAACATATCAATAATCACTTTAGAATTAAATGGTCTAAATACAATATTAAAAGACAGATTGTCAGGGCATAAAGAATGATGAGACCCAACTATATGTTATCTATAAGAAATCCACTTATAAAAATCCACAAAAAAATCCACAATATAAAGACTAAAATACATTAAAAGTAAAAGGGCAGAGAAAGATATACTATATTAATGTCAAAAATCCAAAACTAACAATATTAAAACCACCAGATTAATAAAATAGTAATTAGTAAGAGTTGATTGTGCATATAAGAACAGTTCAAGAATTGGGAGCTTTCATAAGCCATTACAGGATGGCTTATGAAGTGAAAATGAGGAACCTGTCTAACCTTTGCAATGATTGGTTTATTCCAATGGGGGTTTCCAGATGGCAGGGGATTGATTAAAAGTGGTTATCTTACACTATCTTTAGGAAGATGACTTAAGATTCACTTATGTCCATGAAATAAGCTAGATTTAGTTTTGCTTATGGGGTTTAAATGGTTTTGTCTGCTCAGGGAATTCTCAAGTTTGGTTTTCTTTTTGTATTTTAGCCTAACACTAACACTGATCTAAAAAAAGCTGGAGTGGCCACATTAATTTCAAACAAAGCAGACTGCAGAGCAAGAAAGATTATCAGAGATAAACAGGCACATTGCATAATGGCAAAGCAATCAATTTTCCAACATGGTGTAACAATCCTCTATGCGTAGCACATAACAACAAAGGGTCAAAATACATGAAGCAAATGCTGATAGAACCGCAGGGAGAAATAGACAAATCCATTATTATAGTTGGAGTAGTTGATATATCAAAAAGACAGAAAAACAGTAAAAATATAGAAGACCTGTATATCAGTATTAGTCAACTGGATCGAATTGACATTTTAGAATATTCCATCCAACAGCAGCAGAAACATCCTCTCAAGATCGCATGAAGAATTCACAAAGACAGACTGCATTATGTTGGTGCAGCCACTTTAGAAAACAGTGTGGAAGTTCCTCAAAAAGTTGGAAATAGAGGTGACCCAGCAATTGCACTACTGGGTATTTACCCCAAAGATACAGACATAGTGAAAAGATGGGGCACGTGAACCCCAATGTTCATAGAGCAATGTCCACAATAGCCAAACAGTGGAAGGAGCCAAGATGCCCTTCAACAGATGAATGGATAAAGAAATGTAGTCTATAGACATAATGGAATATTACTCAGTCATTAGAAAAGATGAATACCCAACATCTGCATCAATATGGATGGGACTGGAGGAGAATATGCTGAGTGAAGTAAGTCAAGCAGAGAGAGTCAATTATCATACGGTTTCACTTATTCATGGAACATAAGGAATAGCATGGAGGACATTAGGAGAAGAAAGGGGAAAATGAAGGGGGTGGAAATCGGGGGCGGGGGGATGAACCATGAGAGACTATGGACTGAAGGAAACAAACAGGGTTACAGAGGGGAGGAGGTGGGTCGATGGGTTGGCCCAGTGATGGGTATTAAGGGGGGCCTGTATTGCATGGAGCACTGGGAGTTACACACAAACAGTGAATCATGAAACACTACATCAAAAACTAATGATGTACAGTATGGTGACTAACATAAGATAACTAACATAACATAATAATATATATATATATATAGAGAGAGAGAGAGATCATACAAAACATTCAGAAAGGCTGCATTATGGACCCTAAAACACACCCTCACAAATTTTATAAAAACTGTGAACTGTACAAAATTATGCTCCCAAACCACAATAGGATTAAACTAGAAATAAGTAATAGAATGATATCTAGAAAGCCCAAAAATATTTTGAAATAACCCAAGAGCTAAGGCTCAATTTAAAAAATTGATCTAAATGAAAATAAAAATATAATTTATCAAAATGTGTGAAATACAGCTGCATTTGTAGCATTAAATGCATACATTAGGAGGGAAAAGAACCCAAAGACCTCAATAAATAATCTCTGTTTCTATCTTATGAAACTAGAGAATGTAGAGCAATATAAATCTAAGATAATCAGAAGAAAAGAAATAATAAAAATTAGAGCACAAATAAGTGAAATTGAAAACAGGAAAATAATAGAGAAAATTAACAAAATCAAAAGCTCTTTCTCTGAAAAGTCTCTGAAATTGATAAATCCCCACTCATGATGTCCAAGGAAAAGTAAGAGAGAAAGACCCAAATTAGCAATGTCACAAGTGGAAGAGAAGTCACTGGTGCTGATCATTCTACTACTATCCCAAAGAAGTTAGAACAATCATTAAGAGGTTACTTTGAATAGTTTTTGAAAATTCAGTGAGCAAGCTCTCAATATACAGCAACTTGCCAAAACAGTTGAAAGCCAGGAAAATCGAAGTTGCCTATCTCTGTTGGCAAAATTAAATCCATAATTTAAAAATGTTCACATGTGGAAAATTCTAGGCCTTGCGAATTTTTCTAAAGATCTAAGGACATTTAAACATTTAGGGACAAAACCACACTGATCTTATATAAACACCTTCCAAAAGTAGAAAAATGGAATGCTTCCCAACTTGTTTTGTGAGTCTAGCCTAGCTTGATATCAAAATCTGACAAAGAACTTTCAAGAAAGAAAATAAAAGCCAATCTTACTCATAAACATAGATCTAATTATCCTCTAAAATAGCCGCAAAATTATTACAGATTACAGAAATAAAGAAAAATTTTCATAGATCATAACTTAATCAAGTTTCTTCCAGGACCATAAGGATTGCTTAATACTTAAAAATCTTTAAAGGTAATTAATCAAACTGAAGAAAATATAATCTTCTAAACAGATGTAGAAAGAGCATTTGATTAAATTCGACATCTAAATGTGATTAAAACTTTTAGCCAAAAAGGGAATTTCTAAATCTGTAAAGGACATCTACAAAAATCTTACAGCAAATCGTCACATGTTAGAAGAAATGCTGAGATCTGCTTTGAGTTTGGGAATCAAAGCATGTTCTCTATAGACACTTTCATTCAACGTGAAGTGAATATTCTGATTAGGGTAAGAAAAATATTTAACAGATAATATGCATTGGAAATAAAGAAATAAGCCTGCTGCCATTCATAGGTTGCATGATTGTTTATGTAGAAGTTTCTTTACTTTATAGCATGTGCTTAGCAAATCTGCTGAATGAAAGTCTATGTATCGATATGCATTGAATTTACACACTTATTAGAATGCCAAAATCCACAACATTGACACTACCAAATACTGGTGAGGACACAGAGCAAGAACTCTCATCCACTGTTAGTGAAAATAGAAAGGAACAGGAATTACCAAGGTACTCTGGAAGAAAAACAAAGTTGGAGGATTTTCTTGACTGGGTATCAAACCTCAGAATGTTACAAAAAAAAAAAAAAGAATGTAACAAAAATAATAGAATGTCATATTGCCAGAAGATGACTTAAACGGACCAGTGGAAGAGAATAGAGAATCCAGAAACAAATTCAACATAATTACGGAGTGGATTTCTGACAATGTTCGCAATGAAATCAGTTAGAAAAACAACAAACAAAAGTGCAATGCTGGGTTGATCAAATACTACACTGTGGGTGGGGGGTGCCTGGGTGGCTCAGTGGGTTAAAGCCTCTGCCTTTGGCTCAGGTCATGATCCCAAGGTCCTGGGATTGAGTCCCGCATTGGGCTCTCTGCTCAGCAAGGAGCCTGCTTCTCCCTGCCCCACCCCACCCCCGCCTGCCTCTGCCTACTTGTGATCTCTGTCTGTCAAATAAATAAATAACGTCTTTAAAAGAAGAAAATACTAAATTGGGGGAAGGAGAAGAATTTAAAAAAAAAAAAAGAAAGAAAGAAAAAGAAAGGAAGAGGGAGAAAAAAAGGAAGGTTGATCACTCCCTTTAATCGTGTGCAGAAAGACATTCCAGTAAGATTGTAAAGCTAAATGTGACTAGAGCTAGCAGATGTGCTAGAAGACAGCACAGCTGGATACCTTCACAGCCTGCAGGAGGGCAAAGGTGTCCTAAACATGACACAAGAGGAAAGGTTGACACATAAGAGGAAAGGCTGACAAATCAGAATATATTAAACTTAAGAACTTCTGTCCATTTATAGATGTTAAAATAGTGAAAAGAGAAGCCAGAAAATGGAAGAACCTATTTTTCAGTAAATGTGTGTCCAGGATTTACAGAGAAACTACAAAGCAATAAGGAAAAGTGGGACAAAGAAATACCTAGGTGACTAGCAGACCTATGCAATGGTGCCCAGTCTCATTAGTCACAGGACACTGTAAATTCAAACCACAGTGTGAGAGTTTAGCATGCCAACCAGAATAGCTAAAATGGAGGGACAATAAAAAGCTAAAGTTTAAAGAAAATTGAGAATACCAAGTGTTGTCAAGAATATGGAAGAAATGGGACTTTTCATACACTGTGGTGAGAGTATAAATGAATATGATCTCTATAAAGTTTTTGACATATTCCACTAAAGTTAAACATACACTTATGAGCCAGCAATTCCCCTCTCAAGAGTGTACCCGAGAGGAAAGCAGGCCTTGTGGACCGAAGGCACATGAAGCCCCCTGAAGTACTATTCAGAACAGTCCCCAAATCCAACTCACATGTCCATTTGGAGAATGGATAAACACATTCAGAAACACCCTATAATGAGATGCTGTAAAATAACTGAAAACAAACCAATTATACCTATACACAACAACATGGATATGTTCCTCGAACAAAATGTTAACCCAGGTAGCCACATGTTAAAAAAAATATATGTTGCATGATTTCTTTTGAATATAATTCAAAACAGGCATTAACATTCAGAAGAGTGAGAATTTGGGAGAAGGAGGAGGTTGTAGTGATCAGGAAAGGGATGAAAGCAAGTGTTTGAGATATTGTAGTATTCTTGGCCTAGATAATATTTACATAGGTGTTTTCACTTTTTGATAATTCAGTGAGCTCGGGGGTGTGTGTATATGGGTACCTTTTGTTTTCTCAGATATGTGTAGTACTTCAATAAAAAGTTAAATGAGGCGCGCCTCGCTGGCTCAGTCAGTTAAGCACTTGACTCTTGATCTTAGCCCAGGTCTTGAGCTCAGAGTCATGAGTTCAAGTTCTACCTTGGACTCCACACTGGGCGTGGAGCCTACATGAAAAAAATAAAGGTTAAATGAAAATAATTACACTAACTTTGTACAAGAAATAAATCCTTAATGCTTTAAAAAATAATTCAGTGAAGACAATCAAGATTTAAATTTGCATGTATTTATCCAAAAGGGAAAGATTTTGAAGAATACTTCATTAAAATTGTATTTTTCACTTTTGTGCCTTTCTATAGATCATTAAGAACACCATGAGAAATACCTTTCAGCTTCAGATTTTAGATATCATATAATTTTTCATGCATTATACCATAAAGAGCTCCATTAACATCTTTCCTTTTACCATTAATATTACAAAGAATAATGGCATTCTTACGACCATTCCCATTAAAGTAACTATTGTTCACTGATGAAAGAAAACTACTGAGTTTTCTAATAGAAATATTACAAAATTCAAAGTAAATTATTCCTCACCTCTGCATTCTATTAATGTTTTTATACAGTCTTTCTAATATATTGATTGGTGTTCAGAATGCTTCAAAATGCCATTTATTTATTAAATGACTGCTAATCATTTTTCCAAGTACAAACTTAAATGTGTGTTTTAGAAAGAGACCCCCCCCAAAAAAACCAACCAATTTTTCCAGCAGAATAAAACAAAATATCCACTTCATTATATTTAATTTTAAAAAGTGAACTATTGGATAAGCTTGAATAGAGTTCTCACATTGGCCTCTGAAGCCATTCATTATTTAATATACATTAAATACATTATAGTACTAATGTATATTGTATTTACACTAATGTATACTGTACAGTGTGATGTACATTAAATACTATACATAATATTTAACTGGTGAACACTGTATCTTCCCTTAGATCAAAACCGGAACTTTCACAGAAGTTGGTCATTCAGGAGCTGTATAATCTGGGGTGTGTCTAACTAGAACACTTGGTCCTGGCAGATCCAAAGATTAATGGTCTCTGAACCCTTCTTTTTGAAGTTGGTGCTGACTTTAAATTTTACCAAATATTTTTAGAACACACAGACTAAAATACAATGTGGTATTATTTTGGGTTGTTTGACCTTCAGAGTCTGTATAATTTGGTCGCACAATTAAAGTTTCATTACACACACAGTCAAAGAAAAGCCTCCTTTATTTAGTAATAACGTCATCAGGAGCAAAAACGTGCAGACTTTGTTAACCTATTCTTTACCCGAGACAAGCTCGACTGCCCTCTGGGAGCAGAGGGCGAGTAAATGCGGGCAGCAGACGCTGGGCTAGAGAGGCTGGCACAGAGTGTTTTTATTTCAATCAATAATCACACCTGCCTACCTGCATTGCCTTTTGAAACACTGCCAGATGTAACAAAACAACAAAACAAACCAGTAAATGGTTCCATACCCATGGGTGCCTTGATCGAGATAAATGGAACAAAGAACACAGAGAACTTAAGTGCCTTAATGCATGTGCTCCATTTTTAATGCTAGGATGTCTGAGATTTGGAAAGTATTTCCTCTACTCAACACAGATGACACAAACTCATTATTTCACGTTCAAACAAATACTGCTTTTAGCTCTGTAGACAACTCTTTTCAAGCCCCAATTGCCATTATTCCAAGAACAACGGAAACATTAGTACCGCCTCCACTCCCTCTCGGTGCAGGGGTCTCAAGGACGTCCTTCCAAACATTTGACCTGGAGACCTCAGATCTCCCTGGGAAAGGGCACACCATTGCAGACGGTCAGGGATATGTCACTCATTAGCTGGAGAAACTGGAAGGACTATATTCCTAAGCCTCAGTTTCTTTATCTGTAAATTAGGGACAGAAATAATTTCTTCCAAAGTTTGAACTACAAGTTACATAAAATAATAAGAGATTAACATCTGCCTGACTTTACGATAAGTGATCAGGTGCAGGTGTGGTTGCTGCCACCTGTGGCAGCCTCACGGGTGGCTGCCACCCACAGTTAATCAGGCTGACCCCACGGCATCATGAGTCTAACACACCAAGTCTAAACAGTCGAAAGAGAAACAGCAACTCCTCTTAATGTCCTATGATCATACTGACAGTCCCACTTAGGAAATAAAGCCAAACACTTATTTGGGTGTAGTTGGCAATATTTTTAACCTTAAGACAAAAAATATCCAGAAAATACTTCCCAAAAAAGTGACTGAAAAAAAAAAAAACTTTTAACTTCTTGAATGCAAAGTTTTATTTTTTAACTCATATTTACATTTGAATATAAATTTTGGAAATTATACTTTGGATGGCATTAACTGTAGAACCATGCAGCAACAAGAGGTTCCTAAATGCCCATTTTTTTTTCGTTCAATGCAACTGAGATTAGTTGGTGAACATTTAAAAAAGACTTCAAAAGTATCTGATATAAACATACATAATTTTCAGAGATATTTGTATGCATCCTTAAAATCAGCTTGTTAGACATAATGTGTGGTTTTCATGATATTGTACAGGTATTCAAAGTCTGCTTATATGAATTTGAAGAAACTACATTATTTATAGTATATTATAGAATAACCATAATTATTTCCTTAAGAAACCAATAAAAATGCCTTTGTCTGCATAGATTAAAAAAAAAAAACAAAACCTTAAATGAATGAATCTGAGGGCAACCTCTAGTAGAATTCCAATGACACAGTTTTGGGGCTTATTATTTTACACATAAATGATGTTTATTTTCAAGCAGTATGTAGTGTAGAGTTTACTGTTCTATACATTGAAATTTTCCTTTGAATTCTTCCAGAACAGTTGCAAATTCCTAGGCCACATGTGTAACATTTGTGAATAAAGGAATGACAGACACTGTGACCTATTCTGACTGTTGTCTCAGGTATGAAAATCACGGCTCCGTAAGAATAGGAATAAATAACTGCTCTGAACAGGTACACCTTCAGCAATTCCCCAGGGACTCTCATCTCAACTGAGTAACAGAGTAACTGAGACAACACTCCATAGAGTATATGTGCAGAGAACAGGCTCCGGCATCAACAATCCTTAATACAAGACTTTATTTCTTATTAGGTTGAGGTCTTTGAAAAGTTCTAGTCTTTATTTGTGCACTCGCACCATGAAATGCATTTTTCAGTTAACTGCTGGAAATTTGAAAATCAACTAGATATTCAATGAAGTAAGTGAATTATCGTTAAATTTTTTTTTTTTAGGTTCTGCTTTAAGAAAAGCTTTCGTCTTTCAGAGATTCATACTGAAATAGTTAAGGATGAAAGATTAGAGTGTTTGTTATTTGTTTCAAAATAATGTTACAGGAGACAGCACAGTGGGGGCGGGGGGGGGGGGTATGGATGGGAAGGATTGGCCAAGGGTTGAGGGCTGGGGAATGTGTACAAAGGTGTTCATTTTGCCATTCTGTTTACTTGCGTGTATGGAGAAAATGTGGCAGCGACTGTTGTAAAAATTAAAAGAATTGGTACATATAAGAAGCCTAGTCTATTTGTAAATTAATATTTCCCTTTACAACCTTCTACTTATCATAGGTATATATTTGGTTAAGTTTCCTAATTGACACACAAGAAACTTAACTTATTTTAAAGTATCTAGTCAACTTAAAAGCTCTCAGTGCACAGCAAAAAATATTTTATTTAGTAATCAAGAGTGATTATGTTTGATAAAATTCTCAGTTTCCATGTATTATGGAATGTATGCTATGTTTGCTATGTACAGATTTATAATCTGGGGGCCATATGCATGCTACACCTTATGTTTCCAAAATAATTCATTTGGAAATTGGTGATACTGAAAGTTGCAATTCTCCATTTTATTTTGCTCAGCAATTATATTGGTCAGGCCTAAATGGCCACAGGGAAGGAGTAATTGCAATTCTCCTGTGGTTTTATGGTTGTCTCTAGAATAATGTAACCTAATGTTACCTTTGTCAGTGAGGCTAAGTGCTTACAAAGAAAGATAGTGAAAAAACACAATCCTGGTGATGAGACGCTCACTGCCAACTGCATTCGATCAGTCTACTAACTCTGCGTCACTTTCTGTTGGGAATTGAAGAAGTTAAATTATTTCCTTAATTGAATTACATCCTATTCTTAAACATTTATCACAAATTTTTTTTACCATATGTCACTGTTCTAAGTTCTGAAGTACTCATAATATGAGTGTTCGTATAACCTATTCTGCAATTCTTAAATTTCTACTATGTCTATTCCTGGCACTAAGCAATCTCACATATTTGTTTGACACAAAAATCTTGACAGAGCCTTACACCACGTATTGAGAGACTTGAGAATGATTACTCAAGCTTTCCAAACACCCACGTGCACTAGAGATTCTAATTAGGTCTCTCAGCTAACTTGGAGCTGTTTCGATTAAGTAGAACGGTGATGTATTAAGAAAGGGCATTGGGGAAATGGAATCCCTGTAGGGGGTATACCACATTCTTAAACACTCAGCCTTGGTTGGTTCTTTCATGTCTAACACCATCAGAATACCTGGATTGCCTAGATCACCGTGCCGCTTGAAGATAATATTACTGAAAATGTTTACTCTCTATGGGCCTGTACAAATATAAGGTATTTTTTTAATGCATATATGTACATATATATTTATATAAACATATATTTTTATCCCCAGGGGTACAGGTCTGTGAATCACCAGGTTTACACACTTCACAGCACTCACCCAAGCACATACCCTCCCCAATGTCCATAATCCCACCCCCTTCTCCCAACCCCCCTCCCCCCAGCAACCCTCAGTTTGTTTTGTGAGATTAAGAGTCACTTATGGTTTGTCTCCCTCCCAATTCCATCTTGATTCATTGATTCTTCTTCTACCCACTTAAGCCCCCATGTTGCATCACCACTTCCTCATATCAGGGAGATCATATGATAGTTGTCCATCAACAGATGAATGGATCAAGAAGATGTGGTATATATACTCATACATTTATTCTTACTGAGGATACTTTCAAAATATAATTTCTCTTTAAATGAAATAACTTATCACACTCTATTTTAATAACCTCAGCCTGAAAATGAATAGTGAGGTGAAAAAAAATTAATAATGTCAATTCCCCCAATGCCCTGTAAGGAACAGATTTAAACAATTTCAACAGGTCATGGTCTCCCTGAAGCCAGACCTTACTGCTTTCCAATTGGTTTTCATCTATTGTTATTGTGATCATTTCTCCAGGAGAGTCATGTGTTGTCATCAGAAGTAAACCATTTCAATGGTCTACAAAAAAAAAAAAAAAAAAAAAATGCTTTGGGGCCTCTAGTCACACTGATTTGCCCAGTTGCTCTATTAATTAGCAGAAATTTATTCATCATGTTATCCAGCCGTCCCTTTGGGAAAAGGTGAGTAACTGAGGCCCTACGTAAATGAGGCCAACAACCTGTTTGTATTGACTCGGGGAGAAGACACGGAAGGAGGACCTCAGCATTAAGCACTTCCTGTGGCAGGAAGATGTGAGTGATACCTTACCCGTGACAGCATTTCACACAGTTGTTTGCTGGCATTGCCTAGGGCTCCTTTGATAATAACATTTCGACTGAACTAAATAAATATTTAAGTAGACACCAAGAGTGTTTAAATTTAATTTCAATAAAACTGTTCTATTTCAAAGTGTAATTTATGTTGAAAATACGAAAACTTTCATCATAAAAGTTATTTAAATATGTGGTTCTAGAATTGGGGGGGGGGGAGAAAGGAAGAAAATTCCTACTCAATCTCATCACTCTCAAAATTAGCAGAAAATTAGGTCATCTCCTCTTGCTATTTGTTTATAGTTATAGTCTTACTATTCAATCACTTTAAAATTACAATTTAGCACCAGTAAATATAATTTGCTCATTTTTATTATAGCTAATTAGCACTTGGAAGACACAGGCGCTCTTTCCACATGTTCCGAACACTGTGAGGTGTGTACGTGTGTGTGCACTTGCAAGTCCAACCTCCCCATCCCAATGACAGCAAAGGACATAGCATCTGTGATTTACGGGATAAACTCCATTTAAATAGACACTATTTAAATGACTTGCTCAAGGTCAACTTGCAAAACAAGCAAACATTCCTGACCAGTTCTATTCTACCACTAAGATCAGAGCTTCTCATGATGAATGTCAAGTGATAAGATGAATTTTAAAAGGTGCATATTTTCTCATGAATTTTCAGATGTTGTAGAAGCCAGAGCATGCCATAATAAATAGGCATAACTTTTCTCCCTGCTCCATTTGAGTTTTTTCCTTTGGCATGCCTGTTCATCCCCATGAAGGAGTATATCCAGAGGAAAAACAATCAGGGGAAATATTAGACACACTAACGTGCTCACAGTCTAATGGAGTTTGTTTCTGTTAGGAAAAAAATGAAATAAGTCATTTGTATTGACTGCATTTTCTCTGACTTCATTTAAGCCCTAATGTTTAAGTTATTTTAGAGCTACCTGATAGATCCAGAGGCTCTCTGCAGAAGCATCAAGGACCGCGAGATTCTGGCTGGGTCTCTGCACAGAGAGCTGAAGTCTCTTCTCAGGGAGGTGGGCTGGGGACTCAGCTCAGCATGAAAACCACCCGGTTTCTACATCCCTCCTGGCTCCTGCAGTGTGCCCCCTCAACAACGAGCGTCTATCTGCTGCCTGAATTCAGGATCTTCCCTCACTACTCCCAAGCCACCCCCCTACCAAGCCTTGCCTGACCCCCACAGTCCAGGTACTCTCTGGGCTGCATCACATGGCTCCTAGCTGTTTTGGGGCTTCTCAAAACCGCCCCCAGGCTGGGCTCACTTTAGGGCCCAGGACTCCATATCATTCATCTTTATATACCCAGCAGCACATAATAAGTGTCCAGGGCTCAGTCCACGAATCCCTGAGTGACAGCCCAAAGCTTACTAGCATCATTACTGGGACAGATAGGAGTGTGAAATAAGGGATATGGTGAACTAAGTAAGGTTGATCTGGTGACACGCCCCCCCTCATCTGGGGATACGAGCAACATGACCCCTGAGCTTTATCGATCAATTCAGCACCTAGAATACCACAGCTAGAGAAGTATATCCATTTATAGGTCATCTTTTCACCCTACTGGAAAAAAAAGTAGTAAAGTAGTCCGTAAAGAGAGTGAATTCAGAAAAGGCTCTTTGAATGGGATGCGTCTAGAACAAAAGAATGAAGAAGAGCTTCGCCTCGTTTCTTGGCCTTTTGGCTAAGATCAAGTGCAAAATGAGGGTTAGATAATCACTCTCATTATAGACACTTCACAGGCTTATAGATATTAAAGTCTTTATGATAAACTTGGTACACCTATTATGCTAAGACCCCATTTCTCAGGCATGGCAAGAAGCTGAATTGATTATGACATGGCAAGGGATGAAGCAGAGATGATGGTGGAAGGCTCTGGCTTCCTTCCCCCTAGTAGCACAGCATAGTCAGCCGCCTGCTGTGGCCACGACTGTCCCTCCAAGCACGGGACTCAGGAGCAGCCGTGCAAAAGGAATGATCCTGTGCCCAGGTACCCGCATACACGTGCCAGCTTTAAAAATTCAAATTCCATGTCCATTTGTTATTTCAAATAAGAGTTCTTCCCTAAGGACTCAACACTCAAAAAAAAAAAAAATTATTTTTTCTTTGTGTTTGATGGAGGCACATTTCCTGAATGACAATATGTGCCAGAGCAGAGCTGGCAGTGTTGGAGAGAAAATAAATCTCAGCACTACACATTGAGAGAAGACATTTCCCCCCTATTTCCTCAAGGATGTGTTCCAATCATTTCAAGTAGACTTATAGTGTCTTGTTTAAAAAAAAAAAAAAAAGTAATGAAGTAGGAAGTAGGTCTGCAGTATTACTTTCTCTACCCTTCTTTCTCTAGTAGCTCTCTTTTTAATAGGACTCCTATTATAAATAGTTAATATCCTATCCTAATCCTATCCTATCGTGATAGTTAATATCGTGCCTTTCCAATAGAACTTTGATTTCAGAGTTCATGTTGGTTCTCCTTTTGGGTGAGTGATTTTTAAGCCCATCTCCTTGATGTAACTCACCTTTTAAAATACCTTCTTTTAAAATAGCATACCACTGACTGACAAGGAAAACGCAAAGCTGCATCCTGCAGACGGAGCTGTTGAAACTTGAATGGTGGGTCCCTTTGCTGGGGCTCTCGTTAACACGCAGATGAGGACTCAGCAGCCTTGGAGCGGTGCCTGAGATGCAGCATTTCCAGGGAGCTCTCCTTGAGAATGGCTCTACTGCTGATGGTCCCAGAACCCCATCTGGAGGAGCAGAGCTGCTCAAGCTTGGCGTGTGTGACGTTACATGGAGCGATTGTTAACACACATTCCTGGACCCCATCCCTAGAGGTTCTGGTTGGGTAGGTCTGGCCAAGGTGCATTCCTAACAAGCCCCTATGAGCTGAGATACTGCTGATCCCGTAAGGGAATCTAGTTGAGAAAAAAAAAAAAAAATCCCATCCTGACCCTTTCTAGGCCAAACACAGATTTGTGCTAACATAAAATTTTAGATCAATAAACATTAGTGTGGTTCAGGACCCTTACCCCCCTAAAAAAGCAGTTGCTACAAGTTAAATGGAAAGACTGCCACTAGAGGGAAAGGGAATTGGGTTGGCTTTTTCTGCTAAAAATAATTAGAGATAAGAAATAAAGTAACATTTGAGGTCATTTGTGTTGGAAAGGTTTACCATGTCTAATTCTTCCATGCGAGGGGACCAGGAGTCACCTTTATGCTTCAACCAAGTCAGTGTGATTTTCTGTCCACATCAATAAACAAAAGTAGTGAATGGGATCTCAAAGAAATGCCATACTCTGTATTTTCCAAACTTCACACAGTTCATTTCAAAAGTGATCAAAGAATTTAATTTAGCTAAGAGAGCCAAGGAGGGGTAAGGATGGACAAGTTGGTAAGTGTTGTGTGGTGGTTAATTTTGTGTCCACTTGACTGGGCCAGGAAGGTGCAGATAAATGCTGATGAAGCATTGTTTCTGGTTGAGTGTGTTTCTGAGGATGTTTCTGGAAGAAATCAGCATTTGAACTGGTGGACTCAGGAAAGCAAATGGCCCTTCCTACTATAAATGACCATCATCCAATCTGTTGAGAGCATGAATAGAACAAAAAGTGGAGGAAGCTTCGATTCATGCTCTCCCTGCCTCACTATGAACTCCGACACCATCTTCTCTTGGCTCAGCGCCCCTTGTTGTCAGGCCTCTGGACTCGGACTGGAATCCACTCCCTCAGCACTCAGGCCTTTGACCTACACCATCAGTTTCCCGGGTTTCCAGCTTGCAGGTGGTGGGGGTTCTCAGTCTCCATTATCACCGGAGCCATACCTTAGAGGACATATCTTTATAAATATGCATAAAAAATTGGCTCTGATTCTCTGGAGAACCCACTAATACAGATTTGCTTACAGAGTGGGGCTACAAGGATAATCTTGGTCTCAGGCCACACCCAAGGCTTCCGATTTCGGTTGCCCTTGGTAACCTACTGATGAGAAAGAATGATGACTGCTTAGAACATCTTAGAGAGTCTTTTAGGGCCTATTATTTATGGGGCCAGAAAAAAGAGCATTGAGCTCCAGTCCACGAACAGAGCCTCTACTATGAAAACCTAATGAAGGAAGGAACACTGAGCTTCTCTTAGAGAAGCAGCCACATACCGAGGTTTTAAGGGGGAGGCAACAGTCCTGGCAAAGGGATACAGTTCAGACCCTGGTCTTCAGAGTGTGGTCTAGTCCAATGGGCCTCAAGTGCAATGATGAAAAAGAACCTGATGGCTTTAAAAGATTAGCTCTAACAGATAAGGTAGGACCGCAGCAGCAAGAAAATCAATAACCCACCATCTACCTGAGGCTTTTGCTTCCACGTCTTGCTAAATCCCAGCTCCCAGCACCGCCATGTTTATCTGAGGTCTTCATATGTCCCCCGGGGAGGGAGGATGAGCCTTCAACCATGACTGACCAGAAAGGGTGGACAGCGTGGCCTTTGGGTGGACAACTCTGAGACGTGAAGTGCAGTGGCTCCCAGAACTCCTGCTAGGATTCAGTTCAACCTGCTCTTCCATTCGTTGCTTTCAGTTCCCTGTCTCCCTTCCCGCTCTCCTACTATTGTTTCTTGGATCACCTTCCAGACAAATAACTTGCAATCCAATTCTGCCAGCGGAACCCCAACTAAAACATGTGAGCTCCGACAGACATATCAGAAAGTAGAATTAGAGTGAGCAGAATTAGAATACTCGACGCAGAACAGGGCCCCATGCTGAGGCAACAAGGTTCCCACAGATGGACCCGGAAGGAAGAGGAGCTGCAGCGCTGCCACAGAAAGAACGGGCATGACACGGAGATCAGCTTCAGAGGGAAACACAAACACAAACCGGCTAGTGGCCTGAGCTGATGCCTGTCCGTGTGCTTATGTGTGGGTCAGGACTCACGCTTACCTCCGTATGGCCGACATGGCAGCATGTGCACTATCTGAGTATACACACACACGTGCACACACACACACACACGTACACACACAGAAAGCCTTCTTTTGTTCATTAATTTCCTAATACTGGAGTTTCTCTAGTATCTAGTAAGATCCATTTTCTTTTTCTCCATCAGTGAAAATATTCTTGCGTATACTTACATTCTGTTGCAGACTAGACAGTGTCCTCTACATTGTATCAAAATAGAATACTTTGGTTTATATATCCACGTATAATATTTTTATAATATATCCACATATAATATAATTACATACATGTAATTTTTTAATTTTTAGAAAATTATTGACCCTTTTTCTAGAATAGCTACAAGGGCACAGGAATGCTTATCAAATATTGTAATTTGCAGCACAAAATGAACGATTCTGCACTAGCAGCAAGCATGCTGGGACAGATGTGTATTTTGGTGTCGGATACTAACTAGTCACTTTGCGTTACTTGGCAAGGTTATTTAATTCCTCTGACTTCAGTTTCCTTGTATGTAAAATGTCAGTAAATAGTATTTCTGTTACTGTAGGTTTCAAAGGGAAGTACGCAGAGCCATATGAAATGTCCGCAACAGCTGGAACAGACAGGCAATAAATCACTAGATATATATTTGCGTATCCCGGGAAGCGATACTCTTATGCAGCAGATATTGTCATACTTCACAGTAGTACACATGAAATAACTCTGAGAATCTCAAGTTTGTCCTTCTACTTTGTGTTTGCTTTACCTTGTGTGAACTGACAAATATACGGAAACGCTAGGACCGCAGTGTCTCCTTCATGTGTTTCAAATCCTTTCCATCAACGGTCTACTACATGCGATTTCTAAATGTTTCAGGACCACTTCATCACTGTCCCAAATAAGAAAGAATGGTGTTTTGCTGTGTAGGGAAAAGTATGTTTTTCCACTTCAATTATTATACCAATGTTTAAAAAATGCTGACTTTCTAGGAGAGCCGATTCCTTGCAGTTCATGATGGTGCTGCCTTTCTGAGGATGGATGAAATCAACAACAATGCTCTAACGAACTCTCCGGGTAAATGTCTCAGTAATGTTCCTGACACCACAAAGTGCTGACTTAGCTCAATCCGCACGGTGGGAACGTGTAAAGTAATTGCTACCCACCTACATCGGAGGGTGATTTTTATGCATCCTCTGAAGTCAGTGACAGCAAAATAAAAAACTTTTCACTTTGGGATAAAATAGACCAGCAAGCACATCTTAATGAGTAACATTTATGTAGAGCTTTGGGTTTCAGAAAAATTGATGTATTTTTTAATTAAATATTTTCACTAGCCTAGAAAACAAGGGAAGAGGGGGATATATCCATAATAATACCAAAGGCATCTTAGACAATAATAATAGCTTTACATTTACTGAGCACAGCCTATACATTAGGCCATAGAAATAAGGAGTATCATTCCATTTCATTCTCTTGACAACATAATCACCCTCCCCTAAACCTCTATTAAATCATACTGGCCGACAATCTGCAATCAAAATTTTGTCCATGTTCAATGGTTTTTAAAACAACATTAATTTTCATTACTTCTTTGCTAGATTAATTCTGAACATTAATTCTTAAGTTTCAGAGGGCAATTTCTTTCCTTCTTTTTTCTTTTTTTGAGTACTGTGAAGTTGATCTTACCATATTTTATCCAAAGCCTGATTATAAAAATTTTAGAAATAAAGAGGTATTACTTAGCACATGATTTATAAATACATAAAATAATAATTTATCTCCCACTTGAAAATGACAAAATAGTGAGATAACAAAATCAATTGTTTTAGCCAGAAAGCAAGATAGAGTATTGGTTCCAAAGGATTTGCAAAATCAATCAATTTTATGAAGCTGCCAAACTAGACAGTGAGATTTGAAGACTGGGAATGTGCTTCTCTGAAAATACCAGTTCTAGTTCTCACCACGACACAGGACTCTTACCTAAATATTCATGGTGGGGGTCTTAGTGGCTTTTCAAACTTGTGATGTAACTAACTTATTAGACTATAAATGCCACTTGTTAAGTGTATTTTTTTTAAAGATTTATTTATTTATTTGTTTGTTTCGAGAATGTGAGCAGGGTGAGGGGCAGAGGGAGATGGAGAATCTCCAGGAGACTCTGCACTGAGCACTGAGGCTGATACGGGGCTCGAGCTCACGACTCTGAGATCATGACCTGAGCCAAAATCAAGAGTCCGACGCTTACCCAACTAAGCCACCCAAGCACCCCTTCTATGGCATGGCTGTGTACCAAACTCAAAGATCTTATGGCTTATGGCTTAAAACTGAAATACAGTATCTTCCAGTTCTATAGGGCAGAAAGCAGACACAGGTGTCAGTGGGCTAAAATCAAGGTGTGGGCAGAGCTGCATTCATTTTGGGAGACTCTAGGGGACAGTCTATTTCCCTGCCTGAAAAGGCTTCTAGAGGCCTTCTACATTCCTCCATACATGGCCCCTTCCTCCATTTTTAAAGCCAGCAGCAGCAGAATGAGTCTCACTCTGAATCTCTTTTTCTGCCTCATTGTTTGATTTTGAAGGACCCTTGTGATGATCCTAGACTGAACTATATAATCCCAAGTAATCTTCCTATTCTACAACCAGCAGATTACCAGCTTTTATTCCATTTGCAACCTTAAATCTCCTCCTCATGTAACAGCCACATGTTCCAAGATTTAGGATATGAACATCTTTGGAAGGCCAATCTGCTTACCATAGTAGGATGTATATTATTAACAGACACACATTAATTTGTTTTTTCTAAATATTTCCTGAGCACCTATTATGTTTCCAAACACCAAGTCAGGCTCTGGAAAATTAAGGTAAACAAGACAGATAGGATCTTTATCTTTGGGAACTTGCATTTTGAATTTCAGTCTTATTAATAACTGAAAGTAAACACAGATTGAGAGCGTGTGTGTGTGTTTATGTTTCTAAAGAAGCACACAAAAGGCAAAAGGCAATTCCCAAGAGAAAAAAACATACTTCATAATTTGGCCTGAAGCTGGTTCTATAAACACTATAAAGATTATAGAAAGAATAAACCAGAGCTTGTGACCCATATTGTAGTTTTCAGGCAAACAATAAATTACAGCCAATCCTCATTATTCAAAGATTCTGTATTTGTAAATTCATCTACTCGCTGAAATTTATCTATAATCCCAAAATCAATATCTGTGGTGTTTTTGCGGTCATATGTGAACATGAACAGAGTGGCAAAGATTTGGGTTGGCCACGGTGCAGCTTTCTAACTCAGTTCAAATGAAACAATGCTCTGCTTTCTCGCTTCAGCTCTCATACCATAAACAAGCGTCTTTTTCATTATCTGCTCAGTGTCACATTTTTGCATTTTTATACTTTTGTTGGTGATTGTTGGTGATTTTACTTTTGCTTTTTGCTTTTGTTGGTTTTTTGGCTTTGGTTTTGGTTTTGGTTTACTGGCTAATGAGTGCCTGGGTGGCACAGTTGGTTGAGTGTCTGACTCCTGATTTTGGCTCAGGTTGTGATCTCAGGGTCGTGAGATCGAACCCCCCCATCCCTTTGGCGCTTCATGCTCTGCATGGAGTCTGCTTAAGTTTTTCTCTCCCTCTCCCCTCCTCCCCTTATTTTTATATATAAAAATAAATTTATTATTTAAAATAAATAAATATAAATTTATTATTTAAATAAATGAATATTTATTTATTTATACATAAATAAATCTTTAAAAAAAAAAAAGATCAGCTAAGCATTAGTGCAGAAGTGCTGTCTAGCGTTCTTAAGCCCAAGGAGGCTGTGAGGTGCCTCATGGAGAAAATATGTGTGATAGATCAGCTTCGTCCAGAAACGACTTATAGTGCTGTTGGCTCTGAGCTCAGTGGTAACGAATCAACAACGCATATTAAGTAAAGTGTCTTTAAACAGAAACACACATAGAATAAGGTTATGTGTTGATTGGCTGATGAAAGTGCGGCCAGAGGCTTGCAGAAACCTAACCCTGGATTATTCCCAGGAGCAGCAGGTCAGTATTTGTAAATTGCACACTCACAAAGGTTTTACAAAATACAACCATCAAAATAATGAGAATTAACTCTATTTATTGTATGGCTCTTCCTGTTTTAAGTAGACTGGAAAAATCAGAAGAGTCAAGGCAAATCAACAAAATGCCTTATAATGTCACAAAAAATGATCTTTAAAGATTTATAACTATGGTCCTAACATAGAAGCCATTGCAAACTCTACAAATTGCATTTGTCAGGTGTCAGAATAATCCACGTGTGTGTGTTCATTATATTGATACCTATTTAAGACTATTTTTCTTAAAAAAAAATACTGCACCTGGTTGAATAGTGATGATAAATGAAATCATTGATTTTTAAACATTTCAAATACACACTTCAAATGGAGCTCATGTGCTAAACTATATGTTTTACCTGTTGATCCTATTTTCTAATTCTACCTTAAAGAAAATTTTTCAAAAATGTGTTACCACATAGGCTTTTGTAGTTTCAAAGTTATTTTTCAGGGCCTAGACAAATATCGGTTAGGTGATTTTGAGGTTCTGATAAAGGCTGGCTGACATGACCGCTTCCGTCACCATCTATGAGTGTCCCTGTGAATCGGGTGATGGAATCTGCCCCAATGGGGGGGTACCAGAGAGTCCAATCCACCTATCAGCTCCACTCTGCCCCAGGCTCATGGGTGTGCAAGCGAAAAGCAGCTCAGTCACGACATGTAGTCCATGGGCTCAGGTGTTACCCAGCCTGCAGTACAGAGGTTGAGAAGGAAAAGAAGCTATAGCCACCCCTTACTTCCCTTCTTTTTTCGGTCTCTGTCCCGCTTCCTCTCTGTCAGCTCTGCCTTCCTTCCTTCTCCTTCTTGGTGGCAGCAAATCTTAGCCTCCACCTTCTACCTTCCCCACTCCAGTCCTGAAAGTTCCTGTATCAGAATTGGCCTCACTTGGGCCCGGACCTCCTCCTTTCTTCAATTGAGGCAATGAAATTTACATGAATCTCCATACCTGATTCAACTTGGTCCAAATAGTGTTCATCGTTGCTGTGTTACTGCAAGTAAAATTATACTGTGCAAGAATTGAAACTTCAGCTACAAAAAAACTGGCATTAAAAATGTTATGGTCATTTTCAAATATATACCAAAGCAGGGAAAATAGAACAGTAAAGTCATATATGTATAAATATACATATACATATACATATACATATCTGGGTTAAAGAATTTGCTAACTCATGGCCAATTTTATTTCACCTATACCCATGCCCCTCACAGTACATCACCTTTCCTATGAGATTATTTCAAATTCTGTCTCAGGCATCCTGTTATTTCATACATAAATATCTCAAAATATACCTCTAAGGGATGAGAATTCCTTTTGAAACAAAACTGCAATTTAATGTCAATATCTAAAATGTTGACAATAGATCTGTAATTTCATCAACATCCTGTGATGATCGCTCAGCTCCTAAAGTGCATGTGCACGCATGTGTGCGTGTGTATGCACCATTGTTCAAACCAGAATACCAAAACCCTCCATACCCTGCAATTGGTGGTGCTTCTCTTTTTGCCTATTCTGATGCTGTCTTTCTTCCTATAATCACGTCCCTTTCATCTTCTTTCAATGTGTTTATTGAAAACCCCTTATTTGTCTGACTGCTTCCCACAGTTTGCTGGTTGCCTGTCTGTGGTGTCATGCCCGTCCTTCTGTTCCTCTGTAGACTGGTATGGAGAGTTTGAGACTTGATTTGACTTGGGTTTGACTTTTTAGCAAGAATTCTTCACACATGTATGAGCTCACTGTCTATGTCTATCAGGACATGGGTTATATATCTGGTTGTCTCTGTCTTAGAGACATTTAGAGCTATTTGATTAGAGGTTATAAAATGGTGATAGTCTGATTCTATCACCACTTCTTCAAAGCTTTTTAAAAAATCTAAAATACCTCTGTAAAAAGAAACTTCCTCTCATTACATATTTGGCTACCCTGAGATGTTATTTAATCAGAAAAGGTTGAAAAATATTTTATTTTTCTTTATATAAGCTGATGTTCAGAATAATGAGTTAATTCCTTAGCATCTCCCGTTGATGGCAAAGAAGGACTTTTCCTATTATGAATTCATGAATGTTAACCTACCTGGTGTTTTAATTCATTCCTAGTATTACTCTCATTAATATTCTAACTGTTTCATTTTGGCCAGTGAAATCCTTTTTGAGTTGGCTTCTGAGTCATTTTGACATTACTCCAATTATCTGCTAAAAGCCCAGTGTTCTGTATAAGATATCCCACATTTATTTTGTATAGTTCACACTCCAGATTTGGAGTCAGTCATTCTCCACAAGGATTCCTTAGTCCTCTAAGATTCGTGGTATTTGGGGTCCAGGAATTTGGGGTTTGAGGGTATTAGGGGAAGTGGGGAATTTGGGGTCCAGGACTGTGGCATATTTACTTCTTCAAATTTTAGATTTCTCTTTTCTTTTAGACTGAAATTATGGTATCTAATGATATTAGTAAAATCACAAATGTCTTATCAGAATACATTTTAGATTCACAATACATCTTGAATAAAATATAACTAGTATCATTAACAAGATGTGATCACTGAAAGGGGTTTAAGACTTTTTCATCAACAGGGTCTAAAACAGTAAGAACATAAAAGTTGCTGTCTTTGGAAGTCACTCACATAATTCCTTTCTGTGTGCTTATGCCTTTAACTCAACATAAAGGTTTGTGTCATTTTACTCTTAATTTTTAGAAAGATCTTCTAAATTTTTACTTAATTTGGTATACAGTGATTGAATTGTGTAAACCACCTTACAGTCAAGTCTAAAACACAAGGTATATTCAGAAAAGTCTGGCTTCTATTCCTACTCTATCCTTCCCCATATAATTTATCATGGAGGTAGCTTTTTAAACATTTTTAGAGGTAGTTTTTTTAAAAAAATGTCTTGCTCGTGCTCACATTTACTTAAAAAACATAAGCAGATATATAAATATATGTGTATATTTCTGTTCACTTTATTTAAATATGGTGGTAGTAGACCGTGCCCATATTCTTCACCTTGTCTCTGTCAAGGTAATTAAACAAATGTGAAGGGTAGGAGTAAGCCACCTGTTAATCTTTTTAAATCGTCACCACCCTTGAAGCATTATCCAGATCAAAGTGATAATCCTATGAAGGAAGGGGCAACAGTCCAGGATATCCCACAGCAAATTCTGGAGCCCTTTCCAGCCCAACTCCTCAGCTATCATTGGCCACCTCCTTTTCCTTTCATTAGAATGATGTCAGAATTATTACTCTGACTTCTCCTGGAGACGGATGTACATCTCTCAGAGTCTCTGCTAGGAAAAGACTTGGGTCGGGGAGACAGGGAGGCCACTGTGTGTGATGTCAAGCCGTCAGCTTTGGGGAATCTTTCCAAAGGGATTTCAGTGGCCTCTATGTTAACGCCTCTGGGACTGCTGGGATTTGGAGAATACCAACTTCCTAAAGAAGTTTCCTCTCATGAAAATCATTAGATTTCAAAATTCAGACCATCTTTTGAAATGCATTTAGGAGGAAGACAGAGTGAAAGTACTGATGACTTCGGTTTTAGGAAAAAAGTTAATTGTGGGTAAATTACAATAGGCAATAGGGAAAAAAGATGCTCTAAAAGTATGGAGAAAAACTTGAGAAAGCTGTGGTGCTCATCTACAGAGGAGAGCAAGAGAAGACAAGGTCAAGGGCAGTTAGTAGTTAACAATAGCATAATAATAGTTACAATAGCAGACATCCACCTTAAAGAAACTGAGTTCATGATGGATCATAATTTTCCTGTAGCATTCTAAGGGCCACATATTGATGCTTGTGGTGTAGAAGAAGCATCCCATCTGTATGACTTCCTGAGCACACATTGGCTCCATCTTCGGTAACTGCTGCATCATCAAAACCTTTAAATATTTATGGATGACTCAAGTACATATTGTTCTTTGCCAAGTACTGCCTAGTGGTAAGAAAACAGCCCTTCAACTATACAATAGTACCTCTAATTACAAATATGCAAGTGATGAACATTTTCAAGAAAAAAAAAATCTCCTGATCATACTTAGTTTCAAGCTCGTCTCTTAGTTGTCTCATTGTTATGCTCTGCTTGAGTTATTCCCATGACTGTGAGCTTTTAAAAACCAGGAGGACAGCAGAAAAAAATTAGAGAATAAAAAATAAGCTAAACATATCCCTTCAAACTACAGTAACACTGAATCCAAAGTAGTCCCGCAATCTGAAGGAAACATGGGAACTTAGTTTCTAATGTTCTTTTCATCCTTGAGACCAAGACCAGCTATGGGATACAGAGAGGCCTGGAGTCTGTCAGCACAGCCCAATCCTGGTCCTGTCTGCTCCTGCCAAAAACAGTACGGTCCCCTCAGCATAAGCATTACCACCCTCAGTCCCACCAGATTTCCCTCACCACAAACCCTCTAGATCCCGTATAGTATTCAAATTAAAATAAATTATAGTGTATATCTAGTCCTAAGCGCAGAGGGTCATTTTGAACACATTTTCCAGCAGAATAAAATGGACCTGGGAGGTCTTGAGATACTGCAGTGAACCTGAGAGTTTCAGTTGAGAGAATATTTTTCTTAAAAAATATGTCGAACATTCACTACATAACTGACTCCCTACGTCTGGTATTTGAGCAAGTACCATTAAACCAGACAGACAAATATAGTCAAGGACTTCACACCCTGAGGTCATCAAGATGTACACCATTATAGAGATGTTAAGCATATCTTTTTAAATCTAAACTTATGCATAGAGAAATCCTTCACAAATCATTAACCCAAGTACGGTACGGGAAGTCAGAATATTACACATCCATGAATCAATTTAGAGAAAAGATGAGGACCATTGTCCTAGTCAGAACCAACTCAGATCAGTCAGTAGTGATTGAAACTGATGTGTGTGCACCTAACTACTAAATCAGAAGTTGAGTATCAGAAGTCATTCAAAAGGTATTTCTACTGCTCAGTTAATCTCCAGTTCCGTTGGGAGGAAAAGCATGATTAATAGATGCATTTCATATGAATGATAAAACAGCATCTGGGTATTTAGAGTGTGACCTCTGGCTGCAATGTATAGGGTAGAGTGGCAGTAATAAGACAAAATCGGTAAGAGGAAGGGTGGCATATTTTGGAGTTGACTCAGCTAAACTCCAAAATGGAAAAAGACAGAAAGTGAAACCATGCCAACTCCAAACTCCAAAGAAAGTTTAAAAGATAAAAGAAATTTTACAACTTAAATTTTTAACGGAAAAGAAAATTATAAATAGAATGATGACTAGTGGAAGAAAATGATCTAACCTCTACATTGTGGGAAAATGAATTAAGGTATTAAGAGTTCCCATTAATCTCATTCTCTCTCAGGATATGTCAACTCCTCTGGGATGCCTTCCACAGTCACTTCCAAAACTCAGGATCCTCTTGCATTCTTTTCTCTTGTTTCCCATGTCTTTCTGTGAAGTGGAGTGGTTTAAGGACCAGAAACTAGGGCTCAGATTTAAGAGGATCCTATAATAGCTGAGGTAAGTTGCAGAGTAAAAGGCATCTGTGATGGCTAATTTGATGTGTCAACTTGGCTTGGCTAAGAGATGGATGCCTAGATAGCTGTTAAAACATTTTTTCTGGGTGTGTCTATGAGGGTGCTTCCAAAAGAGACTGGCGTGTCCCACAACATCCACATTCTCACTTTGGGACCTAAAATGAAGTTTGCACACTTTTTCCAAATGCTATATTTCTATGGAGTCAGTACTTTTTTAAGTCTCCTGTCAATTTCATATGATTTTCCTTCTTCCTCAGGAAAATAAGTCAACAAAAGAAAAAAAGAGAGGAAACACATTTCTTCTCCTTTTTATGAATGTCCGCGGAGTATAGCAAATTCTCCCCCGGCAGCTTGGGTACTCCCCAAACTACAGGTCATCTCATATTCGTGGCAATCTCTCAGCAACTCTCTGCTTCCATATCTGTTTGGTGCTCTGTAACACATCGTGGATGGAAATAATCTTCACGTGTTCCCTTTTTAACATTTCCCTGCCCACATCTTGGTCCTTAATCATTTCCTGTAATTGCCCCAACTTTAAAGTGGTAAGTGCTTAGATTCACCTCTTTGATCCTAGACCACCAGATATTTCTATCCCCCCATTCTTATTTGCTTTTCAGCCCCAATAACCCCACTGTTCCTTCGATTCCTTCCATCTCTGTGATGGTTAATTTTGTGTCGACTTGACCAGATCACAGTACTCAAACCAGGTCACAGTACTCAGTCTAGATGTATCTGTGAAGGTATTTTTTAGATTAGATTAACATTTAAATCTGCAAACTTTTGAATAAAGCCCAGTACTCTCCAGAATATGGGTGGGCCTCATCTAATCAGTGGATGGCCCTAGTAGAAAAATGCCTGACTTCCCTGAAAGAGGGAATTCTGGCAATAGACCTCTCTGAACTCAAACTGCAATTCTTCTGTGGGTCTCTAGACTGCCAGCTACCTTGCAGATTTTGGACTTGTCAAACTTCCACAATCACATAAGCCAATTCCTTAAAATAAATCTATGTACATCCTGTTGGTTCCATTTCTCTGGAGGACCCCAATGCCATCTTTGACCAGTGCCCCCCCACCCGACTTCACTTCCTCCCCCTCATGGTGCTAACTCTACCTTTCTCCCCCTGTGCTCTTGCCAACCCATGTGTGCTTGTCCCAGTGTCCACCACAGCAGCCCTGCAGAGTCCAACCCTGGGTCAAACTAAGAAGGTACACCCTCTGCTCCTGCACATGCATAACTGGAGGGGGTCTATCTGTGGTCTCCAGCCTGAGCTGGGCTCTCAGAGCTATGTGGGATTCCCTTCCTGGTCATTATCACGGAAATTCAATGTTTGTGTACACATGTATCCAAGGGGTTTGATTTTATGGGAAAAGGGGACTAGACTGAACAATTTCCAATTTAGAGAAGTTTCAGTACTCACTTGTCATCTTCAACATGCAGGATTTTTAAAGAGAGCATAAACACCACTGTGAGCTTAATTAATTCATGTATTTATTCTAATCTAAGGGCAGAATAGCTACTTCCAAAGTGACATAGTGAAAAAAAATTTTTTTACCTCTTTCTATTTCAGAAAAGAAAGATGGAACCACTATTACCATAATAGCTTTGCAGCTCTTGGGACAATTTTCTGCAACTTTCCAGCAACTTGCTAAAATAAATACGAGTTGTTTTTTTTTCTTGAAACTGTTATTCCCCAGCCCACCCCCAACTCATGATGACTCTGACATATTGTAATAAAGCCATTGCTCCCTGAGGATCTCTTTGCACTGCTCCAGCAATTTTTCTCTTTTCTCTCTCTTATTGAAAAAAAACCCCTATTATTAAGTACTTAAAATGTTCAAGATTCCAAAGAGAAGACAACCTTTCGGTATGAGAGATTAATAATAACAATAAGAAATACAGAATGGAAGATACGAGTTCAAAGCCAAATAAAAATTTCATTGGCAGAATAAAAATCAAATGTGATTTCTGCTGAGCTGCATCTCTCTGATTTATAGACAGAGCTCTGTAGAGTATTTGCTTCCTCTGTTCCTCTGTTCATGGTCACAGCTACTTCTGCACAAGTGTCCTTACACCTGAATCTTTCCTAAAGCAGGACTCTTCTAAATCAACCAAAGGACTATTCTTTGTGAGCATTTCTGAAAATAGAAAGATGCAGATAAATATATACCAAGAAAATCTTAGACAATGAGGTATAACTCGTAAAGGCATTTGGGAATATGGATGGATAAAGCCATTTGGTTCAAGTCCTGGTTCTTACGACCAAGAGTTTTTCTTGTACATATGCATACAAAATATCACACGGATGCCTCCTCTCAGTACATACACAGACCTCTGCCTTGTTCTCCAGCAGACACATCACCAGATTATCCTATTGGAAGTAAGTAATCACTAAAGTGTCTCCTTTTACTATTATGGTATTATTAATATCTATTCTAAACTACATTAGTCAAAAAGCATGGTGTTCCTATCTCCTAGAAATTCATAGCCTTAATTAAGAAATGGTTTTACTTTTTAATAAAGACAGTATACATAGTATGCATTTTAGCTAGTAGCATTTGAGTATTTATTTATGGCAAGTGTATAATTTGGAATAAAGGGAAACGTGAGTACAGTGAAAGAGAATGAAAAATACATGAATGTGTTTGAAACTCAGTCGATTAAGGTTATACAAACCATGCAAAGTAATCCACAAGGACTCCCTGGAAATAACACTATCGCAAATGTCACTGGAAACAAGACCCTGGTGATGAGTTAGTGAATACTGGAGAAGTGATGGGGCTGGGGGGACCAGAAAGTAAGTGGTTGGAAGGCGTGGAGTTGGAAGGGATGGACTGAAGCATACTTGGCAAGCATGCCGCACATAAATGAATAGCATACCCAGAAGAGAACTGTGAAAGCACAAGGAACCTTGGTTAATGTCCTGAGCGATGCCTAAGCCTGGGGCTTTGGAGCAGTGGTACACAAGGAAGCTGTCAATGAAATGCACCAGGTTGGGGTTGGACAGGCCCTCAGGTCACCAGCCAAGGAAAACATTACAGTAAAATAGAGCAGCATGCTGATTTTTGTAGACCAAGTATGACAATTACCCTACCCCAGAGGCAACAAAAAATGTATATGAATCCACCCATATACCTTCTACATAGTCCTCTACCTTCATCTGCAAAATGTTGAATGAGGAACAGAGCAATGCTCTCTTTCCCACATAGAAAGCAAATCTATACTTTGAACTACAACATATATTTTGAGAAATAACAAAGGATTAAGTCCATAAGCTATTAGCATCATTCTACTGCCTGAGAATAGATTATGTGTAAAAAATGACACTAAGCCAATGATTTAATGTTTACTAGGGGTTCCCTTCTTTTGGTATATTGCAATACTGCTCTTTGCTTGATTTGCACACTTACCAATATCCGCAGGAAGGAGGACAGCTAAATGTAAAACTTCTAAATGTGGCACTAGTTAACATGAACTTAGGGGGGAACCTACTGTCTTAAATCTCAATGTCTTCAGTATCAAAATATTATTTACCTACTTTCTTTATGGGTTGATAAGGAAGCATTTAGTTTTGCAACTGAAAGGGAATGAGAGACTACTCAGTAAGTACCTGCATTCTACCTGCCCCCTTGTTCTAGAAGTAAAGAAAAACAAGCTCATAGAGGTGGGCTGTCCTTAGGGCTGTCCTAGTCATTTGCTTGTTACTTAAAACCATGTAGCAGCCTTTCCCTGCTCTGTCTGGAGGCATAGAAGGGTTGAGTGAGGTAGACTGAGAACCCTAGGCTCCTGGCTTAGCAAGCTTCCGGCTGAGCACAGAGAGAGAGGGCAGGTGAAGAGGAGGGAGGAGCCAGGAAATTTCTCCCCACTCTCACTCTGCCTGGGCAGCTTCTTGTAGAGCTGAGTTTTTTAGCTTGTGCTCCCAAAGGACAACCCCTGTTTCCATAATCCTCTCCTGGGCAGCTCTTGCCATGGTTCTAGCACTACTGGACGATGTCAGCCTCGAAGCTCTGGAAACACAATCTTCTCATTTTCCCTGTAGCCCCTGGAATTAACGACGTCTTCTTGCTGCCGCTAAGCTCTGCGCTATCTCACCACCTCACGTTGGCCGATCAGCTTTTCCATTCCCTGTAACCAATTTCCTCTGATGACTTTGCAGTTTCAAATGCCTGGAGTAGTTTCTGTTTTTCTGACTGGGCACTGACTCAGAGATGAGTTTAGCATCAGAACTAAGGTATTTTTTAATCTGTCACAATATGATCAAAGATTAGATGACATGCCCGAATGAGTGCCATGCAACCATTATATAAATATATTTTTTAAACTACTACTAAAATAACGATAATTCCCACAGGCTTTATGCTATTAATAAATATCACAATATTATGGAACTATTTTTCTTAAAAATTTAATAATTGAATTATTTCCTACCTATTCTCTATTTGTCATCCATCATTACTTCTTCCACTTCCAGATTACTTGATTTGAAGGCTCATATAAATCTAATATTTACGTGTGTTTTCAATAAATAAACATATTTTCCATCCATCTGCCCCCATCTCTTCCTCTTCGGCCCTTAAGATTCACACTTTGGTAGCAAACAACAGCTCACTTCAAAACTTTACCTCAGTTTTGGAATTCACTCCAGAAATGGCTAGTATACTCTTGCATCATCACCTGTTTTTTTTTTTTTCTTTTGTCTTGTTTTTTTGTTTTGGTTTTTAAGATTTTGTGTATTTGACAGAGAGAGTCAGAGGGAGAGAGGGAACACAAGCAGGGGCAGTGGGAGAGGGAGAAGCAGGCTTCCCGCAGATCAGGGAGCCCGATGCAGAGGTTCAATCCCAGCCTCTGAGCCGAAGGCAGGTGCTTAAGGACTGAGCCACCCAGGCGCCCGGCATCATCTGCTTTTGATGGCCATAACTTATTCCATTGCGTGAAGGTGCAGTAATTTACTTAAGCAATTGATCTACGGCTGGTGGGTTAGATCAATATTTTGCTGCTACAGACAATGTTACAATGAATATCCTTGCATGCATTTCAAATGCACAGTGAAAGTGAAGTTAGGAGAGAAATCCCTAGAGTCTGAGTCCCTTTTTGGTGCAGATTATTTGGGTAGATTTAACGTATTAGGCAACATTGTTTTGGACTCCCTTCCTTCAATGCACTAAAAACGTTCATTTCTTTCTGAAGAGTTTTCACCTATTTGTTCTCCCATGAACAGAGCTTGAGAGTTCCTCTTTACCCAGGCCCCATGGCAATACTTTCTGTGTCTTAAATTATTTGGATCACTTTCAAAATGTTGATTTCATACACATGGCATTTGAACATAAAGCATGGGCATACTTAAGCTTGCCCCACCGAGCTGTGGCCTTGGGAAAATATCTCCCCCCCCACACCCCGTTTTCTTTATACACTGGGCATTATCATAGTTCCTAATTCACTGGGTTGGGAAGATTAACTGGATAAATATATATAGCATACAGAATAATGCCTAGCATATATGTTTTTATTCAAGCAAATAATCCCTCCCTTATTTATGGACTTTAACTTAAATTACTTAAAAACCTAGAGACAGATTTAGGCCATAATAAGTATTCATTCTTCTTCCTTTTTAAATGATTTTTTTTATGGGCACCTGGATGGCTCAGGGGGTTAAGCATCTGCCTTTGGCTCCCATCATGATTTCAGGGTCTTGGGACTGAGCCTCAAGTCAGGCTCTTTGCACAGTGGAGAGTCTGCTTCTCCATCCTACTCTCCCTCTGTTCTCTCTCTCTCTCCCTCTCTCTCTCTCAAATAAGTAAATAAGATCTTTTAAAAAATAAATAAATAAATGCTTTTCTGTAAAGTTAATTTTTAGCTTCCTCTTGTGCTGAACAGTAGAATCCATAATACCATGGTTTCGATGTAGTAATCATTTTTTATGAAAAGTCATCACATTAAATGCATAACTATTAAAGTTAAACAAGACATTATTTTGTTATATATCAATTTGCCAAATTATGTCTTAAATAACACTGTAGTTTCAACATTCTTACTTGTTTAAGTCTTTTAAGAAATGTTACCTGACACCTGTTTTCATTTGCTTTTCTTTAATCGTGAATGAGGATGGAGACACTTTCGCATATTACATATCATCTTTTCTTTTCTATGAACTTCCTGTTTATATTTTGCTTCCTTTTTTTAAAAAAAAAAATAAAGCTTCAGGGGCGCCTGACTGGCTCAGTCAATACAGCGTTGCAACTCTTGACCTTGGGGTCACAAGTTTCAGCCCCATGTTGGGTGTAGAAATTACTTTAAAAAAATCTTTAAAAATAAATAAAAAGTAAAAAATAAAGCTTTATTTTTTATTAGTAATTCTAAAGAGTGTTTTGTGCCTATGCTAATAGAATTTTCTGTGCTAACAGGAATATTCTGTAATTGCACTAAAACAGTAACCACTGGGCTTAATATAGCTACTGAATACTTAAAATGTGGCTAGTGCAACTGAGAAACTTTATTTTTATTTCATTTTAGTTGTTTTAAACTTAAATAGCCCTATATAGCTAGTGGCTAACATATTAGAAGGTCTTTCTCATTAGAAGGGCAGAGTTAAACTTTTTTTTTTTTAACCTAGCATTGATCTTTTAGCTAAATCCTTCTTGCGCAGGAGTTTACCGGATCTAAGATAAACTGGCATCCTGCTGATTTTGCTTTGTACCCAACTAAGAATCTATACTTGGTTGTCAAGTTCGTTTATTGAGTAATCCAATGGTTCCCACACTTTGAAGCAAACTGGAATCACTTGGTACTATTTTTTAAATCCCAATACCTGGGTTTCCATCTCTAAACTTTATTCAGTGAGCAAGGATGCTGCCTGGCATTGGAACTCAAATAAGCAGCAAAATTTGGGAGCCCCAGATATAACCTGTAATTAGTGAGTAACCTGGGAGTGATGAGACGCAGGTACATCCCAAAAAGGGGTTGACAAGTGTCTCTGAGGAGTTATATCACTGACAAGGCATCCAAGCTGAAGGTCACCTGAAACTGATGGCTTTCCTGATCTGTGGTGGCCACACCCACTCAGCCTTGGCCATTGTGACCTAGTCAAGTTGTTGATATATTTAGAAGCTGTTCAGTATAACCGAGCATCCATTATGCTGTTGCTGGTCTCTATTCCGTTTTAAATCTAAGTAAACTTGCAGGTGAATGAAGTCTGTTTGGTCATTGTCAATCTGAATATGAATCTTAACCTACGACCACTGCTGCTGGTGAATCAAAGTGAGCATCGCCATCATAAGGCTAAAAGTAATTTCCAATTTATACTTTCTTGTAATGTTGTTTATGCTATTCTTTATGCATCTTTCTAAATATCTCATTTTTTATCTTTTCCTCTGTGGCATCTGGATGTGGTTCTCTTGCATAGAAAGACATGTGCCTCCCAATATTATGTGTGTTATCTATCCATTGCCTTGTGTTTTCTTTCATTACTTTTTTTCTATGCTTGTATCATTTTTAAATACTCAATTCATCTGGCATCTATTTGGATATAAAAATATTATTTGCTTTCTTAGAAACTACAGCTTACTACATTCTATACTGATTAATTTCCTCACATATTTTCAATCATACCTCTGTCTTGGGCAAATCCCTAAATGCATTTGGGCATAGTAATGGATCTTCTCTTTTGTTCTTTCCCTACGCTTTAATGTGCCAGTATAAACCTGTTTTAATTAATATAGACTTCTAAAATTTTCCTAACATGTAGGTTCCTCTTACCACTGTTACTTTTTGCTAACTTACCTATTTTCTCATATATACTTTTTACATGTGAAATTCAGAATGATTTCACTTTTATGAGTTATTTTAGGTAGAATGAGTAGCTTTATGACACTGTTTTCCACTTCAAAACAGATATGATTTTGCATTTAATCACATCTTCTTTTATGTCCTTCGGTAATATTCTAAATATTACTTTTAGGTATCTCAGACATTTTCTTCTAGGTTTTTTTCCTTGACATGTATTCATTTCTGGTTCTATTTTAGGCGGAGTATGTATTCCTTTTATATTGTCTATTGTTATTTATATGTAGAAAGAGAAATTACTGATTTTAAAAAATTAATTTTATTGTTAGGCACATTATTGAATTATTTTTTTAAATAATAAAATAATCCTCTTAGATTTTTAAGGGTTATATTGTACCAGTGCCAAATCTTATCTCTTCCTTTCTAGTTAATGATTGAAAAATGCTTGTAAGTTCAGAACTTAGAGTCACATTAGGAAAGACAGCTTAATCCATTGGTTTTCTAGAAGACCTGGTTGCCTAAGTATTTACAATCAAAGAAACATTTCAAAGGGACAGAACTATTCCAAGAAAGAACAACTCCAAATGTAGCCTCCTGAGACTGGGAAACTAGAGAAACCAGAAAATGAACATCTACAATATCACATCACAGCAATGGCAAGAGGGAATGGAGAAAAGGGGGTGATGTTTTCATTGAAGGGTCATATGGGAGAAGGTGCGATACAACTAGAAGGTGTATTTAACACATGTTATTCCCTGGTTGACAATTTGAGAATGATCCTGAATATAAGCGTGCCCTCCAATCTCCAGCTAACTCTAATCCCTTCTTCAAATAAATTTTATTTTGCCTGCACAGAGAGAGGTCATTTTGAAGAATGCGAAACAATAGTGCCATTTATCTTATCTCGTTGTATATGTGTGCCTGCAGTTCATAGGGGTTCTCAGATATATATGTATATTACATAAAATAACACATATGGCTATAAAGTCCCAATCTATGTGTGTCTAAGGAAGTTTATGAGAAGGGACTGACATAGTACATTATAGAATGAGCAAAGATGAAGGAGGTAAAAGAAACCACACGACACGATAGAGAAGGTAGCTTGCAAACTGACCGTTCTGATCCACGACTGAAGCCGCATTAAAAACCCTAATGCGGCCACCGTTAGTCATGCACTAACAGGTTAATCATTTTCGAAAGGGTGAAGAACTCATAGTTAAACAGAAAAACAAACAGGAGGTATCCTGAGGATACAGACAACTTCCATTAACAATGTCTTTTTGGCATTGAAGTAGAGGCCGGCTTGAAAGGCACATGCAGCTTAAAGCATTCTCCAGGCCTCTGTCCAAGGACTGAGGAAGTCTTGCGATCCATCAAGCTTGACGATCTGACATGTTGACATACACGCCATCAGTACCGTTGTAGTCCGTATCACCACAAATGATTTTTGCAGGCTTAAGTCACCAGAATAAGGGCTCAGCGGGGGAAAGAGCTAGAAAAGCTGTACCTTGCAGCTGAGCTTGCAACACGCCTCCCACTTGTATTCCTGCCTCCTCGGGTTTTCTATTAAACTACCCGGTCACGTACTTATTTGATTAGAAACAAATATATATGTTAAAATCTTTGCAGGTAGTCTTTCTGCCCTGCCTGGCTTTGAGAGTTGACAACTCAATCACTCACAGTGATAGTGGCCTGCATATTTTGTGAATATACTATTATGTCACAGGGGCCCTGGGTTTTTCACAGCCCAAACCCGGGAATCATGACATTAAACACGTCTCATTAAAAAAAAAATAATAAAATAAAACTACTCTAACTTTAGAAAGACGCTAAAGATTTTTTGTTTGGATGAAATCCATAAAAAAGACAAAAAGCAAACTATTCTGTGTAGAAGAATCATGTTTACCTAAATAATTCATAAAACTGGTACCATCCCGTTCTTTTCTGTGTAGTCTACAGTATAAAAGAAACCTGGGCATGCATCAGAGATAATCTGGATAATTTAGCTATAAAGTTCCTACACATGTTGATCTATTTAAAATAGTTTCTAAGATATTACTTTCATGATATTTCAGCACTTGTTCTTAAGTGAGTGAAAATTACACCTTACATTTACTTTTTCAATCACTTACAATAAACTGGCTGAAAAGTCTTTTGATCATAGATGTTGAGGGATTTTATTTTATCTTCCATTTGAGAGGAACAATTTTAGCGGCTTGTATTTTCTAATTTTTTGTGAAATATTTATATGCCATCTACTAGAGTACTTTGTATAAATTATATTTACGAGCTTGCACTATAAATTTTTTCTAAAGAAATGTTTTAATGTGTAATTTCACAAAATGCCGTATATCTGTCAAGTTTACAGTTCTATTAAATATGTGTGTGACCTGTACAGATAATAAATAAAATATTTTGTCTTTCTTTTTAATGATTATTTGTAAAAAGCAGCAGGGCATTTCATTAATTCTTTCAGGTATACAGAAGTCATTGTTTTCCCCAGCGGTCAAGGTAGGATCACATGAAGGAAGAGTGAGGATCCCCACAGCAGCATTTCAATCCAAGTTGATGGGTTTTATTTTCTTTGTTTCTAAATTCACAATTGTCTTTTCTTTCTCCTTCCATCGCACACTCGTATAATGGCTTATGTGTTTCCTAACTCTCTTTCATAGATTTCTTTCTATCATCTGGGGCAGAATGTGAAGCTCTTAAAGAAAACTGGCATGTTGTGCATGGTCTGTATACAACCCAGAGAACCTTTTTAAAAACGGGTAAAAACATACCAACTAAAGAAAAAGAATCTGGGAATGATATATTTACAAAATACAACAAAGGGTTAAATTCCTTACTATGTGTATCAATTAAAAATTGTACTTTGGCTTAAAAAAAAAAACAAAACCCAAATTGATCTGTGTTATTCCAGATGAACTGTCAAGAACTGGGTACAGCTCACCATGTTTCATTTCTCCTGCTTTGACAATTGTAGATTCACAGACAGGGTGCTTCCCTTAGAGCAGCACCTGAGTCACTGGAGTAGAACAGAATTTTGCAACATACCTGGGATGAACAGGCACCATGAAGATGTGTGTGTGGCCTGGGATCTGAGTTGAACCTACACCGTAACTTCTCCTATCTTATGTGTACACATGGTACCTGTTGCACCAAGTCTTAATTTTGATCGTGACATTCAAAGCTATCCATCAATTTTCTTTACCATAAACAAAAGTCTCCTTTAGACCTTCCAAAACTTGACAGTCCATTCTGACCAGTAGACTCACTGGTTATTACATGAGATACTGTATCTCTGGGTATCTCCAATGTCTACGCTTTTGTTCAGCCTTTTCTAGCTATATAGAATAGCTTCCTTAATCCTCCAGAATCTAAGTTATCACGCTTTATTCAACACCCATGTGAACCCAGCTTTTTTGACAAAGTCAGTCACAATGATCTGTATATTCCACCAATTTCCAAATCTCTAGAAGTCTGTATCCCATATTTTTATGCTTCTCTGAATCATTTTTTGGTTTGTTCTGATGTCTTTTATCTCTTTGATGACATTAGCATGAGGTCTTTTAATACCTCCCAAAATTATTTTTATAAAGTTAGACCCAGATTAGGAGATTGATGTATTCAAATCTATTCATTCATTGATTTTTTTCTGTAATACACTCAACAAAAACCATGTACCATACTAGGTATGCAATGCTGGAAATGCAAAGATGAAAAGGATAAACCCTCTCCCACAAAAAGGTTCAAAATATGTAGGGGAGAGAGAAATGTACCATCCAAACTCTACATATATTAAACTGGTAAACATAAATGCTCTAAAAGGCAGAGATGATCATGGGGGAAAGGAGTCATTATAATAAAGTACATTGTTTCCGTTCATTCATTTATTCATTCCCTCATTCAGTCATTCAACAAACACTTAGTATTTGCCTGCAGCATGACAGGAACTCTTTTTTTTGTTGTTAATTTAAATTCAATTTTGTTGACATATAGTATATTATTAATTTCCAGGCTAGAATTTAGTGACCCATCAGCTGCATAAAACACCCAATACCCATTACTTCCAGTGACCTCCTTAATGCCCATCACCCTGTTACCCTATCCCCACCCACCTTCCTTCCAGCAACCCTCAGTTTAATTTCTATAGTTAAGAGTCTCTTATGGTTTAAAATGCCAGGAATTCTTAAGATTTGGGATGCTGAGATGAAAGGTTGAAAGATACAGCCTCTATTTTCAGGGTGTTCACACTCAAGAGAGGAAGACAGTGAGTAACCAACAAATTATAGCATAGTCTAAAAAATAGCATTACCTTGACAATTAATTGTGATAGATGTCAGCTATCTTTATATCAATTAGTTTGGATTAGTTAGGGATATTATTATGCCTCTATTTCACCTTGAGTACCTCATATCTTTTTTTTTTTCATTTGTTTATTTGAGAGAGAGAGAGAGAGTGTATGTGTGTGTGTCTCTGTGTGTGTGTGTACTAGTGGGGGGAGGGGCAAAGAGAGAGATTCTCAAGCAGACTCCAAGCTAAGCACAGAGTGTGATGTGGGACTCAACCTCATGACCCATGAGATGATGACCTGAGCCTAAACCAAGAGTTGACACTTAACCGACTGAGTCACCCAGGTGCCCCAATATCCAAGAACCTCACATTTAATAAGAGTAACCAAAAAAAAGCAAATGGCGTGGCCTAGGTTTGGATTTCCCCAAGCCTAATGAACAAAGAAACAATTTTCATGGTTGATCCATCATTTTAAGAAGTATCAAAAACGTACCTTTTATTTAACATGGCTAAATATTACCATGAATTAGCCTCTACTTATCTAGTTTAAAAACCCAATGCTTAATTTAGAGAGTAAAAGATAGTCCAAACACCTAGTTAAAATAAATACCTCATTAAGCTTTCATTGTTATTGGTTCATAATTACTGTTTATTTTATCCCTAGTTTGAATGGTTCTCATGAAATTAACTCAACCATAATATCCAGTTTTTCTTGCTCTTGTACACTTAAGCTTGCTTTGGATTTTAAGGCAGCTTTTCTCAAAAATGCTTATAGGCAACTTCTTCCAGCCTGACTGTTAGGGTCTCTCTGGAGACAGAGCTGGGCTACTTCTTTTCAATTCAATTTACATCAATAAACATGCATCCAATGGCCACCAAGTGCTTTAGAGATACAAAGGTGAGTAAATCACAGTCCATTTCTTCCATGAATTGATAATGTACAACGGAGTTCTAGGAACTTTCAAAAGAGAGGCAATTGACTGATCAAAGAAAATTATCATTATGTGCCCAAATAGGCTTCCAAATTATCTGTGTGCTAAGAAGGATGCTTCATTAAGTTACTCATTTTCTCTGGTTCTAGCAGCTCAACCAGAGGAAAAAAAAAAAAAGAAAGAAAGAAAGAAAGAAAGAAAGCTTTTTGATTGCAGTATGTTGTCCCTGGCCCACATAAGATCCAAATCAATACCGTTCTACCAGCAAAGATCCTTCCTTCACCACCAGGCAAACTGCCTATAGTTTCATCCCCCCACCAGGTGTTCATAAACAATCAACTAACTGCAAACACTGCCCCTCTCTACTATAAACGTCCTCCTCGTCAGTCTCCTACAGGAGCTATGCCCCTGCCCATAATATACAGCATTTTACACACTAACACACTTTTAAAAGAATAGAGAATGGTTTATACATAAATCATATATATGTGTACATTTATATCATATAAAAATACTCCAAATATATATACAAACCTCCATATACTAGAGAAAGAGAGAGAGAGGGAGATGTTCAGAAATTTCTGAATCATCAGAGTAAATAAAAGGAAACATTCTTTTAACCAAGATTTAAATGAAGACCATGCAAAACCACTGTGTTATTGGACAAAACCTAAAAAATTTTCTACGGATTTTATTTCTTAGATTTCCATACTATATAATGGGCATATAAGATTTTTTTCCAGTTTCTGAGGTCTCTGAGATAAATTTACCTTTAGAATTTTCAAAAGTTATACCATGAAATGAATATTAACTTATTTTTTCTTGAAAAATGTTTCCTAAGTAATTCCAAAAATTCTTTTTCTCAACTGAGTTTAGGAAATTCGTAAACAACATTCAGAGATGATTCTATCTCTTTCCCTGAGAGACTGTGTATATATATTCTGTCAAAGAAACATACCCAGATGCTGTCTTCTTGTCGATACTGTTTCCAGTTCCTGCCACTGTCGCTGAACATCAGGAGGTAGCTGGTCACCCAGTTGGAGCTTCCGTATCCCCCCTGGGTGGCCACAGCGGTGGTCTCCATTCTCTCTCCAAGGTCAATCTGCAACCACTGGTATTTGTTTGACACAAGTGGAGACCAGCCACCAGCTCCTTTTATGCAAACAGAAACAGAAGAAAATGGGCAAAAGATTCATTACAAATCTGTGAGTGGACTAGAGATGCTAGTAAGACTGTACTTCTGGATGGAATTTAATAAAGTTAAGTTTCCAAAATATGAAACTTCTCATAATTGTAGAATAATACAGAAAAACAAGAATTTACTATAAAAGGATGAAGCTTATGTTAATTATGTTCATTTCTAGGTATTATAACTCCCTGACACTGGGGAGAACCAAGGATCTCATCGAAAGTTTAAAGTACTTAATCTGACAGGTAGACATTCCTGTCTACACTTGGAACTAGCAGGTTTGCTGCCCACACATGATCAGGTAATGATTTAACTTTCAATCGTGGTTCACACTGTGGTGGAACTAGAAAACTGCCTTTGGTATCTGATCACGTTCAGACTTCCTGGAGAAAGAAGTACAGCTTTAAGCCTGACAATACAGATGGTCAAGGAACTGTCCCTACCCCCACTGTGCTTACAGTCCTGTGGGAATAACTGACATTGAGAAGCATGTGTGAAGCACAAATGTTAATGGTGAGACAGGTGCAGGGAACAATAATACAATAAATGATGGCGGAGAGTTCTATCCAGCGGAAGGCTCGACCTAGCTGGCAACAGAGGATGAAAGGCAATTAAATTTTCAGAAATTTTGCAAGCTGATTGTGTTAAATGTAGCCATGGTGGGAATATTTAAACCACAGAAATTGGCAAACTCTACAAATCAGTCCGCACACCCAGCCCAGCCAATTCACTGATATGACACTGGTTCTATCCTGTCCGTGGAAGGGGTTGGTGGATGGGGGATGGGAGATGGGAGAGGGACTATCAGGGAAAAGGTCATAGAGTCGGGAGTGCTTGAGCACTCGAGAGTGAAAAATAAGAATCTACTGTATGTTCAAGAGGGTACAGGTACAGCAGAACTTACACACATTTTCTTTTATTGACTGCACACCAGAAATATTAGAGATGTGACTACTGTATGTCTTAAGATATTTCATATTTCCAGTTTAATACAATAATGCCTTGTTTGGGGAATTTATTTATTTTAAGTAATACTGACATTGATAATTATATAAGTAATATGTAATCATTGTAAAAATTGTGAAATAAGGTTTAACACCTTCTTAAATTCATAGTTATTGAATATTCAGTATCTATTAAGATGCAACATCTATTACATAACACCCCAAATAAGAATATGAGCACATGTTTTCTTTCCCCCATTCTTTTGTCACCCACCTTAAGGCTCTGATATAAGGTCTAATATTTAAGTAGAAGATCACCTCGGTGAAGTCAGTCAAGCAGAGAAAGACTGTTATCGTATGGTTTCACTCAAATGTGGAACATAAGGAATAGTCCAGAGGATCACAGGGGAAGGGAGGGAAAACTGAATGAGAAGAGATGAGAGAGGGAGACAAACTGAGAGACACTCTGGACTCCAGGAAACAACTGAGAGTTTCAGAAAGGAGTGTGTTGGGGGGATGGGGTAACCAGGTGATGGGGATCAGGGAGGGCACGTGTGCGGATGAGCTCTGGGTATTATATGCAACTAATAATCAGCTGCTCACGAATGGGAACTCACCATCCTCTTGTCAAAGCCTCAAAACTGAGTCAATACAGCATTTAAAAAAGAATTACATGACAACAATATCTTCTTTCAATGGTATAATACTAATATTTTGGTCTGATTCCCAAGTTACTCACTACATTGTCTTTAGAACTAGATACTTTTTTCCCTCAAATTACCTTTCTTCTTGCAATAAGTCATTGTTCAAAAAGTGTCTTTCCACTTGATACATCAAAAGTATAATGCTCTTTCTCCAATGCGCTCTCTCCCTTTGATCGAAAATATTCATACATACTATAATTTTTATTGGTTTGTGTTTACTTTTCATTTTCTCTGTAGCTGCTCTTAAAGACTCTGTGGTTTTGTCCAGTAGCCTGAATGGGTGGTGTTCTCTTGGTCACCAATACCAGCTATAATGTTTAAGTCAGAGGAGAATATTCTCATATTTTGAGCAGGAGGGCTTGTTGGTACACATGGGCTCCAGCTGCATTTTTGGTGTCTTGGTGCCATTTATCCAGCACAGCTCTGCTGTCCCCAAGGAGCAGCCCCTATTCTTGTAGCCTATTATCTACATGGAAGAGAATTTGTTCTTGAATGATCTGAAGACTATCTTAAATAGCACCCTCCCACAAATAGCCCAGGAAATTCCTGAACCCTCCATGGGACCTGTTCCCACAACATTACTTTTTAAAGCTAGGCCGAATTTCCTTTGTGCTCCGCTTCTCCGGATGTAATGAAACTCCATCCTACCTTTTCTACTTATTCTACTTTACTTAATATTTACTGAGCAAGGGAGGGCTTTGTATCAGGCACAGTGTGAAGATTTGTTATCCGACTGTCAGAGCAGCCTACTAAATAGAGGACAAGTCATATAGGGAGAGTCTGAATACCTTGCTGTAGTCCACAGAGCAGCAAGAGGCACGGAGCTCTTAACCAGGACCCGTAGTGCCTCTCATATCATTAAGATAAATAGAATTAGTATTTCCCAATGGATGTAGAAAAAAGGGAGCTGAGAGAGGTAGGGGAACCCTAGAATCTAGCCATCAGGCAGTAGAGCCAACTTTCCTCCCTTGACTTAAGGAAAACCATGTCTCTCAAGTACAGACACGGGATGGGAGTGGCGAATGGGTAATTATTTCCCTCCACTGTCCTCTCTCGTCTTACTACTTGTCCTCAGGATCTATCTAAGTCCGGAAGTTGACAATTTCCTGAAGTCTGATGCTACCCAAGCATCCACAGTCCCTTTATTGCTACAGCTGCATATCTCTTTGTATTTTTATCATTTTTTTTAAACACAGAAAAGTAGTAAAAGAGTGAATGAAGTGTCCCCAGCTGGCCATCACCTCAACCTGACATTTCAACATTAGGAATTTTATCTCTATCAGCTTATACCTCTGGGAAAGTTCTGATTGTTTCGGGTCTTGATCTTTCTCGTTAATTTCACCAGTCTGTACACTTTTTAATATAGAATTTCATAATCTTTCTCTAGCATTTTGACACTCCTTGATAGAACAGTATTTAAAAAGTGAACACATGAGAGGAGCACAGTGAGGAAAAAAGAATCAGCAGGACTCTGGTGAGTTAAAATTGGATCATCAATTCTCATCAGGAGAAAGAGGTACCTCTCACTGACCGCTCCCTCTTCCCAGCACCGCTCACTGTTACAGCTGCACTACCCGACTTGAAACATTCGCAGTTAATTGACCTTGAACATTTCAATTTCTCACCTGCGGTGAAAAGGTACTACTGATATGCAAATTAAGCTATATCATTAACGAGGTACACCAATAAAGTAATGGAAATTCGGATGCTCTTGGGCTTTACCAAGTTAAATCGGCCACAGGGAACCCAGAGATTCCCCACGGGGTTTTAAGCTGTTCGGCTCTACGGAGGCACGTGGTCTAAGATGTGATGGAGTGTTACGCTTGGTCTAATTTTAAAACAAATGTCGAAGAGTAACATGGAAAATGCAAACTTATGGATATGGGTACAGAGACAGATAGAACATGGCACACTTTGGCAGTGGCAGCCTGCGGGGATAAGTAAAAACAGTAGTGACAGGAAATGAAAGCCGACTTGAAGTAACAGGAGCCATATGCCCACTACAAAGCACCTAGCTTCCTGGAGCCATGCTGTTTTCATATTTACTTTTTTTAATGGAAAAAAATGAAGGGTAACTCCAGCTGATGGTGAACTCTAAATTACTATAAAGTAAAATATAAGAATTCCTTCTTTTATTTATTAACCAAACATTTTAGCGGTTCAACAAGGATTATTCATCCTTAAGGAAGATTTTTTTTTTTTAAAGATTTTTTCTTTATTTATCTGACAGAGATCACAAGTAGGCAGAGAGGCAGGCAGAGAGAGAGGAGGAAGCAGGCTCCCTGCAGAGCAGAGAGCCCCATGTGGGGCTCGATCCCAGGAGCCTGGGATGATGACCTGAGCCGAAGGCAGAGGCTTAACCCACTGAGCCACCCAGATGCCCCCTTAAGGAAGATTTTTAATATGCCCATGTATTCACGATCACAGAAGACCAACACCTACAGACCAAAGACTACCTATTCATAACCCCATCTATTCCATGGTTATTGACACTTAACCCACAAAACAAAAGCAGGAGTCTCGTCCCTCGGATCACTTTTTTCCTGTTCCACTCTCCTTTTTCTCCAGCTGTGGCCGCCTCACTGAGACTTGGCATAATAAAGTGTCCTAAGTCTAGCCAAACAAAAACATTTGTTGACTCTTTGTATCATAACCTGAAAACTCACATTTAAAACCGAAAATACTTCCCATTGATGAGACTTTAAAGTTAAATGTTGTAGTATTGTTCTGAGAATTAATCTCAAAAAGCATATTAAAGTACCTATTGATTTCTCTCACACACAGCAAGCATGTGGATACATGGTAGTCGTTCCTTTTTGAATTGTAAAACAATTATTATTACTATTGACTCCAAATAAAGATTTATGATCACAGCACTAAATTCAGCTTTAAAAATATTTAATTCCTGAATGACCACAAACACAGCATCTCTTTTATCTGTTGCCTACCACTTTAAAACATCAGTTTCCTGGGGAACTTGCTTCGATAAAAAATGTTGCTGTGAATCATAAGGAAAGAAAAGCAAACTACAAATTGTCTAGTGCCTATTGTATGTTAAATACTCTACTAGAAATTTTATGTATCATATTAAGTTTAATTACTAAAATTATCTAGTGACGTGAAATGTCCTAACCTCTCTTCAAAGAAAACTCAAAAAAAAAAAAAAAAAAAAAAAGATTTATAGAGGCTAAGTAAGTTTTCCTAGTATTATGCAAATTAAATTTTCCCAGTATTATGCAAATTAAATTTTCCCAATGTTCTACAAATGATTTTAGTATAGGTAAGAAATTACTATTTTTAAAAATAATTTAGGGGGCACCTGGGTGGCTCAGTGGGTTAAACCTCTGCCTTAGGCTCGGGTCGTGATCTCAGGGTCCTGGGATCAAGCCCCATATCATGCTCTCTGCTCAGCAGGGAGCCTGCTCTTCCCCCCCCCCCCCCCCCCCGCCGCCTGCTGCTCTGCCTGCTTGTGATCTCTCTCTCCCTCTGTTAAATAAATTTTTAAAAATCTTTAAAAAAATAATCATTTAATCTCTGTGAGGATCTCATTGTAAAAGTCACTTCCTTTTCAATTCTTCACCCCTGATATATTCAGTTCTTTACCCCTGATATCATAATTATGGGCAACTATCATTGCCCATAGTGGTTAGTTTCAGTCTAAGAATATATCCAAATAATTTACTCAATATTATTTAAACATAAAGAATTGGCTGGTTGAATTATGTTCAAGATCCATGTAGCCCATGTGCCAGATATCAATAATATTTCATTCTGCTCATGGAGACACATCTTACAATTTCAGGAAAGTGAAAAGAAAAATTGAAGAAAAAAATACTCTTGGGTGAAGCCTTAAAATAGAGAAGAGAATCACCTCTCTCCCCTGCTAATATTAAAAATGGCATGACCGCCATTCCTGGTGGCCATCAATGAGATGACGTGTCAGAGTTTGTCAACTCTGTCAGGGTACAAACTGCTCAGAAAGGAGTCCTGCTTCCTTCGCAATATTTGAAGTGTAGAAGGACACAAATGTTCAAGGACACAAAGCACAGTGAACATAGCTGAATGACAGTCCTAGCTACCAAGAGGCCATCTACATTTTTAAGAAATGATTGGCTTAATTAAAATTGCCGTAAGAAAGTTTCCCTCTAAGACGATTACTTCTTCTTCACATGTGATTTCAACTAGATTTCCCCCAAGAGTCGAAGTTTGCCTGATTATTTTGACCATGACATTAAGTTACAATAATGTAAGGAAACCAAAACAACATTGTGCCAATATTTGTTTGGCTTCCTAAAATGGTTTTCAGTGTCCCCAGGCCACCATTTAGGACTCTTAACAACTTGGTATCATTACCAGCATAGTTTTTTTTTTGCTGAGAAGAAAACACAACACTTTCAATGCTGTGTGAATTGCTGGTCTTTTTTCACAGAACACTCTGGAATCTTGGCACTGCCTCCCCTGGTCCCAGGGAGTTACAGGGATGAACGCGTCACCTGAGCCAGGCCAATGGAGCAATTCCAGGATTCTGTTGGAGAAGAAGAGACCCTGTTTTCTGCTCCGAAAGCCAAAAGGATGGAACTCACGCATCCAAGTGCAGAAGCTGTCTTTGTGGAAAGCCTGCCCGAGTGAAGCCAACACAGAGGGAAGCGGAGGTGGAAGATGAAGCGAGACCAAGTTCTGCTGGCACAGTCAGCACCCCTGAGTCCAGCTGTGCCTGCAGGCCATTCCCTGTGCCTTCCAGTTCTATGAGCCATGAGTTAACCCCTTCACTCACGCTGAACCCGCTTGGGGCCACTGCTTCAGCAATTCTCCTCTTTCTCCGCCTCATTTTTTTTTCCTCTTGAATGGACCATTCCTATGGATGTACAAGCATGATGTCATTTTTCCCATTTAAAAAAGAAAAAAAAAAGCTTCTCTTGCCTCCAATGTACTTTTTTCTGCTTTTCATACTGTCCTTCTTCGAGTAAGATGTCCACACTCCGCCTCTGCCATTCTTGCCATTTCCTTCTCGCTCAAGCCAACTATAACTAGCCTGTCCCTCTGTACCACTCAATGGGACCTGCCCTGGTGAGGAGGACCAAAGAACCCCATGTTGCTAAAACAAGAGCTCAGATTTCAGCCTTGCTACCACCTGGCCCATGGAAGACATTTGGACATTTTTGGCTCCTCCCAGTGTTTCGGTATACTTGGTTCACTTAGCGTCCACAAAGGCTCCTTCTCTTAATTTTCTCCCCAGCTCACTGGTTGCTGCTCCTCAGTCCCCACTGCTGATTCTTTTATTTCTTATCACTTCTGAGGGTTCAGATGGTCCAGGGCTCAGGCCTTTGCCTGCTTCTTTTTTGTCCACACACACCCTTCATGATTCCTCTTGGCCTCCTGGATTTAAATATTACTCATGGGCCAATAAGTCCCTGACTTATTGTCAATAAGTCCCATAACCTCTCTCCTGAACTTCAGACTTGGACATTCAACGCCCTCCTTGGTATCTGTAATATCTTCTAAACCAAACTCTCCTTCTTCCCCTAATCCTACCCTGTTCATACCCTTCCCTAGCCCAGTTTATGAAAATTTCATCCTTCTAGTTTCTCAGAACAGCAACAAGAAGTCATCCTTTTTTTTTTTTAATTAACATATATTATTTGCTACAGGGGTACAGATCTGTGACTCATCGGTCTTATACAATTCACAGCACTCACCATAGCACTTACTCTCCCCAATGTCCCCATCACCAGCCACCCTATCCCTAGTCCTCCCTCCCCCCAGAAACCTTCAGTTTGTTTCCTGAGATTAAGAGTCTCTTATGGTTTATGTCCCTTCTGATCCCATCTTGTTTCATTTTTTCCCTCCCCAACCCCCAAAACTCCCCACCCTGCCTCTCAAATTCCTCATATCAGAGAGATCTTATGATAATTGTTGTCCTCTGACTGACTTATTTCACTGAGCATAATAGCCTCTAGTTCTATCCACATTGTTGCAAAAGTCAAGATTTCAGCTTTTTGCTAGCTGTGTAATATTCCATTGTGTATCTGCTTCTTTACCCATTCATCTGTTGATGGACATCTAGGTTCTTTCCATAGTTTGGCTATTGTGGACATTGCTGCTATGAATATTCGAGTGTACGTGCCCCTTCAGATCACATTTGTATCTTTGGGGTAAATACCCTGTAAGGTAGCTCCTTTTTCAACTTTTTTGAGGAGCCCCCATACTGTTTTCCAGAGTGGCTGCACCAGCATGCATTCCCACCAACAGTGTAGGAGGGTTCCCCTTTCTCTGCATCCTCGCTAGCATCTGTCATTTCCTGACTTGTTAATTTTAGCCATTCTGACTGGTGTGAGGTGGTATCTCATTGTGGTTTTGATTTGCATTTCCCTGATGCCGAGTGATGTGGAGCACATTTTCATGTGTCTGTTGGCCATTTGGATGTCTACATAGAAGTCATTCTTGACTTCTCTCTTTTTCACCATGTGACCAAACTAACAACAACAACGAAAAAATGCTACTGGTGCTGCTCACCTCTCCAGATCTATTTCCCCACCTTCATTAGCACTCCTTTGGCTCAAGCCATGTGATTTTACCCTGCTTTCTTGCAGAAGCCCCCAAAGAATCTCTCTGCTTCGTCCTTAGCTCACTGAGACTCCATTCTCCATGCAACAGATTTATATCATCATCCCTGTGTTCAAAACACCACAATAACTCTCAGTTGTCCACACAGTGAAAGACAAGGTCATCACACATGGCCCACAGACTCCTTGCTAATCTGTCCCCTTCCACCAACTCCCACCCATGTCTGCCTGGTCCTCTTCCTCCCAGCAGCAAAGGCCTCCTTGAAGTTCCCTGAAAAAAATACCAGTCATTCTCCTACCTCCCATCCCCTGCCCAGTGAAGTTATCCTTCCTGCCTGGAGGCCTCTTCTCTGACATACACTGGGCAAACATCCCTGCCACTGTCAATCTTCACTCAGATCTAGTCCTTCCTGTAAAGGCCTGTATCCCCTGACCTCCCTTGTTACAATTCCTCCTTCCTTGTTACAGTTCCTCCCACCCAGCAATCCTGCTCCCATTTGTCTTACTCAAAACCACTTTTTTCATTTTTTTGACAGAAACTGACATCTTTACACATAGTATATGATTTTCTTATTATATTTATTGTTTATCCTTTTTCTTGCCCTATTAAAATGTAAGCTCAGTGAAGCCAAGAGTCTTTGCCTGTTTTATTCACTGACAGATCCGAAGTGTCTAGCATATGGCCTGACACACAGCGAATGCTTACTAAATGTGTACTGCATAAAGGAAAGAAATAAATCTGTAGCCATATAGACATAATAAGACTGTGTAAATTCATACTCCAAACTAGGGGCAAAGGAAGAACTGGAGCCAAACTAAATAAAGGCACAGGACACTTTTCTTTGAAGCAAGGTATCGTCAATGAGGTTCTCCAAGAGAAAGCTCAAAGCCCTTGGTACACACACACATACACGCGCGCACTGACTACCACTTGCCCCGAAGTTAAACAGTTTAATCACTTGTAAACTATATTTCCTAGATGTATTTACGGCTTTGTTTTTGGATTTTTGATACAGTGAAAAAGATGCTTTTCACTTCATTTCCCCAGAAAGGCTCTAAATTAATAACACCTCACTCAGTCCTCTGAGGTTTTAGTTCTTTGCTGTTGATCCGTTTTTCCCTCGCAGCAAATTGGCAGACTGACTTTCTGTCCCACTTCTTGTACTGCCAGAGCAAACATTTCTGAAATCTTTAATAATTCAGTGGATTGAAAAGTAAATATTTACACCCTTTCTCTGTTTGGGCATTTTGATTTGATTATTTGATTTGCAAATTTTGTGACAGCCAAATCTCCTCTGGAAAGCTGGGGAAAAGTTATAAAAACACTAAATTCTGTGCCGGCAAGTTTTACTTCATTCAAATTAGTCATTTTAGAAAACTGACTTTCAGCACATGATGTCTAGAAATTCAAATGATAATCAGGACTGGCTCATGTTTTTGCTTTCTAAGCCCATTGTGATGCTTTGCTAGAAGTTTCGATTTAGATCTATTGCAGTGAGGCAGGTCATTTCAGTAAATGACCCCATGCATCAGAAAGAGCATACTGACAATATCCCAGAGATTTAAAAACCATTTTTTGCTTCCATACCTTTTTCTTCTTCTTCTTCTTCTTCTTTTTTTTTTTTTTTATCTTCCTTAGCCAGACAGAGATGATAAGCTATCATGAGCCAAATGTCCTCATATTACTGCTTCTGGGTCAACAAACTGAAGTTACTCTCTTGTTGTACCAACAGACATCATTTCCACATAATGACTGGAAAAGGCAGTGTCACTAGAGCATAGTATATCAAAAGGGTAAGAAGTGCAAAACCAATCCAAAGCATTTGATTGATTAAATCCCTCAGTACTTTCTCAGTTTGTAAAAATGCTAAGAGCTATCAAGATAATACCATACTCCCAATTAAAGAGTTACGTTTACCCCAGGCTTAGGTATTTGTTGAACTCAGTCTCGAATAGACATACTTTATTTAACTCCATGAGTTATTCTTTTTTAAGTGTTATTTCATTGTGTGAATTTTTATTTTACAGGCAAGAGGAAAAACTATTAGTGATGCTTGTGACATGACAGCCTTCACACTCCCCTCACTTTGACTTAGACAGGCTCCTTCCTTAGTATAGGTCCCTGATTTCCTTTTTCGTAGATCATTTAATGTAGGAAACTTGATACTGTGTATTATTTTTCTGCCCCTTAAGATATAAATCTTCAGGTTTACAATCCAAGAATGTCTTTCTCAAGGACCTGAGTCATCCCTTGAAATGCAGTCATCAAAAAAAATAGTGCCTCATTTCCCAGTCTCTGTGGGAGGGTAGGAGCCTAATTTCCATAATCACCAATTAGCACATTGACCAACTTCCCCCCTAATGTTCTTGAGTACTTTTGTACTGGCTCAGCCCAGTGCTTAAAAACTCTCGATTGGATTATTTGTTCTTTGGGTGTTGAGTTTGCTAAATTCTTTATAGATTTTGGACGCTAGTCCTTTATCTGATATGTCGTTTGCAAATATCTTCTCCCATTCTGTCAGTTGTCTTTTGGTTTTGTTAACTGTTTCCTTTGCTGTGCAAAAGCTTTTGATCTTGATGAAATCCCAATAGTCCATTTTTGCCCTTGCTTCCCTTGCCTTTGGCAATGTTCCTAGGAAGATGTTACTGCAGTTGAGGTCGAAGAGGTTGCTGCCTGTGTTCTCCTCAAGGATTTTGATGGATTCCTTTCGCACATTGAGGTCCTTCATCCATTTTGAGTCTATTTTCGTGTGTGGTATAAGGAAATGGTCCAATTTCATTTTTCTGCATGTGGCTGTCCAATTTTCCCAACACCATTTATTGAAGAGGCTGTCTTTTTTCCATTGGACATTCTTTTCTGCTTTGTCGAAGATTAGTTGACCATAGAGTTGAGGGTCTATTTCTGGGTTCTCAATTCTGTTCCATTGATCTATGTGTCTGTTTTTGTGCCAGTACCATGCTGTCTTGATGATGACAGCTTTGTAATAGAGCTTGAAGTCCGGAATTGTGATGCCACCAACTTTGGCTTTCTTTTTCAATATCCCTTTGGCTATTCGAGGTCTTTTCTGGTTCCATATAAATTTTAGAATTATTTGTTCCATTTCTTTGAAAAAGATGGATGGTACTTTGATAGGAATTGCATTAAATGTGTAGATTGCTTTAGGTAGTATAGACATTTTCACAAAATTCTCCTACCCTTTGTTTCAAGAGTTGAGTTCAGTATCTCTCCCCTATTGCAATAGTTCTGACCCTCATTACTGTAGTTATGAACAAAGTCTGTCTGGTCTGTTTACCCAACCCAGTGCAATTATTCTTTTGAGTTTTTTTTAAGTTTTATTTATTGTTGAAGTATAGTTGACATACAATATTACATTAGTTTCGGACATAAACAACAGTGATTCAACAATTCTATACATTACTCAATGCCCATCACAATATAGTCATCATCTGTCACTATATAATGTTATTATGATGTTACTGGCCATATTCCCTACGCTGTAATTTTCATCTCTGTGACTATTTTTTTTTTTAAAGATTTATTTATTTGAAAGACAGCATGTTTGAGTGCGTGCATGTGAATGGGGGAAAGGGCAGAGGGAGAGAATCTTCAAGCAGACTGCTCCAATGCAGAGCCCTATCTCACAATCCATGAGATCATGACCGGAGGTGAAACCAAGAGTCCAACGTTTAACTGACTGAGTCACCCAGGTGCCCCACTCTCCGTGACTTACTTATTTTTTAACTGGAAGTTTATACTAGTGCAATTTTTTTTTTTTGCAGGAGGCTAGCTGTGGGTTTCTTATTTGGAACAATGTGCTTTTCATTTTCCTGTCTCATGTATTATAGTCCCCCAGAAACCATTCCACAATCAGAGTTCAGGAAGGGAAGACAAAGAACAATGCTTAGAAGAGAATGAGGGTCTGACTGGAAGCTCAGCAGCGGGATTCTTTATGGTAGTGACATTCTGCAGAGACTACTGCACATCCGCTCCATCTATTATACTAAAGAATGTCACAACTAACTGCAGGCAATCTGAATAGCAACAAGAAGTGTCATGGAGCCCCTCCGGCAAAAGGGAATGGCCTTTGACAAGAAAACAGTCATGGAATGGACTGGCCACTAAAATTGGCATTGCATGCCAACAAACATGTAGGGTTAGGACCAACCCAACCACACTCATCAGATAACTGCTGACCTGGGACGTAAGGATCACACCAATGATCCTGGGGTAATCACCCACACAACAACCAACATATGCCAGGGGAGCCTCTACCCAGCGATGCCATGTATCATCTGAGTTCCTCATATACCAGCTGTCATTTTTGAAAGAACTAGAAGAAAGATTAGGAAATCGGAAAATCTGAGCATTTATCTGGAAAGGACTGGCACAACCAAAGGAGGCTGCTTTACCCAGAAGATGCCAGAGGGGCATGAGGTGACCTGATATGTGGGCACATATGGGAAACAGTCTCTAAACTAAAAAACAAGTAGGATCTTCCCACCTTGAAACGAAACTCACAGATGCTAAAGTGTTGACAACTGAAAACTATGTGGTGTTTCCATGTTATTCCTCAACTAACATAACCTTCACACACTCAGAGATTTGAAAGTGGCCGAGAAAATCAGATCAACTAATATTTCAGATCCAAATGATTAATGTACTGTAGTATCTTCATGAGTATTTTCTTTATGTGCCTAACATCTCCAAAGCCGCTGATTAAGTATTTCATACAAATTACGATTTTATAAACCTGTATGTGAATTGCGAAGAACAATTCTATTTGCAGGAGTATATGGGTGGTCAACCAGAACTGATGCTTTTATCTGAATAAAAATATATTCGGCCCATGTGCAGTAGATTCTCTGCTCTAGATTCAGCACTGGAGAGAAGAATCGCTCAACAGTCATTGAGTATCACAATGGTAACTGGCACCAACTAGACAGAGAAGCAAAAAAAAATTATACATATATATAGTGTGTGTGTTTATACATATATAATATATATAATGTGTTTATATATATAAACACACACACAGACACACGCACACACATACACAAACACTGCTTTTAATAGGTATAATGTTCTACAATAGCATGGGGGAGTGGGATACAAATAAAATTTAGTATCTGAAGCCAGCAAGTACAATATTTCCCCCATGCACACATTCAATTCTAGAAATGGTTTCCAGTTGCAGACACTTTTGCTACATAGACAAATGAATTGCTTCCTCTAACATCCAAGCACCCTAGCCAGCTCCATCTGGCTCCTGGCCTATGTACAAATAGAGGCGCACACAAGAGTTATGTTTTCATGAAAAATACAGAGAAAAAATATGCTATTATGGGTTTTATGTCAAAGGTGTGATATATTACCATTAATTTTGTCAGTGATTGACATACATTTGGATTTTTAAAATTATGCTCTCACATGTGTTTTAAATGATCTCTTTACCTCTTTTAAATGATCTCTTGAAACAAATCTAGTTTCAACAGATTTAATTTGGGGATATTGTGTTAAACTAGTGAAGAATGCAAACAGATGTAAGTGTTAACAAACCATTGCTGGCAATTTTTCCAATCAAGCACTTTCATATAGCAATCTGATTTTAACCTAGGGCTATGAACTTGCTACATTGTCATCAAATCTCCTAAACTGAGGGGTAAATAACTTCTAAAACTATCTGCCACTAATTATTCTGTATTAGAGAGAGCAGGCACATAGCACCTTGGCTTCACCAAGATAAAAATCCCCTCAGCCTGAGGGAGCAGGATCAAGTCTGTCAGGATGCAAAAGGTACAGAAGTGCAGGCAGAGGAGGAAAAAGCACATCATTTTTCTCTGTTTCTCTCCATCTTATTTCTATTTGTAATGCATAATGGAAAGTTCTAAATTGTCCATTTTGATAAAAAGAAAGTCTCACAAAGCAACCTCATTTCCACTCAAACCAGGGAGGACTTTCATACGATTGTCAGGCCACCTATCATAGTTCATGGCTCCCAATGTATATTGATCCAATGAGTCATAATAAAGCAATGCTTCCAGCTGGGAATGAGAGTTAATACAAACACTTTCTGGATCAGAAAAGACGGACAAAAAAAAAAAAAAAAAAAATAGGTCATGCTTCTGCCTAGCCAATTTCAAATTGCTTCTGGCGATACTGTGAATCTCATCCACACCCCTGCGTTTTCCACACACTATGTTACTACCAAGGAGAATGGCAGCAACTGAAAAACAGCTCCCTAGCAGAGCAGTTCAATGCTCGTGATGACAGCTACCGTAATTGCAAAATGCAAATCCTTTTGACAAGCACAATGGAAAATCAATTACCAGCATGGATTATTACACTGAAATTGTCACTGCTCTTTTTATTTTCTTCTCTGAAAATAAAAAAAATTAATAAAGATCCATTTGGAACATACCTTCAGAGTTCAGAATCTTGCATCTTCATTTTAAAATTATCACAAAAGAAATTTTTTAATTTTTACTAAAAATGAATAGGAATGAATGAATATATACATATATACATAAATACAAATATATAAATAAAGGGCAGAAGGAAACTTTTGGAAGTGCTGAATATGTTTAAGGCCTTGATGATGGTGATGGTTTCATGGATGTAGTTTTTTAAATTTTTTTATTTGACTACAATTGAACCACAATGTTATATTAGTTTCAGTGGAATATAGCCATTCAAGCGTCTCCATACGTTCTGCTGTGATCACCACAGCGTAGCTACTTCTGTCCCCATACAATGCTACTACTGTACCACTGACTATATTCCCTATGTTACACCTTTTATTCCTCTGACGTATTCATTCCACAACTGGAAGCCCATACCTCCCACACTCCTTCACCCACTTTGCCCATCCAGCCACAGCTTCCCTCTGGCAACCGTCAGCTTGTTCTCTGTATTTATAGGTCTGATTCTTCTTTTTGTTTGTTTATTCATTTGCTTAGTTTTTTAGATTCTACACATGAGTGAAATCATGGTATTTGTCTTTCTCAGCCTGACTTACTTCACTTATTAGCATAATACCTGCTAGGTCCATCCATGTTTGCACAAATGGCAAGATCTCATCCTTTTTTATGGCTGCACAAAATTTTGTTTTCCACAGTGGCTGTACCAATTTACAGTCCCACCAATAGTGCCCAAGGGTTCCTTTTTCTCCACAACCTCACTAACACTTGTTATTTCTTGTCTTTTTTATTTTCACCATTCTCACAGGTGTCAGGTGATATCTCACTGTAATTGATTTGCATTTCCCTGATGAGTACTGACATTGAGCATCTTCTCACGTGTCTGTTGGCCATCAGTATGTCTTCTTTGGAAACATGTCTATTCAGGTCCTCTGCCTAGTTGTTAATCAGATTGTTTTGTTTTTGTTTTGGTTTGGTTTGGTTTGGTTTTTGTTTTGGTGTTGAGCTATATTAATTCTTTGTATATTTTGTATATTAACTCCTTAATAGATATATCATTTGCAAATATCTTCTCCCATTCAGTACGCTGCCTTTCTGTCTTATCAATGGTTTCTTTTCCTGTGTATTAGTTTTCATTTTGATGTAGTCCCAATAGTTTATTTCTGCTTTTGTTCCCCTGGCTTCAGGAGATAGATATAGAAAAATATTTTTAAAGCTGATGTCAAAGAAATTACTGTCTGTGCTCTGTTCTAGGGTTTTTATGGTGTGAGGTCTCACATTTAGATCTTTAATTTTGTGTTTACTTCAGCATACGTTGTTAGAAAGTGGTCCAGTTTCATTCTTTCACATGGAGCAGTCCAGTTCTCCCAGTACCATTTAATGAGGAGACTATCTTTTTCTCCCATTGTATATTCTTATCTCCTTTGTCATAGATTAATTGGCCATATAATTGTGAGTTCATTTCTGGGCTTTCTATTCTATTCTACTGATCTCTGTGTCTATTTTGTGTACCAGTACCATACTGCTTTGATTACCACATCTTTGTTGCCTATCTTGAAATCTGGAATCGTGATACCTCCAGCTCTACCCTTGTTTCTCAGAATTGCTTTGGCTGTTCAGGGTCTTTTGTGGCTCCACACAAATTGTAGTGTCATTTGTACTAGTCTGGTGAAAAATGCTGCTGGCATTTTGACAGGGACCACGCCAAATCTGTAGATTGTTCTGGGTAGTATGAATTATGGGTGTATTTTTACCTCCAAATGCATCAGGTTGTAAACAATGAATATGCACAGGTTTTTGTATATCAATCATACCTCAAAGTGGCTTTTAAAAATTAGCAATTTGTAATTTTAGGAAATATGAATGTAATATTTCCAGAGTCAGCTTGGCCTAAGAGTCAATCATAAATGTCAACAGTTTTATATGTCTATTTAAAGGCACTAATTCTCAGTAATCAAAAAACCACCAACAAACGAAAGTCCAGTACCAAGTGGCTTCACAGGTGAATTATACCAAATCTTTTAAAGAAGAGTTAATACCTATTCTACTCAAACTATTCTCAAAAATAGAAGAAGGAGGAAAACCCCCACACTCATTCCATGAAGCCATCATTACCCTGATATCAAAACCAAATAAGGACATTACCAAAACAAAACAAAACAAAAACTATAAGCCAATGTCTCTGATAAACACAGATGCAAAAGTCCTCAACAAAATATTAGCAAATCAAATACAACAACACATTTTTAAAAATCATTCACCGTGATCAAGTAGGATTTATTCCTGGGATACAAGGGTCGTTCAATATTCACAATTTTTTAAATGATTTCATTTATTTATTTGTCAGAGAGAGAGAGGATAAGCAGGCAGAATGGCAGGCAGAGGCAGAGGGAGAAGCAAGTTCCCTGCCAAGCCAGAAGCCCGATGCAGGACTCAATCCCAAGACTCTGGGATCATGACCTGAGCCAAAGGCAGCTGCTTAACTGACTGAGCCACCCAGGCATCCCCAATATACATAAATTAATCAATGTGATATAGCATATCAATAAGAAAAAGGGTAAAAATCATATGATCACTTCAATAGATGGAGAAAAACCATTTGACAAATTACAACCATTCATTATTAAAAAACAAAAAAAACAAAACAAAACAAAACAAAAAAAAACGGGACGCCTGGGTGGCTCAGTTGATTGGACGACTGTTTTTGGCTCAGGTCATGATCCTGGAGTCCCACATCAGACTCCCAGCTCCATGGGGAGTCTGCTTCTCTCTCTGACCTTCTCCTCGTTCATGCTCTCTCTCACTGTCTCTCTCTCAAGTAAATAAATAAAATCTTTAAAAAAAAAAACAAACCAACCCTCCACAAAATAGATTTAGAGAAAACATACTTCAACATAATAAATAGTGAAAAAACCACAGCAAACATCATACTGAGTAGGCAAAAACTGAGAACTTTTCCCCTAAGGTCAAGAATAAGACAAGGATGTCCACTCTCACCACTTTTATTCAATACAGTACTGGAAGTCCTAGCCATAGCAATTAGACAATGAAAAGAAATAAAAGACATCTAAATTGGAGGAAGTAGTAAAATGTTCACTATTTGCAGATGACATGATACTATATACAGAAAACCCAGAAGACTCCAACAAAAAACACTAGAACTTATAAATGAATTCAATAAAGTTGTAGGATACAAAATCAATGTGTAGAAACCTGCTGCATTTCTATACACTAACAATGAAGAAGCAAAAGAGAAATTAAGAAAACAACCCCATTTACAATTGCACCCAAAACAATAGGGTAACCAGTAATAAACCTAACCAAAGAGGTGAAAGACCTGTACAGTGAAAACTATCAAACACTGATGAAAGAGATTAAGGGTGACACAAAGAAACAGAGATATTCCATGTTCATGAATTAAAAGAAAAATATTGTTAAATTGCCTACACTACCCAAAGCATTCTACACATTTAATGCAATCCCGAATGAAATATCAACAGCATGGGACACCTGGGGTGACTCAGGTGGTTAAGCTTCCTACTCTTGATTTTGGCTCAACTCATGATCTCAGGGTTGTGAGATTAAGCCCTACATAGGGCTTCATGTGGGGCATGGAGCTTGTTTAAGATTCTCTCCTCCCCTTCTGCCCTTCCCCCTACCACTTGTGTGTACTCTTTAAAAGAGGCAAGAAAAAAAGAAAGAGAAAAGTTAGAGGTACCACAATTCCAGACTTAAGTTCTATTACAAAGCTGTAGTGGTTAAAACAGTATGGTACTGGTACAAATAGATACACAGAGCTCAATGGAACAGAACAGAAAACCCAGAAATGAACTCACAACTAAAAGGTCAGTTATTCTTTGACAAAGGAGGAAAGAATACCAAATAGGAAAAAGTCTCTTCCAAGAAATGTGTTGGGAAAATTAGACAGCAACATGCAAAAGAATGAAACTGGATCACTTTCTTACAGCAGATGCAAAAATAAACTCAAAATGAATTAAAGACCAAATATGAGACCTGAAGCCATAAAAATCCTAGAAGAGAGCACAGGCAGTAATTACTCCGACATAAGCCATAACATCTTTCTAGATATATCTCCTGGAGCAAGGGAAATAAAAGCAAAAATAAGCTACTAGGACCACATCAAAATGAAAAGCTTCTGCATAGCATAGAAAATAATCAACAAACTGAAAGGCAACTCACTGAATGGAAGACAGTAACTGCAAATGATACATCTGATAAAAGGTTAGTACCCAAAATATATAAAGAACTTATAAAATTCAACACCCCAAAAATGAATAATCCAACTAAAAATGGGCAGAAGAAATGAACAGACACTTCTGCAAAAAAGATATCCAGATGGCCAAAGGACACATGGAAAGATACTCAACATCACCCATCGCTGGAAAATGCAAATCAAAATTACAATGAAATATCACCTCATGCCTGTCAAAATGGCCTAAAATAAAAAAGACAAGAAATAACAGGGGTTGGCAAAGATGTGGAGAAAAAGGAACCCTTTTTCGATGTTGGTAGAATGCAAACTGGTGCAGCCACTGTGGAAACAGTGTGGAGTTTCCTCAAAAAATTAAAAATAGAACTACCCTATGATCCAGTAATGTGCGCTACTGGGTACTGACCCCCAAAATACAAAAACACTGATTCAAAGAGATACGTGCACCCCTAAGTTTACAGCAGCATCATTTATAATAGCCAATTTATGGAAACAGCCCAAGTACCCATCAAGCAACAGATGGATAAATAAGAGATGGTATATAGATGCAATGGGATATAATTCAGCCATTAAAAAAGGATGAAATCTTGCCATTTGCAGCGTCATGAATGGAGCTGGAGAGTGTAATGTGAAGTCAATAAATCAGCCAGAGAAAGACAAGTACCATATGATTTCACTCACGTGTGGAATTTAAGAAACAAAACAAAGGAGTGCATGAAAAAGAGAGAGTGAGACAAGCCAAGAAACAGATTCAACTACAGAGAACAAACTGATGGTTACCAGAGGGGCAGGGGGTGGAGGAAAGGGTGACTCTGGTGATGGGGATTAAGGAAGGCAGTTGTGATGAGCATTAGATGGCGAACGGAACTGTTGAATCACTATACGGTACATCTGAAGCTAATATAACACTGTGTGTTAACTATACTAGAACTAATAAAAATAAAGATACAGATCTTTCCAGTATAGATGCATAGTTGAGTAGAAGGATACTGTGTCATGTTATGCACTCATTATACAATTTTTGAGTCTATCATTTTTAACAAAATTATATGTAAGCCTGGATACAAACTTCCTAGCATTTTATGTTCCTTTACATAAAAACAGGAGGGACAATACAAAGGGATGGGTATCACATAGAACTCCCAGATGACCCACCAGTAGAGTTTTAAGAAGAAATTCATGATTTGCATAATTCTTGAAAGATGATGCTTTCAAAAAAAGAAAAAAGGCTTTTTGCTTTTGCTATGCTGACATCCTGTACCTTTAGAATAAAAGATTTGTCTAGGTCAATAAATGAGCTGAGAAAAAACCATCAGGAAATGTCTCTAGATCAGAAGTCATGACCAAATCACTTAGAGAAAACCCTTCCTTCTTGAGCTCATTTCCTCTCCTCAGCTCCTTAGGCCAGCCTTTTTCTGTCTCCTTCATAAGGCTCCCTTTCTGTAATTCTGTTTAAAAAGCTAATACAATTTTCTTCTCCTCTTTTACTTTTCATTCTCCGTGGACTACACTTCTCGTGCCTGTGGCTGCAATGATTAGCTTTTTGTTTTTGGATGATGACGCCTAAATCGTTATTTTGAGCTCTGACTTTCCTTTGAAATCTGTATCCCCAATCCTGAATGTTTCCTATACATCTATTCATGGATGCCCTATAGATATCTCAAGCTCAACATTCCAAAACTGGATGCCTTACCTCCTGTCAGAACCAGATGGCCACATCATTTCAATCTTTGCTCAGACTGAAATCTTAAAATCACTTCTAATTATTCCCTTTCAATAATAGAAGCAGAAGCCTCTAATATGTAGAAATTGCCAGATCTGGTCATTGTTACCTCCAAAGTGATTTTCACTGTAGCCTTTGCTTTTCATGGTCCCTACCTTGGTTTGAGCCCCTCTTAGTCTAACCCCTCCGGTAAAAACTTACTTTTTGTACTTATTTGTTAGTTGCTAGGGATATAGTCTTGAACTGAGTACATGAAAGAATGAAAAGATGAAAGCACGTGAGTGATCTTAGTGAGGGGGCACTGGCAGTGCTCAGTGATCTGTGGGTACCCCCTTAGATATCAAATGCTGGAAGGGCAAAAAGAGAAGCTTATAAAGTCAAGGGTAATGGCTTGGAAAACTTTCTAGATGGTGACGCTGACAGTAAACTCATCAGTGGACGGGAAATTTGGAAGACATCAAATGAAAGACACAGGAATCCTGAGGCAGCTTGAAAGATACAGGATACTGTGGACCGATTCGCTTTCGAACAGAGGGACAGCTCTTCCAGGACGGTGACTATGAAGGAAGCAAGGCCAGTGGGATTTGGCTACATTTATGGGCTTTGGAGAGGAGGACAGGAAATTGTGTTCCTGCCTGATGTCCTACCCTTCTGGAAATCTTCAATATGTGCCTCTTAAAGAACCAATCTATTTTTGTCATTGTTCCCAGAGTCGCTTTAGTAAAAGGAAGATGAATAATTTTTCTGGTGACAAAAGGAATCCTTTTAGGCAGGGCATTTAACGCAACTTCAGTTTGGCACTGGAGGCACTGGAGCCTCCGAAAACTGTACTTTTCTATGAAGCCTATTCTCATCCTTCACAATTTCACTTGACTGCTGTGTGTTCCTCTGCCCCTCACCCAGCCAGGACTTTCCCTCCTCCACCTCTCAGCAGCATCTCAAATAGCGCCTCTCCCACAGGCTGGCTTGTTACTTCCAAGTAACTTCCTTAGTAACAAGAAAGAATAGAGTTTATTTACATTTGTTAAATTAATAACTAAGAATCAAAACTCCGTATTAGAATATCACTGTCATACTTAAATCCAACCTTGTAAAAACTTTTGTGAGCTGGTCAGACATAAAAGTGAGGCTTGCCATTAGCTGCACTGTTACCATTTGAATACGGCCGAATTCAGATTAACAGAACTAAATTAGACACTGAGATGACTCCGGAAGGCCAAAGGTCTGTAAGAATTCTGCTTTCTTCTAACGAAGGAAAATGATGGACTTTTTTTTAATGAGGAAAGTTGACATTTCAAAGTATCTTAAACTCTCTTTTTGCCATTTCTTTTATAAAAAATAGTTCTGATTAATTCTCATCAATCTTTTTTTTTTTTTTGGAGTATCTGAAATGTGTCCTGAATTCCAATGAATAAATGAATATTTGGTGAATACTGAACTGATTTAATAAAGTGTCTTAACTAAATACCTAACATTTAAGTTACTGTGGTGTAGATTACAAAGCAGTTAGATCTCATGTTTTTGAACTATCTAAACAATATTAAAATTTCCTGATACAGGCATAAATAAAATGCCAAAAACTTGAATCCAGGAAGGGCTATGAAACTTAAGACATTTCTAATTCTTAATGAAAATTATGAAGGGGTGCCTCCGTCGCTCAGTTGATTGAGCATCTGACTCCTAATTTCAGCTCAGGTCATGATCTCAGGGTTGTGAGATCAAGCTTTGAGTTGGTTCCCTGCTCAGCACAGAGTCTGCTTGAAATTCTCTCTCTCTCCCTCTGTTCTCTCCCCACTCACACATGTGCATTTTCTCTCTCTAAAATAAAATAAAGAAAGAAAGCGAAGAAAGAGAGAAAAAGAAAATCTTTAGAAAACTATGAAAGCATAAGGAAATAGAAGAATATGAAATACTACCTTCTTTAAAATCTCTAAATGCCATCCCTCGTAACAAAGAATATAGAATTTATCTCCCTAATCACACCGACTGGCTATGGTTTTCACTACTAGACCACACATAAACTTTTCAGAGAAGGCTACTACATACAAGGAATTATCAATATTGCTCTAATCACCACCACTAATATCACAGTTAGTAAACCAAATGCGATCAGTATATCTACTAGCACATACATAGTCAAAAGGAATGTCAAGAATGACTCTGGATCACTAGTTATAAATAGAAGCTACCCATGTGCTTCCCTGTTCTGACTCACTTGGTTCTCACAAGTCTATGAGAGGGAAACTACTATTTTTCCAGTTTAGACATGAAGAGAACGAGGCAAAGGGAGGTAGTATTCCCTTGTGAAAGGTCACAGAGCTAAAATCAGACAGAGCCCTGTTGACCCCGGAGCCTGTCTTCATCACAGATGATATGGCTTCCATCTTTAGGAAGTCTGCTTCTTATGAAACAGGAAGTCGACACATGAGCAGGTGACATGTATTATATGCGGAACTGAAAGAGGATATACACTACAGAAGTTTAGGATCTGGAGAGAGTTGCTGGCTGAGTGATTAGCGAGAGAGAAACATTCCTTTCAGGTTCTAGGGTAGGATTTTGAAAGGTCTAAATGAAGGGTTGGAGCCTTCCAAGCAGAGGAATGATACAAGGGCAGACAGATGCAAGGCACATTTTTCAGAATGGCAGTAATTGGACTGAAGGGAGAGAGGGGGCATGGAGAGGGCAGTGGTCATTAAGGCAGGAAAAGAAAGTGGAGCCAGACTGTAGAAAGTCTTTCATTCAAAGCTAAGAAAACAACTGTCAAGCTTGCAGCATCTGAGGATCACTTAGAGCGTGTTTTGTTTTGGGTGCACGGAGGGATCACCAACTTTAGATAAATTAACATCAAAAACGACAATCTATAATTTTAAATGCAAAGAATAAGTAAGATTTAGGATCACTAATAAGATGCATGCTTATTCACATTGTTCTACAAGAAGGTATTATTTGCGATCTTTTACCAAGCTATACTCAGATTAATGATGGATAGCTTGATCTGTCTGGGCCACTGACACAGCCAGCAGCTCTAACTTCTCACTCTTGATAGTCACTCCATAAAATATTTTAACTCCTATTCTTAGGTCACTGAGAAAAACAGGAAACTTTGTGGCTCTGTCGGAGATTTCTGGATATTTGGATAAAAGACAGACATTAAATGGAGGGCTGTTCTCCTTTTAGCATAAAATCAAATAGTATGTCAATCAACATGTCCAAACCCAAAAGCTGTAGTTTGAATGTTTCAACTTGGGGTATACATTCTTACACACTTTCTTTTTGTATGTGGTTCTAGAAACAAACTTTTTACACTATGCTAAAGAACTTACAGGGGCAGGGGCTCCTGGGTGGCACAGTTGGTTAAGCTTCTGACTCCTGGTTTCAACTCAGGTCATGATCTCACGGTTGTGGGATGAAGCCCCAGGTCAGGCTCTGCACTGGGTGTGGAGCCAGCTTAAGATTCTCCGTCTCTCCCTCTCCGTCTGCCCCTCCCACTTGTGCTCTCTCTCTCTCTCAAATAAATAAATAAATTGCCTTTTTTTTTAAGATTTTATTTATTCATTTGACAGTAGGCAGAAAGGCAGGCAGAGAGAGAAGAGGAAGCAGGCTTCCCGCTGAGCAGAGCCCAACGTGGGGCTCGATCCCAGGACCCTGGGATCATGACCTGAGCCGAAGGCAGAGGCTTTAACCCACTGAGCCACCCAGGCGCCCCAATAAATTGCTTTAAAAAAAAAAAAGAGCTTACATATGCATGAGTATACCAAAAAACCATTTGTAAATATATACATATATTTACATATGTATTATATATATACATATATGCAATAAGCAATCAAGTACTGGGAACACATCAAATTCATGGTTCAGGTCTTTTGCATCATAGTCCAATTTGTAAAAGAAATTCTAGTATTTTTCCCCAAGATCATTATATTTTGACTCTCAGGAGATAAATTCAGGTAGGTGGTATGCTAGCAAGTGTTTAACATGTCCTCTGGGGAATGTGCAGGGGAGGGAGCCCTGCGTTGTAGCATTCGTCAATTCCTGTGGTGTAAATGCTCCCCCAGTGGCAGATTTCAAGTGCCCAATTCGCTGACGCAGACGTGGGCAGAGCTGCAGACAGTGGGCCCCCACCCGCCAGCAGGTTACTGACCACAGCTCAGATGAGCTGCTTGAGCGATGCGGCCAGAACCGTACTGCAGTTATGAATTTCTCAGTTATAGCCTCGGGGATGAAAAATGCACGTTTCCCCCTAACTCAATCTAATTTTCTCTCTTGACTTTCTATTCTGTCTAACGTAGAAAATCAATCTAATCATTTTGGAGGAACTCGGTCCTGTTCATGGATTACTCAGTTGATTCAGGATTTTATTCCTGTCACCTTCGGCTTCCAGATGTTTACAGGTGTCTGTTTCCCTTCATGTCGGCCCTGAGAGCCAGGGACAGGAAGACTACTTCCTGGTCTTCCACACGTGCAGTCGAGCAGCTTCCCCTCTGCTGTCATCACCCGCTGAGGGTTGGTCAGGACGTGCTTAATCACAGCATTTGGACGTTCTTCCTCCCATCCAAGGTGTGACCTTCTGCGCACACCCACCTCCCCACTAGCTATCTCCTGCATTCATTCTTGGCACCCACAGTATCTCCTGGTTCTTGCCACATGCCATCTGGGCCTCACCACCACATCTACGCTGCAGCGACAGAGTGCTCTGGTGACTTGTCGTGGGTGGGCAGCTCCCCTCCATCACCCACTCCGCTCACAGCCTCCACGGGCAGACTCCTGAACGTGAATGAACATTCATGTGACAGTCCTGACTGTGAACTTCATCTGAGGCAGGACTTCAAGGAAAACAAGTCTTCACACGTGCTTGTTCATGTCCAACCCTCTTCCTACTTTTCCAAACCCTCTTTCTCTCTTCTCCCCATTGGGATACGGGGGAAAGGGATTCCTTTGGGCTGCTCATTTCTCCTTCAAATTCTTTATAACCTAGACCTCAAAGGTACCCACTTAGTTTGTTCCCAAGATGTGCAGTGACCCCCTTTCTTTAATTGGGTGACAGGTGTCTCTCTGAGCTGGCAGAGGAGCTGAAGGACAGGTAGGGAGGTCATATCCATTTCTGCTCCCCAAATCATCCCCCACACAGAAATATCTCTGAAGGAATTATTATTGTCATTAAAAAAGTTTTTATGTCTTCCTTCATTATAGGAATTTATGGGCTCACCCTTCCCCACAATAACTATTGTGCTTTAATGCAGAAAAGCAGAAGCTATTGCCCACTTGTTTGCACAATACCATGGAAAGAACTCCCTACCGCCCACTTCGCAGTGACCACAGTTTGGTAAGACCGTAACACTGAGACCGGCGACTGTCTGCCAACCATCTTCTGTGAATGAAGCCGCTCCTGTCCACCCACTGCTATCTCAGTCCAGCCCCGCCGCACATTCCAGGCTGCCACATGGCACATCAGACGAACCGGAACAGGAGAAAAAGTATTTTTTTTCCCCCAGTATGGGTCACCAAGACAAACCAGACTGAAAGACTGATGAGTGGTTTTGCTATTATAAAGGCAGAAGCAGGATTAAAACTCAGAAATCAAAGTAGTTCTCACATCGAAGAAAGCAGGAGTCTGCTAGCATTTTCTCATAATAGCTACTCTTCCACATTCAGAGCCTCTTAGAAAATATAGGTTTTGATAGTGTCTTTTGATAGAGGAGTTCTGCAAAACTTATTCTACTTTGCTCCCTATCATATCAATAATGAGAAGGTTTGGGGGGTTTTGTTTTGTTTGTTTATTTGTTATAAGGAGTCCAGCTTGGATGCCTATGTAGTTCTTTCTTTTCCATTACAGAAAAAAATTCATAACCTTCACATTAGAAACACTAGTTTTTTTCTTGTTATAATGTACTATTCTCTATTGATATTCTCTACTTGTTGAGACATTATTCTCCTCATTTCTTTTGGTTACTTGAGGATACTTAAGACAGTTGATTTAAAGTCTTTTTCTACTAGATCCAATGTCTCTGCTTCATCTCTCCAGTGCTTGCTTTATTTGGATGCTTGTATGAAATCACCACACTCAAATATTCACATACCTATCCCAGCTTGCGTGTTTTGTTCTTTGTGCTAAAATCATGGTCATTCCATATAGTTAGGGTATTATTGAAATTTCTATTTCTTACTTTTTTATTCCATTGATACTTTATGCATCAGTGAGCCCTTTATGGGTTTGTGCTACTCACAGAATTAATGCCATGTAATATTTATTAGATTTATTAGATTAAATAATTAGATTTGTAGAACAAATATAAGAACCCACAAATTAAGCAAAGATGGGTTAGAGAAGCTACACTCTGTTGGTAAATAGCATGTTGGTAAATAGTAAATAGCATGTTGGTAAATAGTAAATAGTAAATAGCATGTTGGTAAATAGTAAATAGCAGGTTGGTAAAATAGTAAATAGCAGACAATTCACAGATTATCTTACTATTAAATCTGAAAAAGTTTATGAATATTTTTCCTCTTTCCTTAAAACTACCAAATTATCTGCTCAACCACTGCAGAATATTAGCTAGACTTTAGAAAACATTTTCAGAAACATCTATAAGTGCAATGAAGTTGGGGTTGATACCTGAAATAGGCAAAAACAAGGTCACAGCTGCATTTGAAAGTGGATTTTTATTGAGGAAAGCCTCAAAATTGAATGAGCAGTTATGGGTCTATTAAAATAACCTTAGTTAGAAACCCAAAAACTGCAATAGGGTAATAGCAATGGAAACAAACAAAGAAACAAAATATAAGAGAGAGATTTCCTGCATCCACACATAGAATTTATCATCTTCAGAAGCAAGGATCAAGGAGAGAACTAAAAGTCTAAGAATGTTAAGCCATGGTGATTAAGATAACCACCAGGAATCAGAAAAGAACAATAATTACAAGCAGAAGCGGGTCTGGAGGTGTTATATTTAACTTAATATTTAACTTAAGATATGTTGAGCTTTTTTATAAAGACAAGACATCTCTTAGGCAGCTCGAAAATTCCAGCAGGCAGTTGAAAATACAAGAAAGAAGATTGTTAGACATGTTTCTCCTCCAGCGCAAATGTGGGAATTGTCTGCACAGACCTCCTCCTGAGGCCCTGGCAGAGGGCCAGCTCGTTCTAGGAGGGCATGAACAATGCCAAGGTCAAGGAAGACGCTTTGGAAAAACCCACATAAACATTCTCATTTTGGCACAGAGTCTCTGATCCTGTTTTTCATTTTTATATGGTCAGATATTTTTATATAGTCTTTTAAATCAGTTACATTTTATATGGCCAATTATATTGTCCATCTTACATGTGTCCCTTTTATTTTCTATTGTTAATATTCATTACATGTCAACTTTTTTTTAAAGGGTAGAAAAGATAAGAGAAAAATAACAATCCTCAAATCACTTAAACAGGATTTGGGGCTAGCTTTCTACTTAAATTATTAGACCTTTAAGGACCTGACAATTCCCACTGAGGGAGAAAATCTTTGATATAAAGTTCTATTTGAGAAGAAACAAAGAGAGAGCCTTACAAAATCCTGTAATTTTTCCACATCTTTTCTCATGGAAGTACATCTGCAGGGGAGCCTTCAAAGGGGTTATAGTAAAAAATCAAATGAGATAATTTATGGGAACAGGTTTTAAATTACAGATCATTAGACAGAGGATGATAACAATAGACAGACACAGAATATATGAAGTGATGTCAGCAAGATGGTAGAGTAAGAAATCTCCTGCTCATATCTACCCACAGCAACAATAATTTGGCAACCCTCCATGGACAGAAAAGTGCCATCACGGGAGCTCTGGGAACCAGCCACAGGCCAGAAGCAATTCTGTCCTCCCAGGGTCCCTCCAGGAGATACAACTGATGGCAACCCTGGAGGGAGGCTCTCCAGTTTCCATCCAGAAGGAGATCCTGAAACAGCTCTGTAACTGGGCTCCAGCCCCTCCTAGCAGTTCTGTCCATGAGGAGACTGGACCAGTCCCTCACTGCCCAATCAGGAAGTAGTCCTGCCCCTCCAGGAGCCTGCCCCCAGAGGTCAGTTCTGAAATCTCAGTCTGACTGTGGATCTTGAAGGGGTCCTGTACCCCATTCTAAACCCTGTCAGCTGCAGTCCGGAAGCAGTCCTGCCCACTCAGGCCCATGGAGGGAGACACACCCACTCTAGTGGTAGGCCTGCCTACTTTGACCCTACTGGACTGTGAAGTGGCCCCGTGACTTGGCTCCAGGCCCTATTAGCCACAGTCCTTGAGTAGTCCTGCCCACCCAGGAGTCTGGCAGGAGACACTTTCTTCCATGACCTTGAAAGCAGGCCTGCAGACTTTGGTCCAAGCTGTGGACCCTGACACAGCCATTTGAATCAGTTCCAGACCTTCTCTGACACAGTCTAGGACCAATCCTGCCTGCCCAGGGACCTGTCCCATGATCCTCCTTCAAATGCAGACAACAATGCAAGGTTATACAGATCACAAAAAATCAGGCAGACACAACACCACCAAAGGACACTAATAAACATCTAGCAACTGACCCCAAAGAAGTGAAGATCTTCAGACTGCCTAACAAAGAATTCAAAATAATCATGAGAAAGAAGAGGAGTCAAGATGGCGGAGAAGTAGCAAGCTGAGACTGCTTCAGCTAGCCGGAGATCAGCTAGATAGCTTATCTAAAGATTGCAAACACCTGAAAATCCATCGGCAGACCGAAGAGAAGAAGAACAGCAATTCTGGAAACAGAAAAACAACCACTTTCTGAAAGGTAGGACCGGCGGAGAAGTGAATCCAAAGCGACGGGAAGATAGACCACGGGGGGAGGGGCCGGCTCCCGGCAAGCAGCGGAGCAACCGCGCACAAAATCAGGGCTTTTAAAAGTCTGTTCCGCTGAGGGACATCGCTCCAGAGGCTAAACCGGGGCGAAGCCCACGCGGGGTCAGCGTGGCCTCAGGTCCCGCAGGGTCACAGAAGGATCGGGGGTGTCTGAGTGTCGCAGAGCTTGCGGGTATTGGAACGGGAAAGCCCGCTGCAGAGACAGAGCCGACAGTAAGCTCGCAGCTTGGGGTTACCTTGAACCGGTCGCAGGCTCGGTGAGCTCGGAGCGCGGCCGGAGGTCAGGCAGACGGGAGTAACTGGGCGCTGTTCTCTGAGCGCGCACTGAGGAGTGGGGCCCGGGGCTCTCGGCTCCTCTGGGCTGGAGACCAGGAGGCCGCCATTTGTATTCCCGTCCTCCGGAACTCTACGGAAAGCGCTCAGGGAACAAAAGCTCCTGAAAGCAAACCCGAGCGGATTACTCACGCAGGCCCCCGGTAAGGGCGGTGTAATTCCACCTGGGGCAAAGACACTTGAGAATCACTACAACAGGCCCCTCCCCCAGAAGATCAACAAGAAATCCAGCCGAGACCAAGTTCACCTACCAAGGAGTGCTGTTTCAATACCAAGGAGAGCAGCAGAATTCCAGAGGAGGAGAAAGCCAAGCACAGAACTCATGGCTTTTTTCCTGTGATTTTTTTTAGTCTTGCAGTTAATTTAATTTTTTCTTTTTCATTTTTTTTTTCTTCTTCTCGCCTTCAAGTAAAATTTTTTTTTTAGCTGTTACCTTTTTCTTTTTTAACGATTTTTTAGTAGTTTATCTAATATATATATTTTTTCTTTTTTACATTTTTCTCAGGTGTTTTCTTTTTTAAAAAATTGTTTTCTTTTCTTTTTTTTTCTTTTCTTTGTTCTTTTTTTTTCTTTATTCCTTTTTGAACCTCTTTTTATCCCCTTTCTCCCCACTCACGATTTTGGATCTCTTCTAATTTGGTTAAAGCATATTTTCGTGGGGTTGTTGCCACCCTTTTAGTATTTTACTTGCCCCTTCATTTACTCTTATCTGGCCAAAATGACAAGACGTAAAAATTCAACACAAAAAAAAGAACAAGAGGCAGTACCGAAGGCTAGGGACCTAATCAATACAGACATCGGTCATATGTCAGATCTAGAGTTCAGAATGACAATTCTCAAGGTTCTAGCCGGGCTCGAAAAAGGCATGGAAGATATTAGAGAAACCCTCTCGAGAGATATAAAAGCCCTTTCTGGAGAAATAAAAGAACTAAAATCTAACCAAGTTGAAATCAAAAAAGCTATTAATGAGGTGCAATAAAAAATGGAGGCTCTAAATGCTAGGATAAATGAGGCAGAAGAAAGAATTAGTGATATAGAAGACCAAATGACAGAGAATAAAGAAGCTGAGCAAAAGAGGGACAAACAGCTACTGGACCACGAGGGGAGAATTCGAGAGATAAGTGACACCATAAGACGAAACAACATTAGAATAATTGGGATTCCAGAAGAAGAAGAAAGAGAGAGGGGAGCAGAAGGTATACTGGAGAGAATTATTGGGGAGAATTTCCCCAATATGGCAAAGGGAACGAGCATCAAAATTCAGGAGGTTCAGAGAACGCCCCTCAAAATCAATAAGAATAGGCCCACACCCCGTCACCTAATAGTAAAATTTACAAGTCTCAGTGACAAAGAGAAAATCCTGAAAGCAGCCCGGGAAAAGAAGTCTGTAACATACAATGGTAAAAATATTAGATTGGCAGCTGACTTATCCACAGAGACCTGGCAGGCCAGAAAGAGCTGGCATGATATTTTTAGAGCACTAAACGAGAAAAACATGCAGCCCAGAATACTATATCCAGCTAGGCTATCATTGAAAATAGAAGGAGAGATTAAAAGCTTCCAGGACAAACAACAACTGAAAGAATTTGCAAATACCAAACCAGCTCTACAGGAAATATTGAAAGGGGTCCTCTAAGCAAAGAGAGAGCCTACAAGTGGTAGATCAGAAAGGAACAGAGACCATATACAGTAACAGTCACCTTACAGGCAATACAATGGCACTAAATTCATATCTCTCAATAGTTACCCTGAATGTGAATGGGCTAAATGCCACTGTCAAAAGAAACAGGGTATCAGAATGGATAAAAAAACAAAACCCATCTATATGTTGCCTCCAAGAAACTCATTTTAAGCCCGAAGACACCTCCAGATTTAAAGTGAGGGGGTGGAAAAGAATTTACCATGCTAATGGACATCAGAAGAAAGCAGGAGTGGCAATCCTTATATCAGATCAATTAGATTTTAAGCCAAAGACTATAATAAGAGATGAGGAAGGACACTATATCATACTCAAAGGGTCTGTCCAACAAGAAGATTTAACAATTTTAAATATCTATGCCCCCAACGTGGGAGCAGCCAACTATATAAACCAATTAATAACAAAATCAAAGAAACACATCAACAATAATACAATAATAGTAGGGGACTTTAACACTCCCCTCACTGAAATGGACAGGTCATCTAAGCAAAAGATCAGCAAGGAAATAAAGGCCTTAAACGACACACTGGACCAGATGGACATCACAGATATATTCAGAACATTTCATCCCAAAGCAACAGAATACACATTCTTCTCTAGTGCACATGGAACATTCTCCAGAATAGATCACATCCTCGGTCCTAAATCAGGACTCAACCGGTATCAAAAGATTGGGATCATTCCCTGCATATTTTCAGACCACAATGCTCTAAAGCTAGAACTCAACCACAAAAGGAAGTTTGGAAAGAACCCAAATACATGGAGACTAAACAGTATCCTTCTAAAGAATGAATGGGTCAACCGGGAAATTAAAGAAGAATTGAAAAAAATCATGGAAACAAATGATAATGAAAATACAACGGTTCAAAATCTGTGGGACACAACAAAGGCAGTCCTGAGAGGAAAATATATAGCGGTACAAGCCTTTCTCAAGAAACAAGAAAGGTCTCAGGTACACAACCTAACCCTACACCTAAAGGAGCTGGAGAAAGAACAAGAAAGAAACCCTAAGCCCAGCAGGAGAAGAGAAATCATAAAGATCAGAGCAGAAATCAATGAAATAGAAACCAAAAAAACAATAGAACAAATCAACGCAACTAGGAGCTGGTTCTTTGAAAGAATTAATAAAATTGATAAACCCCTGGCCCGACTTATCAAAAAGAAAAGGGAAAGGACCCAAATAAATAAAATCATGAATGAAAGAGGAGAGATCACAACTAACACCAAAGAAATACAAACTATTATAAGAACATACTATGAGCAACTCTACGCCAATAAATTTGACAATCTGGAAGAAATGGATGCATTCCTAGAAACATATAAACTACCACAACTGAACCAGGAAGAAATAGAAAGCCTGAACAGACCCATAACCAGTAAGGAGATTGAAACAGTCATTAAAAATCTCCAAACAAACAAAAGCCCAGGGCCAGACGGCTTCCCGGGGGAATTCTACCAAACATTTAAAGAAGAACTAATTCCTATTCTCCTGAAACTGTTCCAAAAAATAGAAATGGAAGGAAAACTTCCAAACTCATTTTATGAGGCCAGCATCACCTTGATCCCAAAACCAGACAAGGATCCCACCAAAAAAGAGAGCTATAGACCGATATCCTTGATGAACACAGATGCGAAAATACTCAACAAAATACTAGCCAATAGGATTCAACAGTACATTAAAAAGATTATTCACCACGACCAAGTGGGATTTATTCCAGGGCTGCAAGGTTGGTTCAACATCCGCAAATCAGTCAATGTGATACAACACATCAATAAAAGAAAGAACAAGAACCATATGATACTCTCAATAGATGCTGAAAAAGCATTTGACAAAGTACAGCATCCCTTCCTGATCAAAACTCTTCAAAGTGTAGGGATAGAGGGCACATACCTCAATATCATCAAAGCCATCTATGAAAAACCCACCGCAAATATCATTCTCAATGGAGAAAAACTGAAAGCTTTTCCACTAAGGTCAGGAACACGGCAGGGATGTCCATTATCACCACTGCTATTCAACATAGTACTAGAGGTCCTAGCCTCAGCAATCAGACAACAAAAGGAAATTAAAGGCATCCAAATCGGCAAAGAAGAAGTCAAATTATCACTCTTCGCAGATGATATGATACTATATGTGGAAAACCCAAAAGACTCCACTCCAAAACTGCTAGAACTTATACAGGAATTCAGTAAAGTGTCAGGATATAAAATCAATGCACAGAAATCAGTTGCATTTCTCTACACCAACAGCAAGACAGAAGAAAGAGATATTAAGGAGTCAATCCCATTTACAATTGCATCCAAAACCATAAGATACCTAGGAATAAACCTAACCAAAGAGACACAGAATCTATACTCAGAAAACTATAAAGTACTCATGAAAGAAATTGAGGAAGACACAAAGAAATGGAAAAATGTTCCATGCTCCTGGATTGGAAGAATAAATATTGCAAAAATGTCTATGCTACCTAAAGAAATCTACACATTTAATGCAATTCCTATCAAAGTACCATCCATCTTTTTCAAAGAAATGGAACAAATAATTCTAAAATTTATATGGAACCAGAAAAGACCTCGAATAGCCAAAGGGATATTGAAAAAGAAAGCCAAAGTTGGTGGCATCACAATTCCAGACTTCAAGCTCTATTACAAAGCTGTCATCATCAAGATAGCATGGTACTGGCACAAAAACAGACACATAGATCAATGGAATAGAATAGAGAGCCCAGAAATAGACCCTCAAATCTATGGTCAACTAATCTTTGACAAAGCAGGAAAGAATGTCCAATGGAAAAAAGACAGCCTCTTCAATAAATGGTGTTGGGAAAATTGGACAGCCACATGCAGAAAAATGAAATTGGACCATTTCCTTACACCACACACGAAAATAGACTCAAAATGGATGAAGGACCTCAATGTGCGAAAGGAATCCATCAAAATCCTTGAGGAGAACACAGGCAGCAACCTTTTCGACCTCAACCGCAGCAACATCTTCCTAGGAACATTGCCAAAGGCAAGGGAAGCAAGGGCAAAAATGAACTATTGGGATTTCATCAAGATCAAAAGCTTTTGCACAGCAAAGGAAACAGTTAACAAAACCAAAAGACAACTGACAGAATGGGAGAAGATATTTGCAAACGACATATCAGATAAAGGACTAGTGTCCAGAATCTATAAAGAACTTAGCAAACTCAACACCCAAAGAACAAATAATCCAATCAAGAAATGGGCAGAGGACATGAACTGACATTTCTGCAAAGAAGACATCCAGATGGCCAACAGACACATGAAAAAGTGCTCCATATCACTCGGCATCAGGGAAATACAAATCAAAACCACAATGAGATATCACCTCACACCAGTCAGAATGGCTAAAATCAACAAGTCAGGAAATGACAGATGCTGGCGAGGATGTGGAGAAAGGGGAACCCTCCTACACTGTTGGTGGGAATGCAAGCTGGTGCAGCCACTCTGGAAAACAGCATGGAGGTTCCTCAGAATGTTGAAAATAGAACTGCCCTATGACCCAGCAATTGCACTATTGGGTATTTACCCTAAAGATACAAATGTAGTGATCCAAAGGGGCACATGCACCCGAATGTTTATAGCAGCAATGTCCACAATAGCCAAACTATGGAAAGAACCTAGATGTCCATCAACAGATGAATGGATCAAGAAGATGTGGTATATATACACAATGGAATACTATGCAGCCATCAAAAGAAATGAAATCTTGCCATTTGCGACAACATGGATGGAACTAGAGCGTATCATGCTTAGCGAAATAAGTCAAGCAGAGAAAGACAACTATCATATGATCTCCCTGATATGAGGAAGTGGTGATGCAACAGGGAGGCTTAAGTGGGTAGGAGAAGAATAAATGAAACAAGATGGGATTGGGAGGGAGACAAACCATAAGTGACTCTTAATCTCACAAAACAAACTGAGGGTTGCTGGGGGGAGGGGGTTTGGGAGAAGGGGGTGGGATTATGGACATTGGGGAGGGTATGTGCTTTGGTGAGTGCTGTGAAGTGTGTAAACCTGGTGATTCACAGACCTGTACCCCTGGGGATAAAAATATATGTTTATAAAAAATAAAAAGTTAAAAAAAAAATCATGAGAAAGAAGCTCTGTGAGATATAAGACAACACACACAACGAAACAAAATCAGAAAAACAATGTGTGAATAAAATAGGAATTTAATACTTCTGAGCACCCTTACTGAAATGCATCTCAGAACTTCCCACCCTGAGGACAAAGCAGGAAGGTTTTATCTGTCCTTTTTGGTTGTTATTCTCTGTTGGTCAAGATCAGCCTCATAGGCAGGTACTACTCCCCATACTCTACAGTCACAATTATAATGTCCCTTGGATTCCCTGGGAGCATCAAGGAAACCATGGACAGGAAGCTTCAGGTAAGTGGTACAATCCCAGAAGAGGCCCTGTTATACCTGTTGGAAGCTGGACTTGCTCCTTATCTCACTGGCTAGAGATAGAGGTGTGGCTGAGAGGATGTGTCACCTAAGAGAGGTCCAACAGATTACAGCACATCTTTAATGACTATAGTCTCTAATAAGAGTGAATACAAAAAAAAAAAAAAAAAAGATGGTTTTCTACTGCTGGCTATCCTCACACTTCTGCGTGATCCCCTGCTCGGGAAGATGCTCAGGATTCTTCTGTACATCAGACTGGAATGTTCCAAGCCCCTGCTTTCACTGTTTCTTTGGAGACGCGACCCACCCGGCTTGGAGAGCACATGGGCTTTCCAGCCAAGAGGGTGTATTCTCATTCTGAAGCTCAGTCCCAGTCCCTCCACACATATGGGCTAACATTTTGTTTGGAGTATTTTGAATTTATATTCATGAGAGAGAGTGGCTTTTAATTTTCCTTTCTTGTTTGTCCTTGACAGGGTTTGGTATCAAGGTTATGCTGGCCTCATAGAATGAGCTGGGAAGTATTTTGACTTTTTTTCTGTCCTCTGGAAGAGAATGTGGAAGATTAGAGTTTTATCTTCCTTAAAAGTATCTGGGAGAATTCACGTATGAAGGCATTTTAGCCTGGAGTTTTCTCCGTTGAAGCATGTGAATTATGGATTCACTATCTTTAACAGACAGAGGGATATTTAAATTATCCATTTTATTTCTTGGGCACAACTTTTTAGGTTATGTTTTTCCAATAATTTTTTTCGTTCATTTAAATGTTCACCATGATTAGCAGAAAAGTTTGTTGAAATATCCTCTTGTTACAGTTTTGTCTTATTGATTGTATTGCATCTTTGCTATTTCATTAATCAATGTACTTTTTTCTTGTCTTTTTGCTTACTTTTGGTTTAATCTGCCATTTTTAAAAGAAATTCTCAGGAAATAGAAGAAGCAGGCAATGGTCAGATCATGAATATGTAGCCTGCCCTTTTTTTGGTAATATGTGCAAGGAAGGCTGCTAGCCTGTAATATGTGCTATCTCAGTTTTGACCTACAGTATCTGGTTATCATTGAATTAAAATGTCCCCTAATTTCCACTGAGATTTCTTTTTTGGAAAGTATATTAATTAAATTCCACACCTTTTTAAGGTTTTGAAGTTGTTCTTAATCATTGATTTCTAGCTTAATTCAACTATGGCCAAGGGACTTACTCTGTAGGATTTAAATCCTTTGAGATCTGTTCAAACAATTTTTATGGCCCAGAATAAGCTTAAGTAAATATGCAAACGTACACTGGACAAGAATGTGTATTCTGTAGTTGTTGGGGGTAGGGTTTTATACAACCTACCCATTATACAAATATAAATTACATATTTACATATTTAGTCAAATTTGTTAACTAGCTGTTAAAATCTTCTGTACTTTCAGTGTTTTTTGCCTACTTCTTCAATACGAGTCAGAGAGAGCAGTTAAAAACTCCTCACTCCGTTTTGTGCATCAGTTTGTATTGTCTGTTTCTCCTATTGTTTCTGTCCATTTTTCTTCATATATTTTAAAGCTCTTGTTTGGTGCAGAAAATGTCAGGCTCACTATATACTATTTCGTTTCTCTCCAGGATCTTTCCCCCTTGAAGGCCTGGCTATCTTGGGTTTCTATCAGATATCTTCAAGCAGTTAACACTTTCTAGCTGGTTTACTAGTTTATAGAAATGAAGCTGTTAAAGACTGAATATATGTCCCCCCCAAATTCATAGTTGAAGCCTTAACCCCCAGTGTGATGGTATTTGGTGCTAACTTGCAGAAGTACTTCGGTTTAGATTAGGTCTTGAGAATGGGCCGCTGGTGAGGGGATTTTAGTGCTTCCTAAAAGTGCTCTTTTAGGAAGAGGAAGACGGAGAGAAGCGTTCTCCCCAGACACATCAAGGGAAGGCTGTGTGAGCACACAGAGAGAAGGTGGCTATCTACTAGCTAAAGCAAGCTCTCACCAGGAACTGAATCTGCCACCATCTCTCAATCTCAAGACTTCCCAGCCTCCAGAACAGCAAGAAATAAATATCTACCACTTACGACCTCTACAGTATTTTGTTACAGCAGCCCAAGCTGCCTGAGACATTAACTTTCCTAAACTGACCAGCCACCTTGCTAGACTCAGTTCCTTTACCATGAGGTAGGACAACAGCTTAGGAATAATCTGAACATCCAGAGTTTCCTGGGTGATCAGGCTGTGTACAGGACTTGACTTGCAGTTATTTGGTTTCTTTCCCTTCCTCTCTCTGCTTTCTCCCCCACCTCCCTCACTGCATTCTCCTGGTAGATATCCCCTAATAACCTACCGGCACCTCATCATGGCCCAGGGTGTGCTTCTGGAAGAGTCCACCTAACACACCACATGATCCCATAACTCACGGTTTTCTCTGTCCTTACATGTGAAATTTTCCTCCTTGGCACTCTGAAAAGTATTAGATATACACAAAGAAAGGTACATTATATTAATGATAACTTTAAATTTTATGAATGTATTTTAATTGACCAAATTTGAGGCATTGTATCAATTTCAGTATTTGATATTCAGTATCTATAACTTGAATTCCTAGATTTAGGATTAGGATTAGTTTAGGACATTTCCTAAGCCAGGAGCATTCTGTGTCTTCTCACTTGAGGGCACAGAGAAGAACAATCTGCCGTAAGGTACCCTACTTACTTTCTTAGTGAAGGCCCTTCACTTTCACTCACTCACATGCTTTGAAAAACTCCCCGTTATTAGAGCGAGTCAGAAAGAAAAGATATTGCTTATAGAGTAGTATAAATAAGAAGGCTATATTGTCATGGAGCTTAGAGATCCTTGAATTCAACCCCCTACTTTTATAGGAAAGGAGAAAATTTCATTCCCTAAGGCAACTCATAATTTAGTATTACGATCTAGTTTTTGTGTTGCCAAAACCAGATTTTTTTTTTAATCACTATAAATTGCTTAGGATTGGCTACTTGGCCCATCTACTCGGATTACATTATCAGATCGATCTAGAGTTGAAGGAAGTGTGCTAGAGGGAAGACAAAGACCATAAAGGGAAGATAGAGGGAAGACCAGGACTCTGGCAGAAGAGATGAGAAGAGAATGGAACATACCCTTAAGGAAGGAGCCCAGAAGGGACGGCCACATCCAAAGTAAAGAGAGAGCCAAACAGCCAGGTGGATGATCAACTCTGGTCTTAAGTCAAGTGAATCAATAGAAGAGTGGAAGTGATTCTATATTAATCACAGAAATGACAGGAAGCTCTCCTCTGCTTTAATGAACACAGGATGTAGGTATATGGAGAAATAAGATGTAAATCTTCACTCATTTTTATTCCACCTTCTCAAGGCCAGCATACAAAATATAATCTATAAGCATAGGTGACACACCACGGACCATAAAATTGATCTAGAACTTCATTTTCCAAACCTTTATCAAAATGTTAATCTCTTTGGAAGTTCTTTTTTAACCTCATAAACCAATCTCCGGTTGCTAAAAAAGTAGAATATTTTAAGTAGAACCATCAGATGACCCTAGCTCACAGACTTTGACTAAGGATATAGGAGAATGTTTTATCTTTGCTTCGAGCTACTAATGGACATATAAAAGATAAGTGTAATTACTGTTTAGCTTTGTAATTAGTCAGGAAGAAATGAACTCTTCCTACCAGAGTTACATGGAAGCCCAAATTTCCCGAGATTACCTTTGGTCCCGTGAGGTTTGTTAAACTGTGGTTAATGCGCAGGACACGCTTTGAAACTGTTTAACATTCTCTTGGGACAGTGCTTTTCCTATGGTCATATCAGAGCCATCATTTTCCATAAAGCGAATACCACTTCAGTACCAACCCTATTCTTTCAACAGAAAATAAGGAAATTAAAGGGGTGTCTGGGTGGCACAGTCGGTTGTCCATCCGACTTTTGGTTTTGGCTCAGGCTGTGATCTCAGAGTCGTGGGATTGAGCCCCACTTGGAGCTCTCATAAGGTTCTGTGCCTGGTCCCGAGTCTGCTTAAGATTCTCCTGCCCTTTCCCTCTACTCTTCCCCTCTCCACTCTCTCAAATAAATAAATCTTTAAAAATAGAAAAAAAAAAAAAAAAAGAAAGAAAGAAAAGTAGAAAATTAAATCATAGTGGTTAAATTTTTTTTCTGTCCTTAAATGAGTAAGAGTTTTCAGTAATTTAAACCCTAGAATGGTGAACTGGTCTCAGATATGTCTAATCCAGAGGTGTCTGCTTTTCACCTAAAATTTTATGATCCACTGGAGAGAGAGAGTATGAGAGCACGTTAGCTAAGGTTCAAGTGTGCTGGGGATACTTGTGTTCTGTGACTACAGGGGTAACTCTCAGGGATCTGACTACTCAGGGATTTAGTTGGGTTTAAGTGCTCTCATCTCAGTGTATCTCCTAATCCTGGAGATAAGTTAGGGCAGGAGACAGAGGCATCAGGCAGAGCTGGTGAGAAGTCATGTACTCACAGCCCAAATCAGCATAAAGGTGTATGTCCCTTGCAATTTGGTAATTTCTCAGGTGCCAAGGGTTTACTTAGGCACATCAGATTCTGGGTTTAATGGGGAAACAGAATACAGAAGCAAATAAATTGCTGGCATCTTTGTTCCCTAACACATACAAGAAAAGTCCATCCCCAATGCACCAAATCCGTATTCTTTTCAGTCGGGAAGCTTGTCCACCCCATCTCTTGTCCTGGGGACCTCTCAGGCACACTCCTGACCCACACTCACTGCGCCAATGAGGCTCCCCTTTCCTTAGGCTTGAGTCTTTCCAGTTCTGTGCAAAATTCATCTCCTATTCTTTTCCTCATAAAGGAAAAGAATTGTTATTAAGTGCATTATTGTTATCTTTTTAAAAATGTGATAATTATAAGAGATTTTATGCAATCTGTTTAACAGCAGGAAACATTCACCTTATCTGTCCTTTTCAGCACTGACATGCATCATGCATACCTTGGGGATTTTTCTTTTGGGTTTTAATTTAGGCATGATAGTTGTATGCGAACAAGCACAGTAATTTAGGGCAGTAAAAATCACCAAATAACCCTGTATAGAATATCATAATTATTCTCTTAGAAGTACATCTGAAAATGGGAGTTGTCAATTAACCAAATATGCTAATTTCTCTACAGATAGATGCTTGATTTTAACAGCAAATTCTATAGGCATGGGGAAGCACTGCTCTGTAAGCATTTCGAGTAGAAGGGTTTAGCTGCAGTTAAAAAAAACTGACAGTGGGAAAATAGAGACAAACATTCAACTTTCTAGCAAAATAGGATATATTTTGATCTTACAGAATAGATGAGAGAAAACTTACCATATTTTTCGGTTATGGAAGCAATCTGCTATATAAATAAACACATGCACGTATATATGTTTGTACTCATACCTGTAAGTATTTTATTTTTGCTGTGCATAATAACTTTATTTACTACTTTACTATTTTACGTGAACACACAAGTATATCAGTTTGCAATAAACCATTTCCTAGGTTTCCCGAGCACATGAAAATACAAATTGTCATTTGGATTACACTGCAGCATGAAGAACAGTTCTACTTAAGTGGCTTCCTTACACTCTGTCCTAAGAACACACTTGGACTATCAAATGGTGCACTAGAACCTGTTTGAACTTGACATTGACAGCAGTAACTTTAGGTGCCCATCATAACTCAAACTACACTGAAACTGTAACAATATGGTATTATATAAAGGCAGAGAGGGGCTGAATCCCATTATGTAGCCAGTATTAGCAGTGATGGCTTTTTGTTTGTCTGTGTTATTTACGGTTACATCTGGATTACAGTCCTCTGAGCTATGAAATCTTCCAGGTTCAAGTTGAGAGTCATCCTCCCAGTACAAACAAGTATGGAAAAGAAGTTATTTGCTCAACGGCACTGGTACTAGCTGCCCAGGCTGCTAACACGGAATATCACAAACTGGGCAGCTTAAAACAACAGAACTTATTTTCCACAGTTTTGGAGGCTGGAAGTCCAAAATCATGGTGTCAGCAGGTCTACGCTCCTTCTTCTGGAGCTTTAGAAAAGACTCCTTCCCAGCCTCCTCCTAGCGTCTGGCAGGGACTAGCAATACACACCTATCTTGGTTTGCGGCCATATCGTTCCAATTTCTGCTTCCATTTCTACATCTCCCATTTCCACATGACCTTCTTCTTTTGGTCTCTTCTGTCTCTGTGTGTCTCCAAATCTCATTCTCCTTAGAAGGCCTGATCTGGAGCTCCCTGATCCAAAGCCAGTATGACCTAATCCCATATGACTCTAACTTGATCACACTGTGGAGACCCTATGTCCAAATAGAGACTCGTGGGTAAGTATCTGTGAGAACTTGAATATGTCCTTTTGGAGGACACAACTCAACCCACAATAGTATTCAACTGGTAAAATTTAATTAATATTCCTTTGAAAGGTTCATTTTTCTTCCTCTCTCCTGGTAACTCATTGTGTTCAACAGTATCTTTTCCTGGTCCCCTTCTCCCAGCACGGGAATAATGGAGCCTCGTTATGTTCACAGTTAACCAAGGCATTTAGCGAGCAGAGAGAGAATAGCAGCTGGAGGAGCCTGATTCTTTGTTTCTCGATTGTCTTTCTTTGGCTTTAAGATTTCTAGATTCCACAAGAGAGAGGTCACTCTATCTGTATTTCTGGGACACTTTGACCTTTATTTGTTGATTTGGTTTATTTATACATGACCTCCTGACTTGACGAAACACCCTTCCATAGTCTAAATATACTGCAAGGAGGGGCGCCTAGGTGGCTCGGTCAGTTAAGCGACTGCCTTTGTCTTGGGTCATGATCTCAGGGTCCTGGGATCAAGTCCTATGCCGGGTTCCCTGATGAGCAGGGAGCCCGCTTAAGCAGGGAGCCGGCTTCTTTCATTCCCTGCCCCCCCACTCATGCTCTCTCTCTCTCTCTCTCAAATAAATAAAATCTTTAAAAATAAATAAATAAATAAATAAACTACAAGAAATGTAGATAGTAGAAATAATATATAGCCTTTAATAAATCACTCAAAATCTGACATTCCTTTGTAAACACTTGATGTAATTAAGAGGAAAGAAAAAAGAAAAACTAAATAAAAAAGAAAAAATGTAATCAAGTAGGTTGACAACCAGCAAAAGATAATTAAAATGATCCTGTTTTGTTTCTCCATTTCATTAACATGCAAATGAGATTCATGAAGTTTGATATTGTGGTTCACCAAGAGCCATAGAAACGAATTAAGAATGAAAATGAGTCTCACTCATGAAGACTTCTGATGAGTCTATAAATAAATGTAAAATATGACCTGATCCAATTAATAACATATATATTTTGTGTGATTTATTAAATTTCAACAAACAAAACAACGATAAATAGTTAAATTAAATTTTGTACCCTTCCATGGGCCAGATTCTAAGAAAGCTCTTCTTATTCAAATGGAGCTGTGGTAAATGTAAAAGCCTGCCCTACTTTGAAAAGGACTATAAGAGGGAAGGCTCATTGTAAGATCAGTGATGTCAGCACTTCTGCTAGGAGAACTGTGGGGGTAGGGGCTGGACCGGTCTCCAGAGAGGCTAGGAGAGCTCACTTGCCTTTGGTCAGTCAAAAATTCAGAACTGCAAATAGGGAGAGAGAGTCCAGTGTGACCATTAACCCTCACTACAAGGCAAATAAATGTAACTGATAAGCAGGGTCTATGCAGATGTATTCAAAGCTCTTCAAATTCCCCATCTGATACAAGGATCTCCATGTTTGCTCTCCCACTGATGCTTTCACACCCAGAAACACACATAAGTGACTGTCTTAAATAAGAGAAGATATCATTTTAAAATAAACTTAAATTTAAAGTCATGCTAAAGTATCAGATATTTATCATGTGTACCAGATGGCAAAACACAGACAGACAGACAGACACACGTATGATCCATTTGTTATGTCCAATGTTCATTGTGCTCAAGCATTACAATAGCACCAAGGATAACACCAAGGAGAAAAATGAGAAGTGGCTGACATATGGCAGCGAGAAGGGGATAATAAATGAGCAAATCGCGGTTTCAATAATATATGATGTCGGCGTCTATTTTTTCGTGGTTGCTAAAAATGTTTTCTGTGTTAGGATTGCCAAGCCTCCTTCCATAGAATGTAAGTGCAGATGGCTTTTGCCTTAGCGCATTATGGAAAGGGGCCACGATGATGCTGTCTCTACGTGTGCAGAGTTCTGAAATTCTCTCTTACTTCAATAGCAAGTTGCCTTTTAATTATCCACACCTTCCTTTAAACATAGTCAAGAAATCAAACACAACCTACCTAAGAGATTGTCAACAGTAAGAACTGAGTATTCCTACAGGAGCACGAAACTTATTAAGTTCTCTTTCCTCCACAGGAAAGAAAATCGTGTCACCTATATTGAGAATGAAACAAACTGTGGGATTCTTATTTTTAAATAACTAGCATCTTTGAAAATTACGTCTTCTTGTGAGCTTCCTATGTAACTTGAAATAGAGGGTCAATTAAATTTTCATGGCTACTATATACATAATGATTATATATTGTTGTGGAAAGGTTTATTTTATAAGAGATATATGAAGCTCACCATACTGAAGGAATTCGCTTCTTCTGGTGCTGAAATGATGATATAGGATTTTAAAATGGGATGTGACCCTTGGCCATTCCAGAACCAGTCCTACAGGCCCTATATGTCCCATGAGTTCCAGCCATTTGCTGATTGTGAAATATATATATTTCACAATATATCACTTGTAATGATTTTATTATAAGAGAATAGAAAATTAATGAGATTCATCATGAACCGATCAGAAGGAAAAAAGCAGACTTACCATCTCTTCGATTTAGTCTTGCAAATCCAGCACCATGACTGCTAGAAAGTTCAGACGAACTGCTGAATGATGCCTGAGACAAGGTGGACACCAGAGGCTCATCACAATCATCTACCAAAAGGGAAAATCCACATTCAGGTTAGTACAGTGCTGACAGCTTTCTTGGATCCAACAGGTCAAACAAACAAAACAAAACCAAACAAAAAAGTACCAGGATCTCGAACAACATGCCCATTGCTTATATGCAATTTTCCACTCGAGGGCTATTAAGTTCAGTAAGAAAAGAAAAAAGAATTTAAAGACAAGAGAATAGGAAAATAGGGAAGAAAAATTTCCACAGAAATTATAATATCTTGAAGTGGAAAAAAGGTTTACCAAAAGCAAGAAACAAAAATACCCAGTCAGTATACTGAATTTATAAAAAAGGTATACAAGGAAAGATTTATAAATTAAACTATATTAAAATTAAGAAATTATGGTTGCCAAAGGACACATAAAGAGAAACATCATCTGTGAAAAGTGCGTGCAAAACAGCATATGATTAGTATGCCAAATTAAGGAAAATAAAATAAAATAAAGATAAATGGGGTTGCTCAGTTGGTTGAGCGTCTGAGTCTTGGTTTCAGCTCAGGTCATGGTCTCATGGCTTACGAGATCAAGCCCTGGGTTAGGCTCCATGCCCAGCAGAGACTCTGCCTGAAGATTCTTTCCCTCTGCCTGACCCCCCAACTCACACACACACTCTCTCTCTAAAATAAATAAATCTTTTTAAAAAAAAGAGAGACAGAGAGAAAGAAAACTACCTTTAAATCAGTTAAAAAACACACTTGGAAAAACAGCACAAGGGAAGAGTGGAAAACTCACAGAACAGAACCTATATAAACTGATGATCTAACTCATCAGTAAAAAGAAGTGTAAATCAAGACTACAGTTAGATACTATTTTACAGACAGTATTTTCTCAAGATTTGAGGATTTTGACAACACCAGATCATCTGCAGAATGTGGGCCAAGAGAAGCTCCAACAGGCTGCTAGTGGAAGTGTAAATTTGAGCACCTACTTAAAAAAACAATTTGTCATTAGCTTGTGCATTTGAACTTTCCGTACCCTGATGCTCCTCCAATTCCCCTGATATATATACCATCCTGGGCACAGTATCCCTAAAACGAACCGCTGGTCTCAAGGAGTTTGCCTTTCTAACCCAAGGATGTGATACAAGTACTAGTATTTTCTCTGTCCTATGAGAAGAGAAAAGTTGGCAAACATTGACCTAGAGAAACTCTAGCATTGTGCACCAGGAGACATGCAGTTTTCAGCAGCACTGTTCATAATAGAAAACAATCGTTCACAACTCAAACAGCCAATGACCAAAGAACAGATCAATGAATTGTAGTACTCATCACAGTGGAGTAATCTGCATCAGTACAAAGAAAACACACTAATGCACACCAAAGATATAGTTGGATCTTTAGACACAAAATTTTTAGTGAAAAAAATCAAATTATAAGAGACCATATAAGACATACTTGATAGTTTTAAGTATCTTCAAAATAAGCAAAGCTAAGCAATATGTTGTTTAGGAATACATGTGAATTTTTAAAAACTACTTAAAAAAACAAACGAAAAGCATAAAATTCAGGATAGTGGATACTTCTGGAGGAAGGTAATGTGTCTATTGTGTGTGTATAGACATGTATGCATATATCAACATGCACATAAGGATATATATGAAAGCACACATCTGTCTATCATCTATGCTTTTTTTAGGTTTTTATTTATTTATTTGACACAGAGAGAGAGAGAGAGAGAGAGAGATCACAAGTAGGCAGAGAAGCAGGCAGAGAGAGAGGAGGAAGCAGGCTCCCAGCTGAGCAGAGAGCCCAATGCGGGGCTCAATCTCAGGACCCTGAGATCATGACCTGAGCCGAAGGCATAGGCTTTAACCCACTGAGCCACCCAGGCGCCCCATCCTCTATGCTTTTATGTGTACCACATACAATTTAAAATAAGGCACCAAGAAAGAGGGAAGGGATAAGAATGATCTCCTGGTGACCACAATATCCATATACACTTATTTCATTCAGTTAGTTCTTCAATATATTCAATCTTTATATATTTGTATTTTATTTTATACAATTATTAAGTTGTTGCCATTTTTTACTCTAATCAGAAAAAAACATTTCTTTCATATTTAGAATTTAACATAATTGGTAATTAAAAATCATGCAAGGTTATTGTCCTAATTTTTAAATTAACAGTAAGCAATTTCATTTAAATTAATCTAGGAATTATCTAGATTCATTTGAAATTTTATGAAGCTTATTCTGCCTGAACAGTTATTTTTAAAGTCATTAGTAGTTTCATTGCTTTAGTATTCAAACTACAATATTTTGGCAGTCCTGCTATTGGAAATGTTTTTCTTTAAAGCTAAATGTCTAGAGTATAAGAGATAAGGCATGCCAACTTAACATCAGCATGTCTTTCAGAAGAATTTGCTTGAGATAACACTTTACTTTTTAAGATCATCTCATTCTCATTTAGAGTCCACTTTTTCTTCCAGCACACCTGAAGTTCTTCAGCTAACTCTTAGGACAGACTTGGTAACTGGCCCACAGTCCCTGCATGTCTACTGATTGGCCTAAGTACTGACCCTGTCCATCTGGTGGTAATTCAAGTATTAAGGAGGACAGACATAAAGAGACACATAATCCATGGGGTGACAGAGGGAGTTCTGATTATGCCCAACCATTAGCAACTTACCAAAACGCCTTAGAGCACTGTGGAAAGGGCCATGTGTGCGTCTGCACGTGCAAACAAGTGCATATCTCTATGGGGAGAGGGCCTGCGCTGTGTGTATTTACCAGAAGTACAGTCATTTTTGAATCATTATTAGTATTCAGGTATAAGTGTGACCAAAAAAGGGTGTTTAACTGCAATTCACAATCAATTATGCAGATTCAAATCGACGTTTCAGATGTAAAATGCCTCTCCAGTGCAATCACTCTTGAGGGCATATATTTACTGCTCATTTGTTTTTGCCATTATAAACTGAGAATCAATACTGTTCTATTTTTAGCTTATGGTGGGATTAAAATAAAAGAATGGGTATGATTTCATTTATGGGGGAAAAGACATGGGATATGGGAAATGGGTCAGGGAGGCTTCTGGTATTTGGTAAAGTTCCAGTTATTGGTCTGAGTGGTGACTACATGACCTTATTATGTTTTATCACGAGCATACATATTTCCCCCATGAACGACTGTGTGTTTATTTAGCAATAAAATATTCTAAAGTTATTTTTGCATAAAACTAATAATAACAAACAGACATTCAGTGGGTATTCTGTGCTAAGAACTTAACAATTTCACAAAGTTATTAATCTCTATCACTCTTTCTCCTCTTTGAGATATCAATATTACTTACAGATGAGGTAAATGACACACAGACTTTGGTTAATTTGCTTGTCTCACTGTAGTGGAACCACGATGTCTAAAAAGTTAGCTGGGGCCTAGAATCCAGGATGTAAGAACGACATAACTACAACTACTATTTCTTTAGATTTAGAATATAGGAATTTCATCAGATACCATTATGACATAAACAACTGTCTCTCAAGAAGTTGTATTATTGGGGCGCCTGGGTGGCTCAGTGGGTTAAACGTCAGCCTTTGGCTCGGGTCATGATCTCAGGGTCCTGAGATGGAGCCCCACGTCGGGCTCTTTGCTCAGCAGGGAGGCTGCTTCCCCCTCTCTCTCTGCCTGCCTCTCTGCCTACTTGTGATCTCTCTGTCAAATAAATAAATAAAATCTTTAAAAAAAAAAAAGTCGTATTACTCTTATTCCAGATGTGCCAAGCAACTTATTACCAAAAAACTATAAAATAATAAATAAACTGTAAAACTATTGATCTTCAACAGTCTTGAAACAAGGGAGGGAGGTTTCAGATGGCAATAACAAGTCTGGAGTAAAAGGAATAGTTCCCTCTAGACCTTAAGAAAATGGAATTATGGATTAAACATCAGTTTCCTGTGAACTGAATTCAGAAAACAAGTTTTCTCTGATTGCATCAGTAAATGCAGTGAAATACACGTTCTAGACTTGCAAAGCTGTGAACCACAACTGAAGGTGACTTAACACCCCAGGGAACAGTTAGCAACATCTGGAAACACTCTAGTCATCACAGCTTGGGGAAATTCTAGAATCTAGTGGGTGGAGGACAGGGGTGCTACCATCATCCTATAGTGCACAGGGCAACCCTCCAAGACAAAGAATTATCCAGTCCCAAATGTCAATAGGGCAGTAGCTGAGAAACCCTATCCTAGACTCTAGAAAAGCAACCCAGTGAACTAGTCTTCTCTGGACTAATCTCTCATCTAGAACTCTTGGCTTCCTCAAATTTTCATGATTAATAATTTACAGCTTCTCAGAGAGCATATGATCATTGTTCAGAGTGCATAAATATGTAAGTATTTAAGCAAGGAGCAATCAAATCTGAAATAACATACTAAGTCAGTTCAGAAACATAATTGTATTATTTTTAAACAAAATACTATGTCAGATCATGAACATCCTATATATATATATCAGAGATGTATATATATGTACATTTATTTTATGCACATAATAGTATGTATGTCTTACAGTGTGCACATGCACAAATGTGTACTTATATATGTGTGTATAATATGTATGTGTGTATAATATATAGATAATTTAATACATATATGTACACACATATACATATGTAATATATCATATATCATAATGTATACATATATCATAATGTATACATGTACATGTATAATGTGTATAAAGGCTGTATAAATGCTAAGTTGGCTATTAAATTATAAGTGATGGCATTCACTGTATGCCATCCTCATAAATATATATGAATATATTTTATATGAACACATATACATATAAATGTGTTATTAAAAAAAGAATACATACATGTATACATATACATAAACATGAATTCACACAAACCAGAATATACATATACATTATATGGTTTATACATTATATGTATATATAAATGTATAAAAATATGTATTTATATGTGTAAATATTTTGTAGATTCAAAGTTGCATATGCATTAGTACACACGTATTTACATGTCTGAATATGCTATAGGTTAAACATATTATATATCATTATATTATTATAAATATATACACATTATATATTATACATACAACACATGTTTACATATATAATGTACACATTTGCAAACATAAATATACAGCGTACAGTACAGGGCCTTCACACCCATCCCTGTAAGTCTCCAAAGGACTGCCCACCGCACGAGTCATCAATCAGGGAGCACCTGTGCTAACTGTGGAGGGGGCAGTTTGGGACCATCCCTTTGACCTCTGTGGACCCCTCCTGCTGCTGTGAGCAGATGTGCTGCCCAGGCTGGGGCTCTTACCCCAGCCCACTTCTCCCCCAGTGCTGCAGGCCGCTCTGCTTCTGGCCCATCACTGGCATATGTGCTGCCCATTCTTTTTCTCTACAGCCCTTGCTTTGCCCTGGTGTGGAGGTCCTAGCCCCCAACTCCTCTCGATCTGTGTTTTGACACTGAGAAGGAAGGCTTCCGAATGACAGGAGCAGGATGGAACTGTTTCGCTGCCCTCCCCACCTGTTAGGATAGGCCCAGGGAGACTGAGATCTCCCTGGCCCCGGGGCTGCTCTTTGCACCCCTCACCACCCACACGCGGGACAGACTGGGCTGTCTACCTCCCAGCAAGAGAGCTTTGGCCTGCATCCACTTTCCTCCTAGGGGCTAGTGGGCAGAACGGGAGTCATCACAACTTCCACCCAGGCTTTGGGCTGCCCGCAGTGCATGCTGGGGACTCAGCTCCCACGCCGTCCCACCCCTCACCCAGCTCAGCGGCCACAGGTGAGTAGCCAACTCCACTGCCCCAACTCCCTGCAGGAACCAGATGTGGACCGAGTACAGCCTGACATCTCTATGATCGGAGGGATCAGGTGGGGGGTACATCAAGGTCAAAGGGCAGGAGCTCATTAAGAGTCCAGCGGCTAATGAAATTTAAAAATACAGTCATTGGGCGCTGGGTGGCTCAGTGGGTTATGACCTCTGCCCTCCCAGGTTCCTAGGATCAAGTCCCGCAACGGGCTCTCTGCTCAGCGGGAAGCCTGCTTCTCCCTCTCTCTCTGCCTGCCTCTCTGCCTACTTTTGATCTCTGTCTGTCCAATAAATAAAAATAAAATCTTAAAAAAAATACAGTCATTAAGGGGGAAGGATTGTACTATTCAAAACCGCAGTAGTACATGTTTGGTTAATTAACGCCTTTTTTTTTTTTTTAGAGGAAGAAATGAACATGACTCTCTGTGTTTTTCCAAAATTGTTACTTTTTATTCAATCTTTCTGAAAGTCATATTAGAATTTCCACATTAGCCTTGATAAACTCAGAAATGTGAAACTAGGGTTTTTAATCTATTTTTGTTAAAAAAATTCTATACCCTGATTACATGTAGAAGATAATTTTAATGAATTATGTTAGAATATCCATATTAACCTAATTTATATTGAGACATTTTCACATATACATACACACATACAAAGATACACAAACCTACAGCTTTTGGGTCAATATCTCAGAAAAGTCACCATTTATTCTTCACTTGAGAGAAAAACTTACCATGGTCATTAAAAGACAATGATAAATTAGATCTCTGGCAAATTGTGTATATAAAAAACTCAGTAGCCTCTTACAAATAAAGATGCAAGCTACAGTGAAAGTATTTTAATATAGCTCGATTGAAAGTAATTTAATTTTATTTTACTAAGGGCTTTAATGCATAATTCTCATAAGTAAGTAAAAGCTGTTCAGTTTTTAATAAAAGTAATTCAATTTTCTTAATCTCTGTGTAATACTACCTGTACTAAGTTAATGGGTATATGTTATTAGCTGCTTATGTTCTCAGTGCTTCACATGTATTAACTCATTTGATCCTGACAAATAGTCTGTATTACTTGATAGTATTAACTCCATCGGACAATTGAAGAAAAAGGTATACCATGGTTAAATAATTTACCCAAGGATACAGAACTCCTATTCTGAGTGAGTATACTATTGAAACAAGTATTGGTAATCTTAAATATACTTGACCAAAACAAAGGTCTGATTGCAGCAGCATTGAGCTAAGTTGTCACTGAGTAAAACCACCTTCTCTGTTATTTGGAGTCCTGCCAAAATCACTGCATGTCTGCTAGTAAATCATGTTTCCCAGAGGACTATGCACTGGAGAAGGATAGGACTAGATTGAAAAGGATAGGATATAATGGGACAGGATAGGATAGAGAGCAAACATACTTAATTTTTTTTTTTTTTAACCAAAGTGGGACTTGAATTCACAACTCTAAGATCAAGACCTGAGTGGAGATCAAGAGAAACCAGCTGAGCCACCCAGGCACTCCCATGCTTAAAATATTTTAAAATTCCCATACAACTCGAGGCAGATTGAGATCTTAGACAAGGAGATTTAGAAACAACAGAATCTCCGTCTTCTCAGAAAGATCTAGTCCAAATATTCCACTGACAGAATCAGGATTAAGGAATGGCCTTCTTGTCAAGAAATCCATTTCCTTGAACAAAATGTCTTATTCTAATCTATATTATTGAAATTGTCATTAGTTGAAATTAGGAAAAATTAAGGAATTGTGCTAGCCTATATAAAAAATACTGTGTACAAGCCAAGACCTCATCCAAAAAATTAGACAATAATATTGTTCTTTTACCATAAGCCCAGGCTAAGTTAATTCTACAAATTGTTCAGGCCTAGTTCCAAGATTCCAGGAGTAGTCCCATCTCCCCACCCTGGCATGGCACAGGATCCAGTCCCTCAGGCACCTCTGACTCTTGCGCAACTAGAGAATAGGTATACAAAAGGGCAATGGCCAGATGATATACAAAAATACAACTCTGACCTATAACCTACAGCAAGCAGCCCAGGAAGCCAACCTACTATCTACAGTAACAAGCCCAAAAAGCCAAATAATAACCTCTGTATCGACTGGCCCCAAACAGCCAGGACTTGGTTAATAACTTGGAATTTTGCTAATTTTTACCTCTGCTTTCAACTTAGTACTGGATAAATGTATTTAGTAGAGATTTCTCTACCAATTATAGAAGGAACCAAATACACACACCTGATAAATCATATAGGATGTCCTGCTTCTGCTCAGCCTGCTTTCTGCTTCCCTATGTCAGAAGCCTCCAACCCGAGCTTACCTCCAGGTAGAAAGCTTTCCTTCCATCATGCCTGCCTCTGAGTCTCTGTCCAACACAAGTGATGATGGCTGACTCCCTTGTGATAGTGAACTCAGAACCATTAGCTTTTGCCTCTTCTCAGGGTCTTCCTTTACTGCCATGATAATAAGTTCTTCCCAACTCTGCAGACTCATCTGCACAATTGTAATCATCTCAGAAATTTGCTCAGCACATCAAAGAAAAGCCCCATAAGTTCATCCTAAGAACTTCCAGAAGACCCAGGTATATCTGAAAAGCATCATTAGCCTCCGGATAAGACTATGGACTCTGAAAAACAATCTGAGGGTTTTGAAGGGGCAGGGGGTAGGAGGTTGGGGGAACCAGGTGGTGGGTATTAGAGAGGGCACGGATTGCATGGGTGTGGTGCAAAAACAATGAATACTGTTACGCTGAAAAGAAATTTAAAAATAAAATAAAATAAAACAGATACAGATTAAAAAAAAAGATACATGAATCAGCTCCACGTTGTCTCTGGAACTGAAGGTGGAACCGGTGCCTTCAGTAATGCATCCTGGTTGCAGAATGGAATCACATGGAGGAGAGCTAGGACTCTCCTGTGACTGTGCCCCATTCCAGGTCACACTCTGACTTCCTTTCTCTGGGGAGTAGTGCAGCCAGTACCACGCTAGCTCAGAAACCAATAAAACAGACTTCCAGATTAATCCCTATCCAATGGAGTGTTTTGTTCCTTCTGCAATGTCTTTCTGCTTTTCCTATGGCTTCATCAGGCTGGTTTAAAGATTGAAAAGTGGTTTGTGTTCCATACAAACCCCCTTCCCTCCACAGCTAAGTCAACCACCCATGTATGGAGGCAGCTACTACACAGTAACATTCTGGCAAGAAAAAGAAGTTTTAAGGAATAGTGATATAAGTGGTTTTAAATTAAAAAAATTTTTCAGAAGAGCAGGCGACAAAATATAGGCCAATCCTAATTTCATCTCTCCTCATCATCTGTCCATCAGTGGCTTAAATCTAAGAACAACATATTGCCGCAACTTAACACAAGTAAGTATCAGTATTTTTTCTAGAAGTGGTCAGACTAACGGGGTGATTTTCTCATTGTCAAGAATTTATTATTGCAGCAGCCTCTCAGGTTCTATACATTTCTCCTATAGACGCCATATATACATTTCGTCCTATAGACGCCATGTGTGAATTATATATATAATTGCTTAATACGCTGTGATGTTAATGGGATAAACTTTCACTTGGAGGCAAACACGGGCTTATGTATCCCAAGTTAGAGCCTTGGTTTGAACTGCTTTCCCAATTAATCTGCACGATTAATGGATTAATGGGAAGGCAGTTAACTTTTAATGACAACACAGCCAGAGGCTGATTGATTTTAGAGGCTTAATAGTAACTATTTAAAGTCCAGATTTTAGGACAAGGAGACTTACAAATCCAACAACAAAACCAACCAAAGTTGAAAAGGTAAAACAAATAATTACAAAGCAAAGAGATATCAGAGCTCTAAGACCCTGCACACGTCATGAACTTTTCCCGACAAAATGGCCGCATGTGACACTGTGATGAAGAGATTGAGAACCCGTAACTTTGAGCAGTTCCTTTTACGACCACATCTAAATTTCAGAACTGACTCTTGATTTAAAAAGGATTTACAGGGAAACTCAAAATAATTCAAATAGATTTCAGAACGTAAGACACAGATTAAACTGACATTAAATCCATGGTAGGACAACTACAGCCAAGTGGTAATGAAGACGTTTCTTTAAAAGAAAATAGGTTTGTAATATATTATACAGAACTTTTTCTTCTCCTTTTTCTTTTTCTTTCTAATAGGTTCATGTAAAAATTCTTGAGTGTATTACGCAGACAGTTCTGTGTTTTTCATAGCCCAGGAATAGAGACAGAGAAAGTAAATGGCTGCTGTAGTAAGTTTGCTGTTTGTTGCTGATATAACAAATTACCACAAACTTGGTGGTTTCTGAAAGCAACAAAAATTAATTATCTTACAGTTCTGATGTCTGAAGTTCAGACTTAACTTCATGGGCTAAAATAAGGTTTCAGCAGGGTGATGTTTCTTCTGGAGGCTCTGGGGGAGAATCTGAGTGCTTCCCTTTTCCACCTTCTACAGGCTCATTCATTGCCTTACATATGGCCTCTGATTATCACACCTCTCCCTGACTCTCTTGCTGCTTCTACTTTTGAGAATTCTTGTGATGACCCTGAGCCCACCTGGATAATCCAGGATAATCTCCCCATCTCAAGAGCCTTAATCTAATAACATCTGCAAAATCCTCTATGCCCAACAAAGGTAACATAGTCAAAGATTCCAGGGATTAAGATGTGCACATCCTTGGAAGGCCATTACTCCGCCTACCACAGTTACCAAACTAGAGGTGTAGAACCAAGAAAGGAAATTTTTTGCAGATTCTATGCCTCAAATTCATTGTTAAAATGCACTTTTGACTCTGATGTGGGGACACACATATATTGTTTTAAAGATGAGAACTCCCATTTTTAGTAAGCCCTTAGAGTTAATAGAATCCACACATATGATTGCAATTTGAGACAAACAAGACTGGTTCATTCCCAAAGCCAACTGGAAGATTACCCGAAGCCTCTCCTCAGTGCACAAAGCTGGGGCATTTTGAGCAACTGCTTCCTTTCCAAGTCACAGCCATACTTCCCTTTACTATATGTCACTCCTCCTGAGAGCCACCACCCCTCACTCCCTTCTGGAAGGTCCCTAACCTGAACAGGCATCTATCATGGCACCTCCGAGGTGGTCTGGGTCTCCACTTGCTAGGATCACATGATCAGCATCACATTGTACCTGTCACCCCGTGCAGAAACCAACACATGGTGTAGCATAGTGAGTTCAAGTACAGCTTTGGAGCCATCCTCCCTCAGCTCAAGTCCTGTCTCTTCCAATTTCTAAGTGATCTTAAACGCTTCATTGAAACTGCCTCCCCCATCTCTAAATGGGGAACACAATTGTACTAAGGTAAACAGGAGTTTCTGAGGATTAAATGAGTCAGCATATAAAGAGTACTGGCACCTGGTGTATAAGTACATATAAGTGTTTGTGATTGCTGCCCTAAGTGTTTATTATTATAAATCCAAAACTCCAAGATTCGGAAATGAATAAAATTTAGCTGGATATCTCTTACAAAATTTTATTATAGGAATTTTCCCTTGAGAAGGAGAGCGGGGGTAGCATTTAACATGCTAAACACAGTGTCATCCTACCCTCTAAAAAAATAAAAAAGAAAATGGCACAGAATTACTAACCCAAAAAAGGAAGTAAAGCATCCTTGTGATGTACTGGTTTCCCATTAAGAAACAATTTTTAATGTTCCAAAAGGCCATATTTTTCTTTATATCCCTCAAGCTTTAGATACATTTTCTTTTCTTTTATTTAGATTTAGATTTATTATTCCAGGGAAACAGGATTTAAGACTGCATATAATACAGAAATTGAGTGGCCACAATTCCCAAGGAAAGTGGAAAGGAATTCAGAGAACACGGGCATCTTTTCATTTGGACACCTTTGATGATGTCATTAGAATGTTCAGGAGCATTCACGCTGTGCCCAGCGAGATCACATGTGCACGAACTCACAGCAATGATGACCTCCTAAGTGTGTGCTATTTCCATTAACTGATATTTTCAACCTGAAATTGCGATGTTTTATATTTTGATTCCTAGAGGGAAAATTGAGTAAGCCTCAATTCAATTCCTATTCTAGTCATATTAGATGATATTTCGACATTTCTGAGCAAATACTCCATTTTATTACTAAATTATTTTGAGAGTTGTTATTTGTGTCTCAAAATATCGCACTTAAAGATGAAGGCTGAAATGCTGCATAGTGATAAGGAGTTTTTCTGCAGATAAATGCTTTTTAATAAGTGAGCCTGTAAAGTGATTTTAATAAACAGCTATTTCTAACTAAGGGTGGGAGAGAGGGTACTAAGCCAACTAGAAACAATAACCTTCCTTGAGTAATAACATGAAATTATATGGAGGATATTTCCATTTCATTGGTTAAGATTATTGTGTTTGATTTCATAATCAAGCAACGGACAAGCTCGACTGGCTTTGGGGTACATTCCCACTCTGCTTTTGACAGCTTAGTTAAAAGCTGGCTGAGCAGATATGAGTTTGCGCAGCAAGAGAAGAGGCTGATAGGTTCTCTGAGCTCTGGAACCTCCCTCTTCCCAACAAGGCCACACCCTCACTATAGAACCACAGGATCCTGCAAGGACATCTGGATATCTCTAGCCCCTGAGCTCCTTAAATATAAGTAGCAACATGGCACAGGCAGCTCTCTGCTGGAAAGATAGCCAAGTGTGTGAATCCTTCAGAAGGCAGAATTCTAAGACAGCCCCCAAAATTCCAGCCCCTTGCTACAGATACCTCACATAACCTTCTCCCCTTGAGTGCAGGCAAAATCTGTGCATACGATAGGATATCATTCCTGTGATTATATTACATTAAATGGCAAGAGGTATTTTGCAGATGCTGTTAATTAACTAAGATCCCTAATTTAGCTAAATTTTAGTTACTAAAAAGGGAGATTATCCTGGGTGGACATGACCTAATCAGGAGAGCCCTTCAAAGAGTCCTAAAGGCCAAAGACACAAACAAGAAGCATGAGTGAAACTGCTCCCACCAGCCTTGAAGGAGCAAACTGGCAGGTTATGGTAACCACCCGCCTCTAGGTGCTCAGAACAGACCCAGATTGAGAGCAAGCAAGACAATCAACGGCCTCAAGTGCAAGGAAGTAAACTCTGCTAACAAACATGTGACTCCAAGACTTAGACAAGACTGCAGGACACACCCTTTGTGCTTCTAGGTCTTTCATCTCTTTCTAAAACTACTGTAACCCTTCCAACATCCCACAATCTCCATGATATAGCAAATACTGGGAATAGAGCAAATATTGGGAACTCGTTTACTTCCTGGTCTCTCAGTGTATCTGAGGTCCCATATCATTTGCAAACACCATTCTATTAGTTGTTAATGTTATCTTCGGTATACGTACTATGCCTCAAATTAGATCAGAAATAACTTAAAAATAGAAAATACATATTTCCATTCCTTTGCATATCCCACCATGATCTACTAATAATAGTAGATACTAATAGTCACCATTTGACTTTAGAACTTAAAATACTCACATACTAAAATTCTAAGAGTCGCCATTTGACTTTAGAACTTAAAATAAAAGGCTTAAAATAATCCTTGGAACTTTGAATATACTGAAGGTATCACAAGTGGCCATGATATGCCATTCTGGTTTTCAAGACTACTATGACTTACAACTGATAGCTCTCATAGCACAACACAAAACTTAGCAGTGCCTTTCAAAATCTTTCTCTTTTTCCAAGCTAATTGTTTATATACTTTTCCTACACACACTTCTCTGGAATTAGAATCATGTATAGCTTTTACTTTGTTTTCATGTACAGAAGTTATCACTTTCACATTAGTTCCTACAAAATTCTGAGTTGACCCAGGATTTGTTCACTCGTTCACACCCGCACCTCTCCAGTATAAATGCCATCTTCTCAACCTATCACTCGGGTTCTTCCCTGACATATGTCATAGCGTCTAATCTATGACATCTTCTTGGAAAGCAGCTAAAGCATTACTAAGATGAACAGATCGGTGCCAATGTACCAGTGACATTTTAACTAGCATCCTCTAGAGAAAAACGCTAAGAACAGGAATAGTTGTACGTAGCGTGTGCTATGATCCAGCCACATCAAATCCTTACCAGAATCCTGGAAGGAAAACACTGTCTCCATTTTCTAGATGTGGACTTGAAGGTCAGGAATTTAAACTTCCTGCTGAAGGCTTTGGCTTATGACTTTGTGCCATTTGGCACCTTCACTTTGAACAACTACGTTACGTTGCCAGTACAGCTCTCCCACTTGGTTGCCCAAGCCATCGAAAAGTTACTTGAGCAAGAACACTGAATATGCTGTCCTAAGTGGACACGATGTAGCACAGGTGAGGTTCTCTGTATAAAGGACAACGGAACACATTCTCTGTGGTGACATTTCTTTAAATGTGCATCAGTGATGCTCTAGACATCACTTGCAAAAAATTGGCTTATTCAACCTTTTTTGAAGATAAAATATGGTGATAGATGCAATTAAAAATCCCTACCAGGTTTTTGCTCCATTCCTTTGCTTGGTAAAAAGAGATCCCAAGGGTCTGCATATGAGAAACCTTATAAAAGGGTGATCGTCTTGGAACTAGTTGGCAACCCAGTTGGCCAGTATGGCTGCAGGCAGCTGAGCCCTTGGAGAGCTTCATATGGCTGTAGCCCCCATGACTTCCAGGATGTGGTCACTTCTCTCATTGGCTTTCTGCCTGAATTTCACATTCCAATGAACTTCTCCACTTGGAGATGGAGAATTGAGGCCAGCAGTAAGGCTTTGGTAGCTTCTCAGCACTTTCCCTCCTCCCACCCTACCCCTACACACATGACTGCAGTCATCTAAATAATTGAATTGCCTTCCATAAAACCCAGAGCATTTATTCTAAACTCATCTTTAACTCTACTTCCTCTTGTCTCATTAACCCTTCCTATCAATGCTCTATGGTCATTACATTTTGGTTAAACGTGATGATCACATTTTGATTAAATGAACAGTTCTGTTCAGGTTCATTGCTCTGCGCCACTGTGAGACCATCAGCTTAGAATCTCCTCCATACAAGGAGCCATTGGTGGACCTGCTCAGGCTCAAGTGCCCTGTGTAAGACTCTTACACAATAATTAATACACTGAAATTCTGTGCTCACATACTTCCGTCCCTGTCTATATGTTCAACACCACGGTGTAGTTGGAAAGGCCTCATGCTTCTGGCTGTGGCAGTAAGAAAAAGAGGTGGGTTAGAGACACCAAGAGACAAACAGCTAGTAATACGTGACTACTCACAGAGATGGGTGAAGGCAGCAGAGAAAAATGACTCCTAGGGTTTCTGGCTGTGGGTTACCAGAAAAAGATGAGGCATCTGATAGGAAGAGGAGGGGCTAGGACAGCACACATGACTTCTGGATTCTAGGTTAGCATCTGACTTATCAGGTTTTTTAGTACAAATATTACTATTAAAGAAATATATAAAACAGACATCTTTATAGCTTGCACGTGCCAAACAAAATCACAGAGGGCAAGTTGTTTGGAGTTCTTGGGTAAAGTGACCTGACAACAGCACGCTGGAGGATTCACATATAACCATTAATACAGTGAAAGCGTATCTATCCACTGACCAATCAATGGATTGATCATAAATTTGGGGGCTTCTTTTTGACTAGTAAATGCTGACAAGCTTAAGACATAACAACTAACTACTTCTAAGCCTGAGAATATATATTTCATTTAAGTTAAGGGAAGTTTAAGTACTGCACTGGAATCAAGATCTTCCTATAAACTTCCTACCTCATTCCTTAGTACTAAGGATTTAATTTCCATTGTAAATTAACCACAATATGCACATCTGGAAGAACAGGTCCTTTGTTTTTTAGAGCTACAACATAATAAATCAAATATATTATTGTCGCTGAATAAAAATAAATATAAATAATCATCTTTTATTATAGCTCATTCAATACCTCAAGTTGTTTACAGTGATGAACAGATCATTTCCAGTGGCAGGGCACATTCTTACTTATTAGAATTCTGAGTATATGTTTGCTGGTTTTAAGCAACATTTAAATTAAATAAGTGTATTACAAATGCTGAAATCTAAATGGCCAAGAAGAACCAGCTAAATAACATCATCAATTGTAACAACTTTCTAAAGACCAGTTGCTGGTTTGGTTGGCCCTGAAATTCAGATGTTTAAAATATTAAAGCACTTTTTAAAAGAGAAGTGTCCTTCTCATTTTTAGTAAGTCCTCTGAGTTCACATACACATCAGTAAAGGTTATTTCTTGACAACTCTGTCGAGTAAAAACCTTCCGGGTTTTTCTTCATAGCTGGACATGTCCAGGGACACATTTTTAAAATGTAATAGCTGCCGGTGGAGGGCCATTCAAAGCCTCAAATGCTTCCTTGTCACAGATTTTTAAACCTCACGAGATGGTGTAACACCGCAGAACACGCTGGAGAATGGAAGCTTCCTGGAAGGGCGGTTACCTCAGCTCTTCTCAGTGCTTGGAATATATCAAATATGGTCAACAATTCAACAGAATTCACCTCTGGCTTCCGAATCCTTAGATACAGCAAAAGAAGTGAGTTCAAAATGATGTGGCATATCCAAAAATGTTTCAGTTAGCACCACCTAATGAACTGTACCATTTTTCTTCTCTCTCTTCCCCTTCCATTCTGAGAGCAGAGTCTATACATCTTTACAGGCCTATTTTCTAATACACACTTCAATAGGGCAAGCACAGGGTAAATGTTTAATTAAATTGAGCATAACTTGAAGAGCATATTGTAAAATTTTAATCAACTTTTGCTCTTCCATTTTATCTGTGTCCTCTTCTTACACATTAAGTGATGGATATACTTCGGAGCAAAATGTATTTGTCCCGAAGTATTTAAACAACTCCACTGAATAGGCATTCAGCCTCTTACCATTAGAGGCAAATGTTGAATCTCTACTATGTGAGCCAAGTGGGTGGGGCAGGGGCAGGTATTTGAGAGGGAGACAAGAAAACCTCCTGGTTATCAGTCACAGGGAAGAAGAACACTCCATGAAACCTTCAATTCAGGATATATTCTGGTTCCTGCCAAAAGTAAAAGACTTCATTAAAATGCGGCCATGCGTGACGCCAGAAAGTATTCTGTATGAGCCTTATCTCGGAAAGATTTTACTCAGTAAGCCACCATGGCACGAATCTTTGTAAAATACTGCATTATACATATCACACACCATCTCAAGAAAATTTAAATATGATCTTTGTAGGCAGGTTGGAGAAGAGAATGGGAAAAGAAAAGAAACAAACATGAAGATAGTTAAAATTCCTTCATCGGGAAGAAAGCAGCTACACAGGAACTGCATATTATACTTTCTGGAACATAAACACATTTATAATAAAACCAAAGTGAAAACCGCCAGCTGGAATCGACCTCTCCTTGCTCTGAAGTATCTCTTGTGTTCTATCTGTCCGGGTGTCCTGTCAGTCTTTCATGCTCACGCAGGACAAGTCTGCTGCCTGCTCCTTATGGCCTCTGTCACTATCTGGGTTATTTCGTAGCTCTTATTACTTCTCACGTGAATTAATTCACCAGCTAAATATCTGTTTTCTATGTTTCCAGGTTAGACGCTATTGCCTTGCCTTTCGCTCGTTAATCCCATCTTGACACTGCCAGGAGTTCTAACTTTACAAAATACACATCTAATCAATGTCGCACACGTCCTGCAGCTAACACTTAGAATATTAAGATGACCTTAGGGATAAAATCCTTCGGACTTCCCAGGACTGCTTCATGACTATTTCTTTAGCTTTCTCTGCAGCCACTCCTCGCCCTCAGCCAGTCCCGGATGGTTAAAGATGCCTTCAGATGCTCCGTGCTTTTGCGGGGCTCATTCTCATTGGAGTGTGCTTGTCCTTTCTCTTCCCTCCGGGTTCTCCCACTCGTCCTTCGTGAAATAGCTATCTCTGGTGCTCTGCCTATAACCACCCAAAAGTCTTGCTTCTCACACTGTGCTGTGCTCTTTTCTGGGACCAGAAAGTGACAAAGCTGAGCTTTAGGCCAAAACAGCAATGAGCCCATGGCCTGCAAGGACACCGGTCACCCTATCAGCACCCTGAACACTGCTGTACATTCTGCTGTAAAGGAAAGCAAAACCTTAGGCATAAAATATGATTTCAAAAGCATTATGTATCTGGGAGTCAGAACTCCCATTCTCAGTTGTTGGCAAGAAGTTACTGATTGTGACCATTTTAACATTTCAAAACCACTGATGCTGAAGACATGTGTAATGACAGGTAGCATGCTAAATATTTGTTGAGTGAATAAATGAATAAAATGAGCAGGGTAAGGTGAAACCCCAAGAGGCCTCAGAAATTACAAGGGTGAGAAATGCTTTAATAGACTGAAGGAACAATCGTGTAACCCAGGGAAGAGTTATTGTATGAAACCAAACACATCCGGGGATCGTAAACATTATTTCACCAAGAATTTTTATAATATATTTAACTAGCATTTCTTTCTTAGGTATAATCCTCTGAATCATCAGTGCCTACTGAAAAATAACCAGGGTCCCAAAGCATGCAATTTCAGGGTCCATTTAACATGGAACATATTCACCCAGTGTAATTTGTAGAGATAGATTCCCGAACTATCAACTCAAAGTCAGTAAGAAATACAAGAACTCCTCTTTTGTCAATTCTAGTAGTCATTTCTACTGGTCATTTGTTGATCTTCAAAGGACATGAGAGGAGGCACACGAGAGGTAAACAAAGGTTTACCAAATACATCAGAAGGCATTACATCAGGAATTTAGACTGAAGCGGAGTATCTATCACAATCTGCCTTTCATTATACTGTAAGGCATGTCTTTCTGTCTTCCCCATTTGGTTTTGGTTCCCTGAATGCAGGGAGTTGTGATTTTATCCTACTACCCTGACTAGAACAAGAAAACTCATGGGGAGCTCTTTGAGACTCTGAGTGGATGGATGGATAATTTGCTTGCCCAGCCTCTAAAATCTAGAAACCCTAGGGTAACTCTGATATTTGTTTTCCTGTGCATGACATCGGAAGCTTGTTTAGAAATAAGCAGATACCTTGAAATGGCAACTGGGTAGACAGGCAGGGACTTACTCTGTTTCCATCTCTTGCTTTTAGAAGAACATATAGCTTAAGAAGCATCTATCGGATGTAAAGTACAAAACTGATCACAACTTTCAGTTCAAAACACTCCACTAAAAATGCTCCATTTGGTTCTGGGCAACAACTGTGTCTTTTAATTTAAAAAAATAGTTCATTCTAGGCGAAGCAATAAATTTCAACTCCAAGTTTAAACATTTGCTTGTACTATTTCACCTGGTATTTTGTCAAGCACATGAAATATGGGATTGAATACCTTTATTTTCAACAATATCCAATTAGTTCCAAGCTACGAAGGTATATTTGTGAGACACTGCCTTAAGTGCAGAGTCACAGAAGTCCACCTAACAAATGTATCGTACAAATTATAGGCCAATTAATTAATGCCTTATAAAACATTTTCCCTTAGTATTTTTTACTTGTGGAATCAGGAAGATAAGAAGGGAACCAGAATGCATCTCATCAATATAATTGTATCAAATAAAATATTATTAAAATGGGAGTCTCATTGCTTCGCTTGATAGAACAGATATTTAAAGGTGTGGTATGCTATGTGTACCAAGGGAGCAGGAAATTTCAAGAGCTTTGGGCATACTATAAAAAGAACGGGGCTAGATGAACAGGGGTCAGCAGTCAGAGAAAGAATGAAGCACAAAGTGCCCTTAATGCCTCTGATATTTTTCTTTTTTAGAAATGGGCTGGGACTAATGAGGAGCGCCATTCAAAGACATACAGATATTTCACAGAATCCTGTCTACTCCCTGGAAAACTGGCTCAAACATATGGGTGTTGGCCATCCAAAACTGGAAATCTGAAATGTTTTCTTTTTCAATTTGATCTTCATTAAGTATGGGCTGCTCTCCCTGATTTCAGAGGGAAGAACAATATTGAGGAATACTAGTCTGTTTTTGTGAGATGTTGAAATTTTTCTCAGAAAGAAAGAAGAAATCCTAAGTCTTTCTAAAGAAAGAGACAGAACTCTAAAGACACCAGAAGGATATCAAAGTCAGTGTCAAGGGAGCAATGAAATGGCAGGTAAGAAGTTCTTTCCGTAAACAGTGACTCATGCCTTCTGGAGAAAACACTAGGCTCCTGGTTACAACCAAAAACCTCCACCCGCAGCAGCCCATCAGAGGCCAGGGGCATGGAGCTCCTGAGAGGGACACATGTAGGGATGATTGGTGGTGCTGCTGAGGGCTGCCAAGACGAGACAGCGGTGTGTATAACTGACAGGACCAATTGATGAGTGAGCCGGTTTCCTGCAGGGTGACAGATGCGTTTCTGAGATCTGTCAGACATGGCAATCTCTACCCACCTCCTCTGATCCATGCTTGAACAAATGATACTGCTAGAAGAGACAGAGAACCATCTTTAAGTGTTATAAATCCTTGAGCAGGAAAGGGAAGTGTATAAGACAGCTATTGCTTTAAATTTCTCCTTCCAAAAGAAATTTAGATTTTTGCCAAAGTGGGACAAAGAAATTGAACAGTTTGTGACACTGACATTTGTAAATGGCTTCAGACACTGTGATCTTAGAGAATTATGAGAATCTGAAGATCGCCAGTACTAGAACAAGCAGATACTTGGTAGACTACGAGAATTTAAAAATAAATCAATGAGCAATCAATTGGTTCAAAATAGAGGAACGTTTAAATAAGAGTGCATCCACTTGATAGATTATTACGAACCATTAAAAAAGATAAATACAAAGACTATTTAGCCACAAGAGAAATGCACTGGAGAGGATGGAAAAACACCCATAAGAGGAATGACTGGGTGCGAACAGATGCTGTGTTAAGACTGAGTGAAATAATGTATGGCAAACATCTGTTCCAGTTCCCAATACTAGAGGGCATTCTACAAATTTAAAATTAGACAAATTTTAAATTGAATTTAAGGAAGTTATTAGAATCATGGTTGTTTGTTTATTTTATTTACGTCGTGTTTGTTTGTTTGTGACTAGACATAGAAGGATCGCAGGATGAAAAGGGAGAGCCTGAGATTTGCAGACTGAAAGAGGAAAAGCACCAGAGAAAACAAACTGCAAAATCCACTTTGGAGAACGGGACACGAGAAACACACAGAGCAAATCGCTATGTAACTGCGGCTTGGCAACACGGAGGAGAAAGTAATTTGGAGGGGGATAGAATAACATTTGTGATAAAAGCTGTGGGAGTGTGGGTGATAAATAAAGAGGTGATTTTTAATAAAGGGAACTAAACTATCATCCTATACATCTCTAAGACTTGTTGGAAGGACGATTTAGAACAGAATAATGCTCACAAAGAAAATGATTTGCTTCGAAGTTATAAAACCATTGTGAAATGATGGGAAGGCAATCTTTGGTGTCATTAAGATGCACTCCTCTAAGAGATATCAGAAACTCTCAGGTGGAGACAGGTAGAGAGCACCAGGCGCAGATAAAAGGAAAGAAGAGACAGGACGGTGGTAGCTTGCAACCAGGCAGCAGGAGCTAATGGAGAAGCGCACTGGGTGTCATCCTAGCAACGCCATTGGAAAGGCAATCAAGTGGAAGACGATGTCACTCACCTGATATGTTTCAATCAGTAAAAACAACGTATCTGCTCTTGAGCTTGCAAAAATTCTCCCAAATATCAAGAGATTTACTTTATTCGGGCAGTTGAGACAGGGAGAGCACTCATTACAAACTGAATTGTGCACCCCCCACCTCAAAATTCATATATTGGAGCCTTAACCCTCAATGTGACTATATTTGGAGCCAAGATCCAGGGCCTTTAAGGAGGTAATTAAGGTTAAATGGGCTCATAAAAATGGCGCCCATCAGCAGCCCAGGCCCTCATCGTGGGATGGGACTGATGGGACTGGTATCCTTATAGGAAGAGGAAAAGGATCTCTCCTGACTGATCACACACACAGAGGAAAGGCCACACAAGGACCCAGTAAAAGGGCGGCCATCTGCAAACCACGAGGAAAGTCCTCACCAGAAACCAACCCTGCCTGCACTTCGGTCTTTGAGTTCCAGCCTCCAGCACTGGGAGAAAATAAATTTCGGTTGTTTAAGCCTCCCAGCCTGTGGTATTTGTTATGGCAGCCGTCACAGACTAATACAACGCCCGAAGGGAATGGGCAAGGAGAGGGATTTAATAGAGAAAGAAACAACACTGGCAGAATGCCCGGGTCACACAGTGTTGCAAGCTTGCAGAAAGGAGTTGGTTTTTCTTGGTCATTTGAGCTTTTTCAGTCCCTTAGGACCTGTTCTTGGAACTGTTGACTCAAGGAAGAAATTTAGACTGAGTGGGTAGGTCTCTGGTATCAAGGAGCAAGGGGAGTCAATGGACATTCAGAGTCGGATATTTTATGGTTATATATGCCGAGAGATGCTTAACATCTCATGCTGAAGAGGAAGGAAGTGCTTGTGAATAAAATGTAAGTGACAGAATCCTTAGAAGAAAGTAAGCATGTCACCTTATAATTGATCATGCCAGAGACGGAACCTTGAGAAGAGTCAGTGTGGGTTCTAACACACAGGGGAGGTGATTTCAAAGGTTCATGGAGAAGATGAATGTGTTCCATCTCAAAGAGCAATGCCTTTACCATCACTGACATTGGGCCCAAGTCTTTAGCTCTATTCTTCCTTACTAGATGACTTTGGAAATACCTCCTAAATTTCCACTTCCTAGTTTGTAAAATTATAATAGTAATGCCTGCCTCCACCACCTTAGAGTCTACAGAGCCCAACGCAAAAGGAATATTGGCCAATATGAATGATAACATATGTCAGCACACACAGAAAGCTATGAACTCTACAAATCTGGCAATGAAAATCACAAAGGTACACAATGAGGAATTAGAAACAGGACAGGAATCTAAAAAGAGTAATGAAGAGTTACAGGAAATGAACAGAAAGAATATGTGTACAATTCAAAGAGGAAAAAAGAAGTTTGGAACTCACAAATGCTTATAAACGTAGCTACAGACAATGAAGAAAAGTGCTGCGTATGTTTGCAGGCGAGAGAAGCACCAGGAAGCTGTGGTTACACTCTTTATAAAGTTAATGATGAAAATTTTAAAAATAGAGAACTAATTTTATTTTTCTTCTACCCTCCGTAAAGGAAAAAAAAGTCTTTAAGTGGGAAAAAAGAAAATACAAGCCAACATAAAGGAACTGAAGACCAAGACAGATGAAGAAATTGGAGATTTCTTTCCAGAGTGTGGGGACAAGATTTCAGCACAAGTTCCAAACTGGAGGAGATCATGTGGCAGCTTCAGAGATGGAGAGGCGCAAGGAGGGCCTGGACAGAGGCAGATGCACTTCCAGTTTAGGCTCATGATGTATTTTGTGTTTGCCTGTTCACTGAGGTCCTCAGTCCAAACATGATGGGAGATACCAGCCTATCAGATTATATTTGCTCTACATAGGAAAGGGGGGAGGGAAGGAGGGAGGGAGCGGGAGAGCCAATAAGAGTCGGTTGGCCATGATAGTATGGATCCTAATGAATTACGACAGACCAGAATAAAGTACTCAGCCTACCTAAATGAAATCTAATAGAGATAAATACAAAATCCAAAAAAATTAAAAAAACAAAAACAAAAACAAAAATAAGTGGTCCCCTACCTAAAAATGACTTTTTAAAAAAAAAGATTTTATTTATTTATTTGAGAGAGAGACAGTGAGAGAGAGCATGAGCGAGGAGAAGGTCAGAGGGAGAAGCAGACTCCCCACGGAGCTGGGAGCCCGATGCGGGACTTGATCCCCAGACTCCAGGATCATGACCTGAGCCGAAGGCAGTCGTCCAACCAAATGAGCCACCCAGGGGTCCCTAAAAATGACTTTTTTATCATTAAAATAATACACAGTGCTCCAGTTTATCTAGCCTGATTCTGTTCATCTCCTCTCTTTTTGGTGTTTCAACTGAAAAAAAAAAAAATTACAGATAAGCCACCATTTGGTATATTCTTTCCACATTTACTGAATATCCTCTTTTCTCCAGGCACTGTGCCAGGTGTTACAGACACAGAAATGATTAAAATAATACCTTCGCCTTTCAAAGATTTCACCGTTTTGTAAAGGAGACATATTCTCGAAAAATAGTTTGAGAGTCTATGATCAGGGCAGGAACAGGCGAACACTTAGGGTGCTCTGGAGATTCTGCCAAGATGGTGACAGCTGAGATGGTTTGATCAGGAAAGGCTCCGCACAGGAAGGAGGTCAGGCTTGCTTTAGGCAGACGTTTTCCAGGAGGATTCAAGGGGAAGGGATTGATGGCCATCCGGCAATGGCAAAAAAGAACAGCGGATGTAAAGACCAGACAATAGAGGCCAGAAGACATGGGGAAGGGCAGCACTGTGAGAGAGACAAAGGTGGAGGCATCAGCAAATACAGAGGAGGAAGATACTCCCTTGCTATGCTAATAAGGCTGACCTTATTACTGAAAGCACCTAACAATGAGATAGAGCTACAAGGCAGGAGTTACCTTCTTTTTAGACAAAACCTTAAAAACTGATGAAACATATCAATGCATTATGGCAGGCTCACCTAAAAATACAATAATACGTATAGTATTTAAAAATCATGCATGATGTGAAATGGAAGGAATGGAAGTCACAGGAAGTCGTGAGGGAAGGAGACAGCTGCCGCGCCGGTCCTACCAGCCAAATCAACCCTGGCAATCCTGAAGATGACAGATGCCACAGCCCGATCATCCCCGTATCCAGAAGAAGGAAAAAAGGAAAATAATCAAGGCTCCATTCTGCTAACTCAGAAAATCAGAGAACTGCTAGCATCTTCTCTAGAGAATGTTTCAGTGATTAATACCACTACATATACTACATATACATTCTTTCCATGCTAATCTATAGCATGTTGCAACTATGTATCTAAATAAAGAGATGGAAAGAAACTATTCCATAGGCAAGCACATAGCAAGGCTTTCAAGAAACGAATGTGGTCATTTACAAAGCCACACCAGCAAATGGCTGTTTTATATGTCAAGCATAGCAAATCATTGTGATCATCGTTTTATTCTTAGTACCTAAAACTCCACATCAGATTTTTATGAGCCTACTTTTTCCATTTCTCTAATGGGTATTTGACTATGAAATATTTTATTTCACTGTGTTCTGTTTGGTGGTTAGGTCCTATCGGATGCTGTGAGTTTAGGAAACCAAATGTTATCTTCAGTGCTTGCTCGTCGCTTTCTTAACCATAATCTGCTTCCTTTCCCAAAGCATCCTCTCTTTCGTTTGTATGAGGAAAGGCTACACATCTTAAGATACTTAAAAGATTGTGCTATGACATTTTACAGGCACCTGACATTTTCCTAACAGGATTACAACACAGCCTCCATGTTAAAGCACAACACTTCAAATAAGCACAGAAATCATACACACAATGGAACCAAAGAGCCTATCTGAGCAGCTTTATAACCTTGCACAGAATTCCCTCACCACCACTTAAGATAGAATTGTTTTCAGCAATGTTCATTTAATTAAGTCCTAAGCATCTAAAACATGGCAAATGTAAATATGTATTATAAATCCTTAATTATGAGGATCACTAGCTTTCATGCAGCTTCCCGCCTTGGAATATCTATCTTGGAGATAGATTCTTTTTGTTCAATATCAGCCAAAATTGAGAGATAAAAGCGAATGATGTGAACAATGTTAAACTCTGTTTATAATGCCCTTCGCTTGGTACCAGTGTCTTCACCGCATTGTCTTTGAGAGTTACATTCTGCTTCAATGTATCTAGCGGTGTTTAAGCCAAAATCTCTCCCCCATTTTCTGCCTTCATTGTCATGTTCAGAAAGATCAGCTAGAAGTTGAGTTAAATGCTGGGGTCCCTGAGATCTCCATGTCATATCCTAAAAAATAAAGCACTTTGGGATCACAAAATGGCAATATTACCCCTCTGTTTGGGAGGAGTTTAAATTGAATTCAGAAAGACCTCTTGCTAAATTTTAATCCCATATACTGGTTGGTTTTTTATTTTATTTATTTATTTATTTATTTATTTGATAGAGAGAGAGTGAGCGAGCACACAAGCAGGGCAGTGGCAGGTAGAAGGAAAGGGAGAAGCAGGCTCCCTACAGAGCAGGGAGAGCCCAGTGTGGGGCTCGATTTCAGGACTGTGGGATCATAACCTGAGCTGAAGGCAGTTGCTTAACCAACTGAGCCACCCAGGTGCCCCCATATACTGTTTTTTAAAACTATACCAGAGATTATTCTGGTATGGTAGCAACTAAGAAATAATCTTATTCTATATTCCAACACTACTTAATCAAAAATGTGCCACCCAGGGACAATGTTTTCCATTTCTCTGCCAATATGGACCGTTCCCAATTTTTACCAACAGTATCTTCCAACATATGCATGACAGTGTGTCACACACACACACACACACACAATATGATAATTTCATCTTAGCAACTCATTTCCCCTACAGACCAGTTTCAATTTAGCTCCTTCCTTCTCTTTGGCTATCTGCTGATCTGATTTTAAAAGACAAACACGGAACACCTGGTTAGCACAGTTGGTTAAGCATCTGCCTTCGGCTCAGGTCATGATCCCAGAACCCTGGAGTCGAGCCCTGTGTCGGGCTCCCTGCTCACTAGGGAGCTTGTTTCTCCCTCTGCCCCTCCTCCCTGCTCATACTTGTTCTCTCCCTCTTTCAAATAAACAAAATCTTTAATTTAAAAATTGTTTAAAAAAAGACAGATACGTATCATTATCTTTGAAAACTAAAGATGTCTTAAAGATAGATAGATATTCAATCTCTTAGAGCACAACTATTAGCCCAGAGGGAAATTTAACTTTCTCAAATTTTCCCCAAAATCTCTCTCTTGGGTCTGATACAGCAAAGGTCAGATTGATAGCAAACTGTGGGGCTCTCAGTTGTGAGCCATTCAGTTCAGATATCTATTCAGTGTCACCCAGGCATCTACCAACTCCAAAGCTTGTGACCAAGTCCAAAAAGCGTTTATCGGTGCCCTTATTCAAAGGGAATTTTTTAAAAAATCTCTCTATATAGGTTATAACTGCAGAGTAAGTCAGTGATAACATTATAGGTTATAGTTTGCTTTGAAACTATAAAATAAATGCAATTTAGGAAGGCAGGTGAATTTATATATTTACATGCTGTTTCTAAACTAATATCAACCTATGACCTCAGTTGTAAGTACCATAATTGCCAGTGAGGGGAAAAAAACAGTTACAGAAACAAATATGTCTTTTATGATTTAGAAGCACATAATATCTTAATTTAGAGCACTGCCAAGTAATGAGAGGTACCTAATAAAAAAAGTAATTAGAGCTATAGCCAACTGATACATATCATACCATTTTTTTCTTTTGTGATTTAAACACCTTAGAGGTAAATTTCATCACTGTTCTATTAAATACTTATAGCATTAAAAACTTTTATAGTTACTAATTTTAAACTACTTAAAATGTCAAATGTTTTCAAGCTTCACTCACTTTTCCAATTATTACATTGGAATGACTCATTAACTGTAACATAAACAGACCACTTTTACCTCCTGTTATGCTTTATCTTTGCTTTTATTACCAGAGTACCACTTTTCTGTGAACCATGAAAAAATTCATTGGAGGGAAAAAAAAAACCCAAACCAAACACATACTCTTCCTCTTCCAAATACCAATTTTCCTCAAAAGAATGAAAACAATGATACTTTGTAATGGATTTTACATGTACATTCCTTACCATTACGTGATAGTGTACATGGTACATAATAGTTCATGTACCCGAACACCTTAGCAAAAACATTCTGACAAAAACTTTATTATCCAGAAATCACTGGGAAAAAAAATATCTTTACTTGTGAAGTAGAATATCAGATTTGGTCTTTACTACATGGACCTGGGGCAATCAGTTTGTAGAGGGTCTAAATTCAAAGACTAAAAACAAAGAAAGTTGGTTCTAGAAGTCAAATAAAAAGTTACACATGCACACATACATACATACATGTATAACTACTCGAAGCACAAGAAACAGGAAACAACTACAGCTCTAGAACTCACTGAAGAAATTTGAGTGTTGAAATTTTAGGCACCAGAGTTTCCCCTGAAAAAGCAGTCAAAAAGATAATCCAATGGTCAACGATACCTCCATTATTTAGAAGTACAATTTACTGTAATTTAGAGTTATGGGTAAACTATTAAGAAATTTTAAATATTTTTTTAAACTCTCAAAGCCTTCAAATTACAATATTAATCTCCAAGGTAAAAATTTCGTTAAGACTATTTAGTTAATTGAGGCTTTTTGATGAATTCATTCTACCTTTAAGAAAGACTTTCTTAAAAAGTCCTTTCACATCAATTTCATGTGATGTGATGAGCATGGGGTATTATATGCAACTGCTGAATTGTTGAACTCTACATCTGAAACTAGTGATGGACTACATGTCAGCTAAATGAATTTCAAAAAAAGAATTTAACATATTCTTTAAATGCCAATGTAAGAACGATATAAATATCTCAATTGTAAAAATAAATTACAACCTTGATTACCAGGGAAAAAACAAAAAAAAGGAAAGACTTTCAGTGATAGTCACATGGTCTCCTAAAGTTCCAAAGTTTTTGTCTGCATTTAGTTTGGGGCACTTATTTCTCTTTCTGAGATTTTCCTTTTTAAGTGACCTTAGCATTTAATCCTACAATTCGAGACCTGTTTTTAAAGATCTGCTTATTAAAGGGTATTTCTAAAAATGTCTAAGTGAAATACCCATTAAAACAATTATCCATAAATTCTATGAGAATTCGCTCCACCACTGCCACAACACAGCTCATTTCACTACACGAATGTAGTTCATTATTGAAACACGTCCTATTTTAAGCAAATATTCTCAACAGGTCTCCCCTTCGCCATCATACTTGTCTTGAAAAACAGCAATGATTCTCAACAAATACTAAAAAGGTTATGGAGGACAAAATTCCTGAATCAATAAAAATTTTTAAAAATTAAGCTAAGCAAGAATTGAAATACCAGCCCATGGAAAAAAATCAGATCAAAGCCTGCGTTATTTAATATTTCACCAGAGATATTCACTACCTATCTAAATATGCATATCTGGGGTGAACATAACAATGTTGGATAAGCTTTCACTACTCTTTCCACTGATTTCAGGAGCTGGGTGGGTCTGTGAACTTTCAACACTAAGAAGGAAAGAAAGAGATTTTAAAAGGAGGCTGGAGGACTTAGATAAACTTACTAACTGGCAACCTAAAGGTTGTGGAATTCATCAGTTGACAATATTAAGGCCCTAGTACTGATTTATCTGAAGTAAAAGCCATTCAAATTCTAAATATGGTATCAACTTGAGAAATACAGATATTTATAAAGCAAGACTGATAATCTATTGTAAAAAAAAAAAAATTCAGAGCCATGTAATGGCAGGTATCCCTGACCCTCATCATCTATTCACAGAGGACAGTCATGAACCCCACTACAGTTCCTGCTGACACCCAGAAAATGTCACATTTCAGTAAGCTCTATGAGACAATCCTTGGCTGTCTTTGATTTGGAAGTTGGTTTTTTGATAAGACAGAAATCTTCATTAGAGCTGAGCCATTAAAATTAACAGAATTATGAAAAATAAAGTATGTTAACACATGGCCATTTACTTCGGGGAAAAAAGTTACCATGGAATTTCGATGAAAAGAACTTGTAAAATGTTATATTCCATCATATTTTTAACTTAAACTTTAAGAAACCCCACATTAAACAGGGTAGTGTAAATAAAATGAGGCCAATGATCAGTTCTTGGAAATGAAAAGGAAATACAATTCCAAATGGACAAGACATTTACATAAAAATTAATTATGTTGGCACGAGTAGGTGAACGGCACCTGCCTAGTTATTATGAATTCTCAGTGGGCAGTGTTTAAATGAAAGTCTATTTTTTTAACTTATTCTAGAAAGTTCGCCAATTTCAGAGTTTGTAGGAAGCTGCTACTATAAATGTCACAGGGACGAGAATACTCTTCCAGTAAGATCATCTCCCTCATACAATCAGTGATTCCAAATGCAAGTTTCTGATTAGTATGGAATGGGATAATTTACACTCATGAAAGTATAAAATAACAACAGAATTTTCATTTGAAATATCTGAGATGCAATTACTTACACACTTTATTGAACTTCTTATATTAACAGATTACTTGAGATTGAAGGTGCTCCTTTAGCAACCAAAACTGCTGAAGCTTTACAAATAGTTACAAGTAATTCACACCCACTGAAATAATATCTCTGAACAATAAAGTCTTTAAGAAGAAACATATGAGGAAGATACTGATTTGAAGGTCTCTTCTGTTATACCTCCTAGTAATTACTTTCAGTACCACAATTCCATAAGGATGTATTTCTGTGCTAAATAATTAAGACTAAATTTCATCATAGCAGTATAATTTATATATTACCCATGTGTCACCATTATATTGTATGTTATTTAAATCCACGGGTGTTTTCCTATAAAAGCCAGAGAGTAAAAAATATTATGAAGATCTTTATATCAAGAGAGAGAGACCAATTTTAAGAAAATTTTGTTGATAAAATGCAAAATATAATAATAATGCATACAAATTTTGCCACACAGGTCTACTAATGACAGGAATGGATGACCGAAATTCAAAATTTCATTTAATTTTTTTGTGCTGCAAAGAATTCTTTTTCCAAACATTTGTTAAAACTTTTTTTTCCCAAACATTTAAAATTAGAAAAATGACTCTCAGCTCACCGATTCTACAAAACAAGGCAGTGGGCCACATGTGGCCAACCTCTGAGGTAAATATTGCATTTCTACTAACTGTTTTCCCTGAAGAAGTAAATTAACTCGATCTTGATATAAAGATTGGGTCCCTTAAAGGAACTGTTGATATCTGACACAATTTCCAAAATTTTAGAAGACAATAATGTTCATTACTAAGAGTGAGCCCTATGAGTGCTGTGAAAGTCATATTTTTGAGCCCTATGTTAGGTATGAGTTGTGTCATCCCCAGAGCTGGAGACGGCCCTAATCAGAAATTATTTGGGATGCAGTCGGAAGTGGGGAGAAGGCACTAAACTGAAGAAAACAAATCAGTGACGCTGTTAGAAAAGTAAGTCAAAGCGCAAGTTCACCTGTGTGTCCAAAGGTCACCTATCCATGCATTGTATCATATCATTATATTTCATCAGTACTCTACTATTACAGTCTAATTGTTTTTTGCCATGGGCAGAAATTCTTGGGAGAAGGAGGAAAAGTAGGAAGCTTCAGGAAAGAATTGCAAGGTTGAGTTTTAACAATTCGGGAATCTGTCCAGTTGCATTTCACATTGGAGCCCGGACCCTACAAGAGTGATGATCCACTCAAGCATTTACCCTCATCTATTGCTGATTTTTAACATACCCTTCCCATGCTTCTGTCAGAGTAGATCTCAGATAAGCCTTTTTTTAAGTTAGATAAAGGAAAGAATTTAACTTCTAATTAAGTCATTCAAAAGCTGCTTGGTGAGCATTAAATATTTTGAGAGTAAGACTCAGTAGGATGCCAGGAAGCCTTCATCACATGATCTGCGAAAGTAAAAATAACAGCAAGACTCTTACTTGCCTTAGTCCATACAACTGTTCCTTCTTTTGTGGTGAGTCAACTTTTCCCAAAACACCTTCATGTTGAGCAAGAAACCGTGGGTCCGTAAGAGTAATTATAAAAATAGATATCTCCCTTCTCACAACTCATGTCTCTTGGGAGCAAGTGAAGAAACCAACAGTCTGTACAACGCATCACAGAGCAAGCTCTTCCAGAAGGACCTGTCTCTAAACTTCCATGAAAGGAACACCTCAACACATTTGTCTTGACCAGAGCAAAGGAGAAAGACCTGGGGCTGGTTCACTGCTTTTGAAATGTCCAGTAGGGCACTAGTTGACAAAGGATGGGGCCCATTCAACATATCTCATCTGTAGACAGGTGAGGAGTGAGCAGAGTCACCAAATATGCGTGAGCACATGCGTCTGGTGGTTTATACAGATTTATTTACGTATATATACATGCACATACACATGAACATGTATACAGACATGTGTTTATTTGCACAGAATCCTTCCAATGTAAAGTTACCATGTTGATTGATTTTGCTCAACTAACATTCAAATTATAATGCACCTAATCCCTGAGCTGTTCCTGGTTTAGAGTGCTGTCCCACAAAAGCTTTCACACTGACAGCCTTGGGTAGTCTTGGGCTGACTCAGTGGAGAACAGATCTGCTCTTGGTGAATCAGCTGTAAATAAAGGGAGAAGGTCTTTGTATTCACCTAGGACAATGACCCTTAATTTTATTTATTTATATTCAATTCTCCCTGACTTTAACATTGGTATTTAAGATTGATTCATATTTTAATACAAAGTCTTGTCCAGAAGAATTATTGGTGTTGACTTTATAATGCTTATGCTGAAAAAATGAAAAATATAAAAAATAAAAATACTTATGGTTGACGGTCACTTGTCCATACATCAAATCCCAGCCTTGCTAGTAAACATATATACTTGTTCTTCCAAACAAGATAAAACATATGAAGTGCCTTGTTAGTAACAACCAAAAGTTAAAATTGCTTCCAACCAAAAATTAAAAATTAAAAAAAACCCACTAAGTGCTAAAGAATAAAACAAAAATTGGGAAATGAAATTTTTCTCATATGTACTATTGCAAAACATATGAAATGATGTTAACAAGAAATTATTAAATACAATTTTAATTAGATGAGGGCACTTAATTGCATTTTTGACACTCTAACAACTGTCAACTCAATATATGGTAACTCAATATATGGTAACCAAGAACTCCAACTTCAGTATTTAAATAATTCCTAGTAATTTAAAATTTTACAGGTTCTTGTAAGTTTTTCTAGTATCTAGAAGAACATTAAACCACTTCACAAACAAACCAAAGCTGAGAGAATATAGAACCTGGGTTGAAATTTAAAGTGTCAGCCAGAAGCCCAGCACTACTGAATATTCTGCTTTCCTCAGGTCTCAGCAGCTCCTCTGCCCTTCACTAAAAAGATCTATTACAAACAAAAACTATTTAGTGTCTATCTGCCTTTTATTGGACTCCAAGCAAACAAACATAAACGACTATCAATCAAACAGATATCAATCATACTCATATATTATTAACCCAAATATAGGCAGTGCCTTGATAAGGCATGACTGTGTCTAGGCCAGACTTCAGCTCTGCTTTTCTGAAGGGAAGGATGCTTCAAGTGATGTGCTTTCCATTGTAAGAGTGACCTCTAGTGCCTTCCTTTTTTGTTGAACTTCTGTAGTTGGACGATGAATTACTTAAGCCTTCTCAACAAAACTTTGTGTGCATGGGTGTGGTGTGTGTGTCTGTCTAGTTGTTGTTTGTTTGTTGCGATGCTTGTCAAAAGCTACCATTACAGCCTTCCAAGATTCTGACCAGGTGGATACAGGTAAATTTTCTTGTCTCATGGAATTCTTATACAACCAAATGAAAACCGAGTCTGAAACACAGTGCAGCATCTGGAGGGTGTTCTCTTCTTGCAGAGCGAAGGATACACCACGCCAGTCTATGAGCTAATATGCATGGGAACCTGAAATCACAGGAGCCCGTGTGGTGTAAATGGACATCTGACTTGTGCCAGAGGGTCATTCATCATGTTTTTCCCACATCAAAGTTCTTTAGTGTGCTCAAGGGATGCACGGGAGCAAATGCCTGATTACTGGCTTATTTGTAGCCCCAAACCTAACCCTGGTTATACAGCAACAGCAACATCAATTCCTGAATAGGCCTCATAGCCCTTTCTGGAAAAGCAAATGAGCTTTTCTTTTTAAATCAGAGAAAGAGGTAAAAAGTTGAATTTACAGGGCTTATTTATCATTCGTCAAGGAGGGGGGAACCTCCCATTTGGGGATTTTAACCCAAAAACAACTTTTAAAACTTTTCTATCTCTAATAAAACATGGATGAAGGGAGTTCTGCCAAATTATATTGAATGATACTTAAATAAGAAATAAGGTCTTGATAAATCTTCCCCGAATCAATTAACTGAGAACATCTAATCATAAATGCATAAAGTTAAAAATAATGCTTTTAAGAATTCATACTTTTGAAAAATCATGTAAACATTTTTCCTTAAGCAAAATGTAGGGATGAAGACCCCTCTTTCAAGAGTACTCAAATCTTTAGGAGTGAGGGCACGATTCTTAATACTGGGGTTCACCTCTGCCAGTTTTGCTCCTGAATTCTGCAGTGCATTTCAGTTATTCTCAGTTACTTAAAGATGCAGTCAGCTATCAGTCTGTCAGTGCAAACTTCAGAAATCCAAGCTAATGCAGCATAAGGTAAAGTCTGCCAGTTGTTTTCCTGATACACATAATTCCAATAAAATTCAGTAATCCTTGAGAGGAGGAAGAAATGAAGACATTCACAGGCTATTCCCTGGTGAAGATGCTAATGTAATGTTTTACTCGAACTTGAGCTCTCTCAATGAATATTCAAAGACGGAAGAATAAGAGCCTGCTTATGGCCAAAAAAGAAAGGAAATGACACTTTGCATATTTTGACCAGATCAGGAGGAAAGACATGTGTAAAGCCAGTCATATTTGCAAGGTTTTTAAGGGAGACTCGTTTATAACAATATGCTTTGCAGCAATTTCAGTAGCAAATAATAATGATTAAAAAAAAACAGAATTAAAGTTTTGCAGAGAGGCCCCCCACCACTACCACCCCTGCAAGTTTTAAATCATTTGCTGTATACTTACAGGAATTCCCAGCTATGACCCTGTTCCAATTTTGAGTAGATAACAGAAGTAGCGTCTTGAGGACAGCTCCGGTGATAGACCCCATGTTCACATTTGTTGGGTTCCCCCAAAAGATCCTGAGTGGCTCTCCCAGCGCTGTCTGGGTCTCCAGCACCTCTGGGTCTCTCCGTCGATCTCCTTCCTTCCCTCCTCTCCTCTCTCTCCCTCTCTCTCTCTCTCTCTCTCTTTCTCTCTCTCTCTCACACAGACACACACACAGGCACACACACAGACACACACACCCCCCACACACAGCCCTGACTCCTCAGTGAAAGGCTCCCAGCATCTTTCCTAACAAGCATCCACAGCGACGAGGCCACGCCCACTCCTCGCCGCGGCGGTCCCCGACTGTGGCCGCGGTCCCTCCTCCAAATTCACAGGGGCGCTCGGAGCCCACCGCGCACTGCTGCGGCCGCTATTGGAAGCTGCACCTGCCGGCGGGGCCTGCTGCTCCGGGGCCTCCTCGGGGCTCCCGCCCCGCCCCGCTATTCTCCAACAGTCCTTAACCCTTTCTCCCCTCTGGAGATGTGGCTGGGGGAAGGGGTGAGGCGGTGGAGCCTCCCGATTTTCCGGAGGTCTTGCCTTTAGCGGAGCCAGTCAACGCACTGAGCTCATTCCTGAATATCCGGGAGGGCGTCCAGGTAAAACGGCGTTATGTTTCAAAACAAAAGCATAAAAGAAGACAGAAATAACTAAGCCGTATTGGTAAACTGTAGCTAAAACTGTCCTCGGGGAAAATACTTGCTGTTGTTTTTCTCTGTTTATATAAAACTATCCTTTTCAGCGACGGTGCCAGGATTTTATTATGGAAATTCCTCCCAAGGAAACAGACATTCCTGTTTGGCAGATATTTAGAATCATCTGGTAATAGTCTGCAAGAAATTAACATTTCTTATTTTAGTGCATCAGGAGGCCAAATCCCCAAATTGAACGCTTTGGATAGATTTATTTTGATGAATACATCATGCTGTGAATAGGCAGCTGCATTCTACAAATTCTTTAATAACAATTCCCTAAAGGCCCAAAAAGAAGAATGATGGGATACTGAAGGGGAGCCCCCCAACACACACACAGGCACACACACCCCAAACCTAAACAATGGAAAGATATAATTCAAATGCTCTAAAGGAGAGAGGAATAAAGTTGAATTCAGAAGCTCACCGACTTAGGAAAAATTACTCTCCTAATGGTTGATTCACGAACACTGCTATTTCTTGAACAGAATATTAAAATATTTAAGTGATGGGGTTACTATCACATAATAAGTGCATCACATGGTATCACAGAGGATAATCTCTTTAAAATAAATGCGAAGCTGTTTAACTGATAATGTGCTAGATTTTGTAGGAATCTAGATTTCTCAAGCCTCTCTTGGTGATTACAAATTAGAAGAGCATAAGCCTGTAGCAGCAGTACCCTTGCTGTGCAATGAATGAAATAAGGAGCAAAAGGACAGACGCATCCTTCTGCCTAGCCATAAAGCTAAATAAATACGTTTGGCTCTTGCCTACAAACAAAGCAGAAGAGGTATTTTCTTTTCCTACTTTACAGATGAGAAAACAAGAACAGAGAATGTAAATAATTTGTAGAGGTCATAGAGTTAGTTTAGTAAAGTACTGATGACTGGACTTTGTTTTTCTGACTCCAATTTTCCTGTTCTTACCCTAGGACTTACCGCCCCACACATCAGAGGACACCTCCTCCCCGAGCTGGCAGTGGTAGTTAAAACCAGAGGCCCTAGGTAAAAAAAAAAAAAAAAAAAAAAGGAAAAGAAAAAACCCAGCAGGGAAAAGAAAGGTCACTGTTTGGGTGTTTACTTGAATTCCTAGGCCTACATCCCTGATTTTGATATTTTCTGATATTATATATTAAGCAAAAGCAGATATAAGTTGCCAATTTATGTTAGGTAATTCCTGAAGGGGATTATATTTTATTAAATACATACTATTTGTCATTTGTTATCTAATTAAATTATTATAGCAATCTTTGGGGGAATTATCATTATGTCTATATAGCACAGAGACTGAAAATCCAGGAAGCGAAGCCGTATGTCCAGAGTGCTCACAGCGAGTGAGAAAGACAGAAGGACGGGCTGGCATTCTGGACAGCCAAGCTCTAAAATCCTGACTTTCAAGGACTCCACACTAGGAATAGATTCCTGGGCTCTCCGGAAGAGAAAAGTTGTCTTCCTATTAAAAATGTATACTTCGTTGTTCCCATAAAACAAATTAGAGAATGCGTTTTAAAAGAATCAGTACACATAAATGGAAAATAACCAAACCTTTCATGCCAATAATAACTTCCTTAGGACAAAGTGTAAATGATCACAGCAGCCATTAATGATGGCTTTTCTGTATGGGTGGCCTGTAGCTAGAGAATGAGGTGAGGGCTGGCCCTGGGAGGAAGACCACAGCATTTCAAGCCTCCGCAACGCCTGTCCCTGCCTGATGACCACACAGGGGAGAGACTGCCCGGACAACGTGAAGCAAGGGCGAGAATGTGGACTTCGCAAACAGAGGAGGCTAGATCTGAATTCAGCTTTCACTATGGTTCTCATTAAGTGACTCCATTTCTCTGGCCTTTGATTTCTTTAAAAAAAAAAAAAAAGAAAGAAAGAAAGAAAAGAAAAGAAGGGCACCTGGGTGGCTCATTTGGTTAAAGCCTCTGCCTTCAGCTCAGGTCATGATCCCAGAGTTCTGGGATGGAGCCCAGCATAGGATCTCTGCTCAGCGGGGAGTCTGCTTCCCTTCATTTCTCTCTGCCTGCCTCTCTGCCTACTTGTGATCTCTGTCTGTCAAATAAATAAACTCTTAAAAAAAAAAAAGAAGAAGAAAATAATGACGGAAAGAGCCACTGTGATATAATGTACGATGAGTACAGAGTACCTAGCACTGAGTGAGCCCTCACTTTCTTACTGGCCTTTAGATCTCTACGTTCTGACGGTTCAGGGTAGTGGTTTGAGCAGGCAATGCTGGAGTCTGGCAGCCCAGGTTCAATGTCTGCCCCAGCTACACCACCAACAAGCACAAGCTCTCAGGCAAGCTACAGGTCACCTCTGCTTCTGTTTCCTCATCTGTGCCCCAAGGATAAGTAAACAATCCACCTCAATGCCGAGGCAGTGCCATAAAGTAAAAGCCCTTGGAGCTGCACAACCAGTGTTGTCCTGTGATCACCGTACTCCACAGTTCACTTTGCACAGAGGAGAAATCCTGAGCAAGGGAATCGGAACTTGCCAGAGGGACACGATCCATTAGTGGCAGGAAAGAGTTGGTCACCAAGACCCACTGACCTGCGCTGCTTTTCTCCATCCCCACCAGATGGTGCTTAATGTCAGGGGGAAAAAAAAAAAATTAGTCTGAATGGGGAAAATCAGGAAAGCATAGAGCCCTAATTTTGCACATCACTGTACTGCTGACTCAGATGCCGCGAATCGCTTCTCCCTGTGCATGCATTGTGGTTATATTTTCCACCGATTAAGATAAACACAACTGCTGGTGCTAAGGGTTTGGCAAGTGCATATTATGGGCCTGGCCCTGCCTGAGAAAGCATTAGAAATCGAATCAAAATGTTAGAATTTATAAAATAAGGCTTTCAATTTTCTCTTGATACAACTTGCCAGAGAACTGCATGTCCCGCCACAGTGTACAAGGAGGCTCCTGGATTGTACTTTAGATTGGAAAAAGACCTTCAGGCCATAGCGGAACAAAGTCACATCAAAAGATTAGACAGAGATCAAGATACCACTCCTTTGTTTCTTTTATTCGTGTAACAGTTGTTTTCTTGGGTGCTTGAATTGCTTAACTGTTTTTTTTCTGGATTTCAGGGAGGGTCTAGGCTTCCTATTCTGCAATTTTGTTGATGTCACTATTCAAAATAGATTTCTTTTCTTTCTTTCTTTTTTTTTTTTTTTAAAGATTTACTTATCTGAGAGAGAGGAGAGAGGGTGTGCGCTCGCCCAAGCAGGGGTAAGGGGAAAGGAAAAGAGGGTCCTAAGCAGACTGCACACTAAGCGCAGAGCCCAATGTGAGGCTTGATCTCACAACCCTGAGATCATCACCTGAACAGAAACCAACAGTCAAGCCACTTAACCCATTGTGCCACCCACACACAGGCCCCCCAAACAGATACTTTTTAAAACTAAAATATACTTGAAGTGCAATATTGTGGATTATAGGAAATATATACTAGGTCATTCAAATGGCCAAATGTATTTCTCATGTTATATTTGGTATTCTTCAACAGTTTCTGGCTTTAAGCTCCTAAAACCCTTGGAATTTCCTGATAAAGGGTGATAAATGTGTCTTTGTTATGTTAATGAAGTGAGCTTTGGAAAACTCGTAGGTAACTTAAGGATGGAGAGGATCCCCAGGGGAACCAACCATGTGATGATTAAAGGGTTGGAACTTTCAGTACCTCCCTGTGTCCCCACTCCTGGGGAGGATCAAGAGCTAGAGATTGAGTTCTGTGGCGAGCGATTTAATTAATCATGCCCAAGTAATTGTGTTTAGAGAGCTTCCAGTTTGGTGAACACATACAGTGTAGAGATTTAAGGAGAGTGGCATGTCTGTAGAGGATGTGGAAGCTTCGCCCCCCTCTTCCCCATACCTTGCTCCATGCATCTCTTCTAGCTGGTGTTCCAGAATTCCATCATTTTAGAAGAAACCAGTAATCTATTAAACAAACTATTTCTCTGAGTTGTGTGAACCATCTAATAAAATAAACCCAGGGAGGGGGTTGTGGGAACCTCTGATTTATAGCCACTGGTCAGAAGTACAGGTAATGTTGGGGGAGGGAGGGAGGTCTTAATAACCGAGCCCTTAACCTGTGTGATCTGATGTGATCTCTTGGTGGATGCTGTCAGAATTGAGTTGAATTTTTGGACAGCCATCTGTTATCCTGACAACTGCCTGTTGGTGTGGGGAATTGGGGAATCACTCCCCAACACACAACCACTAAAATTCATCCTGGAACAGCTATTTATGAGACAATAAAATTTTTGCCAAAAGCCCCTTCCCAAATATATTTATATTGAATATAAACAGTGTTTTCTGTGCTACAACCAGTAAACATACAAAAATATTCATTATTGTCACTGTTGGGGTTGAACCTTTAATGAGTCAGTATTTACTGTTATTTTGTATTGTATTTTCAGTTAAGGGACTTAACGTTCTGGAACATAAACACGCTTTTCATAAGTGACTTTTTATTGCCCTAAGTGCTACTATTTTATTTTTTCTTTTAATCACTATGTTACAAATGTGTTAAGTGATGACTTTGATAAAAAGACACATATTGAGTTTTGCAACTTTGCAAACACCCAAAGCTCTGGCGGTGCACTCTTAAACCTTGCATCTGACACAACTCTTCCATAATAAAGACTTAATTGGCAAATAAAGATAACAATTATAGGCAACACTGGATTCTCTCTTCAGAAAAAACAACAATAGTGAAAAATACGCATGTTTTCTATGTGGCACTGTAACTTTACTTCCTTTTTTCCTCAATATTATTAAAGAAAATCTGTATTTCTTGCCTACCTAAATAAATTATATATATAACTATGTATACTGTTTACATTATATGTAATGCATGTGTGTGTATCAGATATAATATGTATTCATATATTATATATATGCATCTATTATATGTGTATATAGTTTGCATCAATCAACAATATTTTAGATGAAATATAATTTAGTTTTTAATAGAAAGTATTTAAGATTTTAGATATTCTGATTAAAATGTGTATTAAAACCATATACAAAGATAAACTCAAAATGGATGAAAGACCTCCACGTGAGAAGGGAATCCATCAAAATCCTAGAGGAGAACATATGCAGTTAACGTCTTCAACATTGGCCACAGGAAATTCTTTCAAGACACGTCTCCAAAAGCAAAGGAGACAAAAGCAAAAATGAATTTTTGGGACTTCATCAAGGTCAAAAGCTTCTGCACAGCAAAGTCAACAGTTAACAAAATAAAGAGGCAACCCATAGAATGGGTGAAGATATTCACAAATGACTACAGACAAAGGATTGATATTCAAGATCTATAAAAAACTCCTCAAACTCAACACTCAAAAAACAGACAATCATGTCAAAAAATGGGCAGAAGACATGAACAGACACTTCTCCAAAAAAGACATAGAAATGGCTAGCAGACACATGAAAAATTGTTCATCATCATTAGCCATCAGGGAAATTCAAATCAAAACCACATTGAGATACCTCCTTACACCAGATAGAATGGCTAAAATCAATAAGATAGTAAACAACAAGTGTTGGAGAGGATGTGGAGAAAGGGGAACCCCCTTACACTGTTGGTGGGAATCCAAGTTGGTATAGATACTCTGGAAAACAATGTGGAGATTCCTCAAAAAATTAAAAATAGAACTGCCCTATTACCCTGCAATTGAATTACTGAGTATTTACCCCAAAGATACAGATGTAACAAAAAGAAGGGCCATATGTACCCCAATGTTCATAGCAGCAATGTCCACAATTGCCAAACTGTGAAAAGAACCAAGATGCTCTTCAACAGACAAATGGATAAAGAAGATGTGGTCCATATATACAACGGAATATTACTTACCCATCAGAAAGGATGAATACTCAACTTTTGTATCAACATGGACAGGACTGAAGGAGATTACACTGAATGAAATAAGTCAAGCTGAGAAAGTCAATTATAATATGGTTTCACTAGTTGTGGAACATAAAGAATAACATGGAAGTCATTAGGAGAAGGAAAGGAAAAGTGAAGTGGGAGAAATCGGAGAGAGAGATGAACCATGAGAGACTGTGGATTCTGAGAAACAAATTGAGGATTTTGGAGGGGAGGGTATGGGGGGATAGATGAGTCTGGTGGTGGGTATTAACGAAGGCACGTATTGCATGGAGCACTGGATGTGGTACATAAACAATGAATCTTGGAGCACTGGAAAAATGAAATAAAAGTAAAAATAATCATAAAAAAATAAGTATTATAGTGTGTATGGGGTCTTTAACAACTTAAAATTTTTGCTTTTTAAAATATTTAATATTTAAGTATTTTTAATAAATTTTAATATAAAAATCATTTTGGACTTACAGAAAAATTACAATAGTACAGAAAGTACCCATTTACCCTCTATACCCAGGTTCCCCTATTATTAGCATTAATTTGGTACATTAGTTTAGTACATTTGTTATAATTAATGAACCCATACTGGTATATTATCATTAACTAAAAGTTCGTATCTTATGCAGATATCCTTCATTTTTACCTAATGTTCTTTCTGTGTTCTAGGATCCCATCAGGATACCACATTACATTTACTATCCAGGCTCCTTAGGATCCTTTTCCCTGTGACAGTTACTCAGACTTTCCTTATTTTTTTATTATTTTAACAGTTTTAAGGATATTGGTCAGCTATTTTGATAACAGGTCAGCTATTTTGTACAATGGCCCTCTAATGGGATTTGTCTGTTGTTTTTTTCATGATTAAACTAGAATTAGGAGTTTTTGAGAGGAAGACTATAAAGTGCCATTTTTATCACATCATACCAAGAGTGCAATTAATATGACTTAGCATTGATGATGTTGACCTCAATCACTTGGGGGAGAAAGTGTCAGATTCTCCCATTGTTGGATTCCTCTTCTTTTTCATCCTTTCTCCTTTTCTCTTTGGAAGGAAGTCACTGTGTGCAGCACACACTCAGGAGTGGGGCCTTATACTCCACCCACTTGCAAGCAGAATTTCTACATAAACAACTTGGAATTGTTCTATGTGACAGATTCATCTATTCTTCCAATTTATTTACTTAATCCATTATATGGACTCATGGATATTTATGTCCTATATTGGTCTATAATCCAATACCACGCTACTTTGTTGCTCAAACTGTTCCATCTTTGGATGAAAAAGCTTCTATCACTAGCACCTTTTCAATTGGATCCTGTGGTTTTTTGACATACTTCCAATATTTTGTGTATTTGTATGTGTATATATGCACATTTTGGCATTTTCTTAATTTCTGGCATCATAGGATTCTCTAATCTCATTTTCTGTATTTCTAGCCCTGTCTTAGAATTAGCTATCAAAAAGCCTTGGTTCCTTTTACTAAGGAAGGGTATGAGAAACCCAGATCTAGGTGCTGAGCGTGCTTATTTCTACTGGTATCCTTACTACTAGGCCCTTCTACTGAAAGAGCAAGGAAATATACATTGTTTATGTACCTGTGTATATCCAGATATCTACAAATATTTGTGGCAATTTATTTGTATCTATATTAAGCTAAATATGATTTCATAGTGATGTCTCCAACTTCAATCTATTACCATATGGGTTATTTTAGTCTCCTTCTCTTTCTTACCTGTAAAATGCCATTCCAACAATGAGAAATTTGAATACCCTCTACCTTCATTTACATAATTGTCCAATTTCAATATGCCTTTAGAATAGTATCACAATTTTTAACCTGTACTCCCATGGAAAACACCTTTATCAACTAAATTACAGTGATTAGGTAGTATTCCTTTAGTCTTGCAGACGCTAGTCATTTCCAAAGTTACTTAGTTCAGAACTTTTTTAACCCCTCTTAAATGAGGTTTTTCATATTTTTCTAATACAGATAATTGTTTTGTCATATTTTACATTCCATCCAGGTAGTCCTACCCTCCTATGTGATTTTTTTTTTTTAATTTGCACACAGTAAGGTTAACTCTGTGCTAAAAGGGTCTACAGGTTCTGTGGCTTCTGACAAATACATAGGGTCATGTATGCATAATTATAAATAATACAATACAAAATGATTTCTTGCCCTTAACAAAGGTCTATTATGCTTCATCTATCTAACCCTCTGCTACTCTTCCTCCAACTCCCTGGTAACTACCAAGAGCTCTGCCTTTTCAAGACTGTCATATACTTGGTATCATTATGTAGCCGTTGCAGTCTGGCTTCTCTCACTTAGCAATACACATTTAAGATTCATCCTATGATTTTCATGGCCTATTAGCTCCTTTCTTTTTATTGCTATATAATACTCCATTGTTTGGATAGGCCACTTTGGTTTATCCTTTCACTGTGAAAGGACTTCTTGGTTGCTTTCAGTTTGGGGCAATGATTAATAAGCTAGTATCAACATTCACATGCAGAATTTTGTGTGGACACAAGTTTTCAGCTCATTTGAATAAACATCCAGGAGTTTGATTGCTGGATCATATGGTAAGATTACACTTATCTTTTGAGGAAATAGCCAAACATTCTTTCAAAGTGACTATACTATTTCGCATTCTACCAGCAATAAATGAGAGTTCCTGTTGCTCCGCATCCTCGTCAGCAATTTTATTATCAGTTTTCTGGATTTCAGCCATTCTAGTAAGAGCATAGTTGTATTTATTGCATTGTTGTGCTAATTGATAATTCTCTAATGACAAATGATCTTGTGTATCTTTGGATATGCTTACTTCCCATCCATACATCTTCTTTGGTGAGACATCTGTTCAGGTCTTTTACCATTTTTTAATTGTTTTTTTTCCCCTTATTATTGAGTTTAAGAATTTTGTATATTTTTAAATATAGTTTATTAATCAAATATATGTTTTACAAATATCTCTTCCCCATCTGTGGATCTTTTTTTGATATGGTATCTACAGATTTTTCACCAAACTCAAGATATAAATTTTCTGCAAAATTTTCTTCTAGTTTTATTTTTGCTTCTGACATAGAGGTTTATGATCCCCATTGAGCTCCATTGAGCTCATTTCTGTGGAAGTTGAAATGTTTGAAAACTACCTCTTCACGGTTGAATTGCCTTTGCTCCCTTTCAAAGATTAGTTGAGTGTATTTGTGTGGGCCTATTTCTGTGCTCTCTCTTCTGTTCCATTAATCTGTACATTTTTCCACTAATAGCATGCTGTCTTGATTATCATGACTTTATAATGAGTTTTAAAGTCGGATAGTGTCAGTTTCTGCCTTTGTCCTTATTTAGTATTGTGTTGGCTATTCTGGGTCCTTTGTCTTTCTGTATAAACTTTAGAATAAGTTTGCCAATATCTGCAAGAGAGCCTGTCTGGTATTTGGGATTGTGCTGCATCTACAGACGAAGCTGGGAAGATATGATACCCTAACTCTATTGAGCCTACCAATTCATAAATATGAGCACCATGAATTTACATTTTATAGACTTTTTTTAAAATTTTTTTAAATTTCTTTTCAGCCTAACAGTATTCATTGTTTTTGCACCACACCCAGTGCTCCATGCAATCCGTGCCCTCTCCAATACCCACCACCTGGTCCCCCCAACCTCCTACCCCCCACCCTTCAAAACCCTCAGGTTGTTTTTCAGAGTCCATAGTCTCTCATGGTTCACCTCCCCTTCCAATTTCCCCCAACTCCCTTCTCCTCTCTAACTCCCCTTGTCCTCCATGCTATTTGTTATGCTCCACAAATAAGTGAAACCATATGATAATTGACTCTCTCTACTTGACTTATTTCACTCAGCATAATCTCTCGCAGTCCCATCCATGTTGCTACAAAAGTTGGGTATACATTTTATAGTCTTAATCAAATTTGGACAACTTTGATCATTATTTATTCAAATTGGTTTGTGCCCCCCCACCTTCTTCACAGACTCCAATGACGTGTATTTTGGCCCAGTGTAAGTTGTCCTGCAATTCACAGATGCTCTTTTCATTTTCAATTTTGTCTGTGTATTTTATTTTGAATAGCTTATATTTCTAGGTCTCCAGGTTGACTAACCTCTTATTCAGTCATATTTATTTTATTTTTTTTTAAAGATTTTATTTACTTATCAGAGAGAGAGGGAGAGAGAGCAAGCACAGGCAGACAGAGTGGCAGGCAGAGGCAGAGGGAGAAGCAGGCTCCCCGCCGAGCAAGGAACCCGATGTGGGACTCGATCCCAGGACGCTGGGATCATGACCTGAGCTGAAGGCAGCTGCCCAACCAACTGAGCCACCCGGGTGTCCCTTATTCAGTCATATTTAATATGCTGTTATAGTCTGAGCATTTTTTATCTTAGGTACTGTAACTTTTTGCTCAAGAACTTCAATCTGCAACCTTTTGATTTCTTCTTCCATTACACTACTTAACCTTTTGAACATATGGAATACAATTATATTAAGTATTTTAATGTCCGTATCTGTTCATTTTAACATCTAATAGATTATAAAATTAATATTAGATTATTATTATTTCCCTCATTATGATTCGTGTCCACTCTGTTTCTTCATAGTTCTGGTAATCATTGACTGGATGTCAGAATGATTGATTGATTGATTGATTCATTCATTCATTCACAAAACTTCTTAGCATAATTCTGAGATTCAGTTAAGTTATTTAGAAATAAGTTGATCCATTCAGGTGTTGTTTCCATGATTTTTAGGTGAGACTACTCCAGACTACTGAGGCAAGAATTTCCTGAATATTCTATCCAATCCCTGTGAATTATGAGTTTTCTTCCTCTGGCTGGTAGGCATAGACATTTTCCCACATTCTGTGAAAGTGCCAAAACTTCTTGCTTCTAATATTTTTGAATGCTTGTTCTCGTTCTCAGATCATTTTTTCACACACAAATGCTAACTGGCATTCTCCTGAATACTTGAGAGGAATCCTCCACATATGTCCAAGGTTCATCCTATGCAATGCTCTTCTCCTTGGTGCTCTGCCCTGTGAATTCAACTTTGGTGAGTGCTGTGAAGTGTCTCAAACACCCAGTTCCATCTATTCAACTCAGAGAAACTGCCAGACTGTCTAGGCTTCTCCCTTCTGCACCATTGCCTGGAAACATTCTACAGCAATAAGCTGAGGCCATTGTAAAACTCACCTTGTTTGTTTCTCAACCTTCAGAATTCACTATCCTTTGTCTCCTGGTATCTATTGTCTTAAAACCAATTACCTTATGTATTTTGCCTATTTATTTTAGTTGTTTTAATTAAGAAAATAAATCTGATCCCTGTTCTCCACATCAGGTAGCAGGATAAAAACGGCATCACATATTCTGTTACACATCAGGTGAGCATGCTATTACATGATGAATTCTTTCTAAATGAGGTCCCTGACCTAAAGTCAGTTAACTATCCATGAGGAGTTGAGAAGTTAGAGAGGGAGGAACAGTGTTTTTTGTTTGTTTGTTTTTAAAGCTCTTTTCTAAACAATTTGCTTGATTATGTCTTTCCATTAAAGGCATTTAAAAGCAATTTTCCTTCCAATCTTACGGAAGTACTTTGTGGATGGTCTCATGTCTAATTAAATATTAAAAGTCATTACACCCATATTCACTAACATGTAGGTTTCCTATGTGATCGTTCATTATTTAGGTATCTTCTTTGATACAGAAAAATTAGGCTGATCTTTAATTAGGGTTAACTTTACACATAATAACAACAGGTAGACAGAATTAGGGTGAGAATTCAGGAGCTAGAAAATAAATCCTTGATTCTAAATGAAACAAGATGGGATGGGAGGGAGACAAACCATAAGTGACTCTTAATCTCACAAAACAAACTGAGGGTTGCTGGGGGGAGAGGGGGTTCGGAGAAGGTGGGTGGGGTTATGGACATTGGGGAGGGTATGTGCTTTGGTGAGTGCTGTGAAGTGTGTAAACCTGGCGATTCACAGACCTGTACCCCTGGGGATAAAAATATATGTTTATAAAAAATAAAAAAATTTTTTAAAAAAGCATTTGTCTGTAGGCTAAACACAGACCAGCAATGTCAATGAAAAAAAAAAAAATCCTTGATTCTATCACATTGTTTTAAATATATTTAGCATAAAACAAAGCACTGTTTCTTAAACAGAACATTTTGCCTAAAATTCTAATACTCTAAAAAGGTGAGATTGTCTTTGACCACCCTCATCTGAACTTCAGCACTTTTCCTAGGAACTGACTATGACTTAGGAGAGGTCAAAGATCACCAGATTCAAGAGGACCGGACAAAGAGGAAAAACAGAATAAAAGGTAGAGAGTGGTGGGGAAAGGGCAAGATTAGAGAAGGGGTAAGCGTACGTGTCCAAGATTTGCCTCCTATATAGTCTGTCTTGGTGAAACCCTGTGACTACAGCATTCTGAGTTTTACTTCTCTGACAGAAAAAAGCTTATCCCAGGAGGAATGTATAACGTTAGAAAATGTCATGCTTAGATTTGTGGTATCTTTATAGTGAACTGATTTAAGCATAAGGGAACACAGTTACTGCAGAAAACAAAGAATTCGGTAGATAAGGACTTTGAAAATTTTTTATATCTACTAGCATTTATGTTTTAGAACTCTAGAATGCCTCATGGAACGTTTCCGTTTCTCAGAATAATGAAGCAGAAACAATTTTGGCCTCGGGCAGGTCCAGGAAAATCAAATCCACCCACTACCTAGATCTTCAGATCCACGACCCACGGCAAGCTTCATGCCTGGCAGCTGCTGTGCCTTAAAGCGCCTTAAGGGAGCAATTCTCCAACTTGCAGGGAGAAAACTACCACAGTAGAAGAGGGAGGATAGCTGGGGTTAATCTCCTGCAAGTAAAACTGGTCCTTACTTTTCCAAACACAGTAATGGTGCCATCTTTACAGTAGCAAGAAAAAGGAAGAGTGCAGTTGTGGATTGGTAGGGTATCTTCAAGAGATGAGCTCCATTTCTATGGGCTGTCTGAACAGGATGGGGAGGTCAGCCCTACGAGGTGGTTGGAAGCACGTAGTCATTCAACATGGTAGCCAGTAGCAGGATTAACATTAGGGTCATTTGCTCAGTCGCACTGGCCACAATGTTGCATAATGCAGATAGAAAACATTTCCATCAGAGCAGAAAGTCATACAGGACAATGCTGTTCTCGATGTTTGCAAAGGGCGGGGAACATTTTTATAATATGCCAATATTTCAGTATCTAATTTTTCCATTAAAGGCATTTAAAAGCAATTTTCCTTCCAATCTTACGGAAATTATGTGCATTAAAGTTTCAGATTGTAAGGTCTCAAAAGAGGAAAAAAGTCTCTATGCTCTTTATGGATAAAGAGTGAACTCAACTGCCTGAAATAACCACCTAGAGTATCCATACACAGTATTTTGGTGGTGTGCATTAAATACTCCTACCAAAATGATAAATAAAAGTGAAACAGTGCGTGCAGTGTAACTAAAGTATACAATAGGCCTTTTTTAAAAGATTTTATTTATTTAATTGACAGAGAGAGACACAGCTAAGAGAGGGAACACAAGCAGAGGAACTAGAAGAGGGAAAGCAGGCTTCCTGCCAGGCAGGAAGCCCAATGCGGGGCTCGATCCCAGGACCCTGAGATCATGACCTGAGCTGAAGGCAGATGCTCAACAACTGAGCCATCCAGGCACCCTTACAGTAGTCTTCTTATACAGATTAGTGTGCATACTCAAGTTCACATTTTAAAACAGAGTAGCTTGGATGTGATGAAATAAAAGAAAAAAACCAGAAACATTAAAAAATAGAATTAAATTGATGGTTGTTAACATACTGAGAGCACTGTGACCCAGTTGAGTGAAATGGGAAAGAGAAGAAACCCAAGATTAAGAGTTCTCAATTTCTACCCCTTTCATCTACATGAGCAAGACACTAAACTTCTCTGACCCCTGATATCTATACCTGCCTTCCAGGTGTGTTGTGAACACGATATAAGGATAATTAATACAGTATGTCAGTTATACTTTAATTTAAAAATAATAATACAAAGTTCCTAGTTTGTTCAGCACAATGAGGGCTTAATAAATGTGTCCCATCATTATGACTATAAAAAGAAACCCATGAAAACTTGAGTTGTGTATATTAAATATATACAGCTTTATGTCTGTCATTTATACCCAATGAAGTGTTTTAAAAAAATAAATCCAAGAAACTGCTATGAGAAAACCTTCCCCAAAATCTAATAATTATAGACATATTTGCTGTCACTAAGTGTTTAGCCCAAACCAAAAGTTTACTATAGTCACCCGTGGATTTTAAAACACATTGACAATCAACACTTGATTTTAAAACACATTATAGATATGATAGATATAAAACACATATAGATATGATATAGAGGGCAGTGAGGTAGGAGATCAGTTTTGAACTCTCTGAGTTACAGGTTGTATATTCAGATATTAATTACCCCACGTCCATTTCTGCACACAAAAAATATAATATTGATGTCCATTATATTTGTGCTGTCTTTGTGGCAAAAAAAAAAAATCCACAAAATGATATGAGACTGTTTAAGTTACAAAATCCCTGTGAAGTTCTTGTACAGTCAGTTGCCAACTTATAATGTTTCGCCTTATGATTTCTCAACTTTAGATACAGCAAAGGCAATCCTCATTCAGTAGACACTGTACTTCAGGTTTAGAATGTGGATCTGTTGCCAAGCAAGCGATATGCAGTCAGACTCTCTCGTGACCCTGGGCAGTGGCAGCAAGCCACAGCTCCCAGTTAGCCTCATGATCGGAGGTAAACAGCCAAGAGACACACCACTATCTGCACTCATACAGCCTTTCTGTTTTTCACTTGCAGTTCAGTATTCAGTAAATAAAATGGGATAATCAACACTTGATTCTAAAATAGGCTTTGAGTTAGGAGGTTTTGCCCAACTATATGGTAATTACAGTTCTGAGCATGTTTTAGGTAGACTAACCTAAACCATGATGTTTGTCAGGTTAGGTTTATGAAGTACATTTGTAACATAATGATATTTTCAAATTACAGTGGGTCTATTGGGATATGCCCCATTCTATATGTTGAGGAAGATCTGACTTCATTGAATGCCCTGGTTGAATTAAGAAAGTCAGAATTTTCTTGCTTAAGGACCTCCACTTATATGCCATTGAATACAGATCCACTGTGAGGTTAGTATCATTAATTTTCTTTATATGTTTGTGTTTTTTCTTAACTTTGAGTTTTTCACAAGTCATGAAACACAATTTGTGGCACATGTGCAATATATAGCACATGTGTTATATATGACACACATGGGTTATATATATAACACATATAAATATGGACACATAACTATATGAACATATAGTTATATATCTAATAATCTTTCACTGTCATCACATTCTGGATGTTTAATTTTATAGGTACTATCTCTTCACCTGGTACATTTTCAAGAAAATGTCACGGGATCTCCCTCAAAAGGAGGGAGATATATAGTACAAAACTGCACATTCTTGAACAAACTATAGCTTTGACCAATGACTCTGCTAAGTCTTGTTAAACACATAAAGGAAAATTTTAAGAAACTCATAGATTCTTCTGAAAACATCTCATGCTTTCATATATGATCAAAATCACTGCCTGCTTACTAAACATCATTTTTTCCTTGAAGATACGAACCTGTACTAGGATGAATATTTTGATCACTCCTATAAACCTGCCCATTCACATCCGTTCAGAAATTGAGGTTTACGACAAGGACAAAAATTTATTCACCCACGGAATACTGCCCAAAGATAATATAAAATTGGCTATAAAAATATTTTGGATTGGTAAAATAGCTCATTGTTTATTATTTTATATGAAAAAGGGCATTATCTTTTAAAACAGGAACACTTTTGAAAATACTGCAACTCTCCGCTAGTTATTAAAACAATCTAAAACTGAAGCAAGCATTGTGTTTCAGTCAAATTTTGCTATGTGAAAACCACCCCAAAATGTTAAGACTGAAGACAGTAATGATTTCTTATTTCTCCTATCTCTGGTGTTTAGCTGGACAAGAAAATCCAAGATGGCCTCTTTCACACGTTTGGTAACTGGGTGTTAGATGGAGTATTTCAGTTCTACACATGGCTAAATTGGCTACCTTATGTGGATGATTCAGGGCAGTGATCAAAGAGAATGAGGATATAAACTGCAAGGTCCCTTGAAGCTTAATCTCTGGAGGTCACCACACTATGTCACTGCCAACACATTCTATTTAACAAGCAAGTCCCAAGTCCAGCTCAGACAGACATTAGGGGCTAGAGAAAGAGATTCAAGGTAAATGACGGGAGCAACCGCAATGGCGCTTTGCAAAAAGAGGATGGAAAGAATTCGTAGCCATCACATAATCTAACTCATCCTGAGTCTTTTTCTGTATCTTTGCATTATTTTTTTGACAAAACTGACAACATGGGGGCGCCTGGGTGGCTCAGTGGGTTAAGCCTCTGCCTTCGGCTCGGGTCATGATCTCAGGGTCCTGGGATCGAGTCCCACATCGGGCTCTCTGCTCGGCAGGGAGCCTGCTTCCTTCTCTCTCTCTCTGCCTGCCTCTCAGTGTACTTGTAATTTCTCTCTGTCAAATAAATAAATAAAATCTTTAAAAAAAAAACTGACAACATGATAAGACATCATTTGCATCTGTCTGACTTTAACAACATAAACACGAAAGGTAAATTTTGCAAAACTATTTGTGGTCTTCATCCATTTTTCCAAGGACCTTTCTTTTTTTTTTAATATTTTTAAAAATTTTATTTATTTATTTGACAGAGAGAGATACAGTGAGAGAGGGAACACAGGCAGGGGGTGTGGGAGAGGGAGAAGCAGGCTTCCTGCTGAGCAGGGAGCCTGATGTGGGGCCTGGATGGGGGAAGATCATGACCTGAGCCAAAGGCAGATACTTAACGACTGAGCCACCCAGGTGCTCCTCCAAGGGCCTTTCTTAATCTTTTGATATTCAAAGCATTATCCTTTGAAGTTTGAAATAAATTTGCATTTAATTTGCTGGAGATATATATGTATATATATGTAAAATGTTGACATCTTATGCTCAACAACGAACTAACTAACCTACAAATGACCTAAGACTCAGTGCGGTAGTGTCTACAGCATCACGCAAAAATAGTAGCAGAGAGGTGCCTGATTTAGTAAGTAATCATTTTTTTAAATAACTGTTTTGCTATTAGTGTCCCTACACAGTCTTACAACTGCAGACCTAAAACCCTATTTCATTAGTAAGGATTCTCTGTCAACCAAATTCTTTTTCTATTCCTCCTTATTTTGGTTTGAACATTGCACTACTTCCAAATATGAAGAAACAGAACTGTTCTAGGAGTTTCAAACACAAGGAGTTTTACACAGTTTTCTCAAATGGGTCCTGGAAGGGCTGCATGAACAGAGGGAAACCTGCCCGCCCTCCTAGCCCCTTCCCCCCCCCCTTGCACTGCAGCAATCTCTCCCATCTCTGGGCACCACCCCTGCTGCTCCTAAGGACACAGTTCAAGAAAGGAGTGTCTTTCTCTCTCTACCTCTCGCTAGCTGAACCCAACAGAACTACAAATTACAGGAGTCTGGGTAATGTAGCCCACAGTTTCCCAGCCTCCTACAACACAGGGCAGACCACGGAGAAGAAAGAACCAGATGCAGACAAAATGGCAAATGCCCAGCACACTGCGGAAGACATAGTACCTATGTCATAGTACATATGTCTTAGGTACTACGCAATGGTGGACATGTATGTGAGTAACTCTAAAGCAAGCTCTCTTGTATTGAGTACTATGGTCATGTACACATGAGATGGACCCAGACTATTTTTAGGAAAGATGTATAACAGATTTAGAGATCAGAGGTGGTAAAATCTAAACTGAAATCCAAGCAATAGACGAGAGTCTAAGTATCCATCTGGGCAGGACAAGGGATTTCCAGATAGAGGAAATGACATTTGGGGGCGGGGAGGGGAGGGTGTTTGCTTTTTTTTTAGGTGAGCCAAAAATAGTTGAAAGACAGTTGTTTCTAGGACTGGATAACATTCTAGGCGCTTATTTTTTATTAACAGGAATAAAAAAATTTTTCACAAGATACTGAAGTTAAATTTAATTTGCGTTTTCTCAAAGAGGCATCGCTTTTCAAACACATCAATAAAACATTTAAACACATTTCCGAGAATTACTAAGAACATTTTCCCAATTGTTACGCCATTTTTTGGTGTACTCTAAGAGATCACTGATTTACTTCTCCATCCTCTCTGCTTTGAAGGAACTTTACCCGAAGCTGCGGAGGAACCCGCTCGGGGCAGCGGCTGCTAAATTCTACTGAGATTGCACTTTGTAGAAGCATAATAAATTTGTGGTAGAGCTGGCTCCCATGTGAGGAGTACGCTAGAATATTTGGCATTCACTTTCTCTTTCTCAAATTGCTTCTAAAAGCATTATTCTGTCCAGAATGACGGAAATCCCTCAGGTCACTGGATCAGGGCTAGAAACCGCCATGGGATTTAGACACCAGAAGTGACCTTGAGACCAGTCCAGATTCGGCTACGAGCACTGTAACCTTAGGAACTTTATCTGTAGAATAAGGGGATCGGAATAAATGATCTCAAATGCTCCTTTCAGCTCTGATAAGGTAAAATGTTACGAAATGCTTTAAAAGAGGTCTGCGTTGAAGTGGGTGGAAACTGCATTACGAAATGTGCTTTCGGTTTATTGTAAATATTTTAAAATGTCAATGCTGGTCTCTGCATCTTTTTATACCCGTTTTCTTATTTTCAAATGAGGACAGAAAAATATTAGGGGAGACAGATTTTCTATAATTTAGACACGGTGTCTTGGAGAACTACTGTACTGTTGAATGATGGCCAGAACGTAACTGCAGAAGGTTGGTGCAAAGCTATCTTAAAGAACTGCTCTTTCCTATATCCCTGTTCTTTGCAGCAGGTTGGTATGGTGGAAAGATACTGAATTTAAATCCCACTGACCTAATCCGCCCTCTGTAACATTATACTTGTATAACATTAGATAAATAAATTAACTTCTCTGATCTCTCATTTCTTTTTCATCAGCTACGTAGAATGGGACTCATCATCATCTTTGGTTCATGATTCTATTACCTCTAGAAGTTCACATGACTCTCTTTAATTTCATGTATATTTTGAGTCAATTTCTTAATTTTGAAAAAATAATGAATGTAAGGTAACTAATATAAGGAATACAGCTGAACTAGCCCTAGTTTTACTTGTTTTTGAAGATATAAAAGAAGTCATACTGCAAGTCTTCTGGCTTTTTATTTTCCATGCAGTAGGATGTTATTAAGAATAATCTACATTAAAAGGCCTGGATGTGTCAGTCAGTTAAGCTTCGGACTCTTGATCTCAGCTCCAGGTCTTGATCTCGGGGTCGTGAGTTCAAGCCCAATGTTGGGCTCCACACTTAGTGGGGTGGGGGGGAGAACGAGAACGAGAAGGAGAAGGAGAAGAATCTATGTTGTCCTGTGGCCTTTGAGTAGTGCAGTTTGTTCATTTTGATTGCTGTTTTGTGAATGTATACTAATTTGTTAAAATTAATTAGGTCATCTCTGGATTTTTAAGATTACAAACACTACTGCTATGAATTATCTTCTTTATGTCTCCTGGTGCCAGGTGTAAAATTTTTACCCAATATGTAACTAAGGATGGATAAATGTATATATATGTTCAAATTCATAAGCTAATCTATAAACTAGTTTTCAACAAGGTTATGCCAATTTAAATTGCTGTTGGTAATGAATAATAAATTCTACTAATCCACATCCTCTCAAACACTGGGTATTTTCCCTCTTATTTTCTGCCAATTGAATGAACACAATGTAGTAGGTCACTCTGCATGTTTCTGATTGTAGTGAATTTAAACTTTTCTTCAAGAGTTTACTTATTGAACATATGTCCTTCCTTTTAAGGAAAAGCACGTTCATATTTTTCCCATCATTTTACTGGCACCATCTGTGGACTTTTTATGTTATTGTGTTGTTGGTCAATTTATATTCCCCTGCACCAGTAGCAGACTATATTAATTACCCTGTTTTTAAAAATCTTGTTCTCTAAATTATTCACTATTCATGTTCATGTTCAGGCCTGACTTATCTCTTAGAATCACTCTATTTACATATAAACTTTAAAATCAGCTTGCCAAGTTTCATGGAAAACTCCTGTAGGTTTTATTGGGTAAGTCTCAAGTCCATAAATCAATTTAGAGAGAATAGATATCCTCACAAGATAAATGTTTCCATTATGAACAGGGAATACATGTGCATCTGTTATGTTTTCTTTAATATATATTAACAAAGTTTTAAAAACAACTATGCACAAGGCTTGCAAAACCTTTGTTAGATTTGTATCTAGATCTAGTATAATCATAGTTGTAAACTATGTATTTTAAATAACATATATACATGTTTGTATTTCTTAATTGTTTGTTAATTGTATATTTAAAAAAACCCTCCACTTGTATATATTGGTCCTATATCCAACCTCATTGCTATGAACTCCTGCACCTTGTATGAACCATTAGTTCTCTATCTATAAAATACCTATTGCACAGGGTTGTTACGAAATGAGGAAAAATTACTGACAGCACACACTTTCACAGGCATGTCTAAATATTACTTTTCATCCTGTCCTTTTAGGAAGACTAAAAGAGAGGGACACAGAGAGGAAGATGATGGACAGAATGAGCTCTAATGTTATTTTGGTTTACCAGTGCTTTGATTTTTTTTGGTATATTTTGAGTATTTATGTACATAATGATTGTGCTCTATTGGGTTAGGGAAATGCAAAGTAAATAACAGCATAACATTTATTTTAAAGCCAGGGAAAAACAAAGGACATACTGAAGAATCACAGTCACAATATAATGGCTTTGTTACTGTTAAATATGTTACACATAAAAATAACTCATAAGAAAATTGTTTGAGAGGGGCATCTGGGTGGCTTGGTGGGTTAAGCCTCTTCCTTCGGCTCAGGTCATGATCTCAGGGTCCTGGGATGGAGCCCCACATTGGACTCTCTGCTCAGCAGGGAGCCCACTTCCCCCTCTCTCTGCCTGCCTCTCTGCCTCCTTGTGATCTTTCTCTCTCTGTCAAATAAATAAATAAAATCTTTAAAAAAAGAAGAAGATTATTTGAGGTTACTTGTTTTATAGGGGAAAAATGTATTATTTTACATTTCTGTCTACACTTTCAGTATATATAGTAAAAACTAATTTTTTTTGCTACATTTTAGACCTGTAAGATGCCCTCTCTTCCTTCCCTTTCTTCCTTCCTTTCTCCCTTCTTCCCTCCCTTCTTCTCATCCTCCTATCCATGATGAATGTAAGACTCTTTGAATCCTGAATTAAGTTTAAGAGCTAATGTGTAGGTGGCTTTGGACACTTATTTGGAACATTAAGTAGTCTTTCACCTTGACTCTGGGTGTTAAAATAGCAATTTACAATGATGTCACCTTGGATAAGTGTATTCACTTTCACTATCTCTTATGTGTAAATGTAATATATTCAAACTTTTAATATTAGTCTGCAACAGAGATATTTCATACCCTAATATTAAAGAGATTCTGGAATTTTTAATTATTATTAAAATCCAATGTCGTGACATGCCGCTCATGACCCAGTATGTTTGTAAGTCATATATTAAGGAAGCTTTCCCCACAGATGTACAGGAGGACTATGCTTAATGCTCCTTAAGCTCTAGAAGAACACCTACAATAAAGTACATAAATGACCTCTCATTAGGATGACTTTGCTTCAGTAGACTTAGAATGACTCCCATATCTGAAACTGTTCCTACATATGCATGAAAGGTAAGTCTTCACATCAAACAAGCTTACTTCATCTTTTATAGAGTTATAAATAGTCAAATGAGGTAACTTAAAGGTGAACCAGTGAAAAATTCAACTCACTAAATTTATTTCTCACAAATTGACTCTTTCCTATCATCATCCATTTTCAATCCTTGTCTTCAAATAAGAGCTATTTCTTGCTTATAGTAGTGAAATGTCATCAGTCCACATTTAACAAGAATAATTCTACTGTTTAAAAACTAAATGTGAAAACAGAAAACCATCTTCATGTTCAAATGCTGTCTTTCATTCTACTCCTAGATTTTCATTCTAAGCATAAGAGTTAATGATTTTTAAAAATCCATGTAATTAAGATCAATAAAGGACAGCTATTTCCTATATATAAACATCTATTTTAAGAAGTCTTATATGTGGGTTTTGTACCATATACAACTTTTAAAATTCATCTTGTCTCCCCTACTCTAGCTTCTCCTAGATTAGTAAAATGTAAACTAAATAATCATATTGGATATAATTAGTGACATCAAAGAACATATTAAAGAATGGAAGTCATGGCATAATGGTTCATTTTAAAAGATATTTTATTTTTTACAAAAATACCATAAATTATGTAGTACTACTCCACACAGGTGGTATGAGTAAAAACTACTGCTGATTTACTAGTGGGTATTTACCCTAAAGATACAAATGTAGTGATCTGAAGGGGCACATGCACCTGAATATTTATAGCAGCAGTGTCCACAATAGCCAAACCTATATGTCCATCAACAGATGAATGGATAAAGAAGATGTGGTATATATATTTACAGTGGAATACTATGCAGCTATCAAAAAATGAAATTTTGACATTTGCAACGACGTGGATGGAACTAGAGGGTATTATGCTGAGGGAAATTAGTCAATCAGAGAAAGACAATTATCATATGATCTCCCTGATATGAGGAATTTGAGAGGCAGGGTGGGGGGTTGGGGAGTAGGGAAGGAAAAAATGAAACAAGATGGAAGCGGGAGGGAGACAAACCATAAGAAACACTTAATCTTACAAAATAGACTGAGGGTTGCTGGGGGGTGGGAGAGGTGGGAGATAAGGGGAGGGTGGTGGGTTATGGACATTGGGGAGGGTATATGCTATGGTGAGTGCTGTGAAATGTGTAAGCCTGACGATTCACAGACCTGTACCTCTGGGGCAAATAATACATTATTTTTTATAAAAAATAATAATAAACTACTGCTGATTTAGAAGACACTGTTGGATACTGAGGCTGACTTAGTGACCATATTTTTTTTCAAAGGGATGAAAACAAAGTTTGCTGCCATAGATAAAACAAATTATCAAGACATATTCTCATAAAGGCAGAATTAAATTACTTACTTTATTTCCTACATAAGCAGTGACAATAAAAATAGTGTTTGGTGTCCTTTTCCCATCTTCCCCTGAAGGAAAGTTTTTTGTGACTAACTCTCCCTAGTCGCCACTTTGATTTGGATAAACTCTAATGAGAAAGGAAAGAGTCTGAGAAAGCCCACATTGCCTTTCATATAATTATCTTTATATATTAGTTTAATAAATATGTGTTATTTCAGACTTTCTTAATAAAGATTATTAATTCTTAAAGGTTACTTCAATATACTTAAATATAAGTAAGAGTCTTTAACATATAATTGGATTGCCCATGGATGACCTTCAAAGGTTTGATTTCCTTGTTATGGAATTCATTTAACAGGTACTGATTACGTATTTTCTAGTTGTTTGTAGGAATATTTGTAGACCTGATCTAAGCTGGACTAAACAATCCATAAAGCCTTATTCAGATCCAAGGTTCTAGGCTCTCACATTATCAATAAAAGTTTATCTTTACAAGTGTCTGTGTTCTTGATTACTTTTGAAGAAATTACTTTTGAAGGAATTATGAGAAATTATCTTAAAAAAATAACATTGGTTTCTCTGGGGTAAAAGTTTAGAGGAAGTTAATTTATTTTACATTGTTCCTGGTTTTATCTGATCTCACTTTAATTTAAAATTAACTCAATCTATTTGGATATGTGGTGCTCAATGAAATAGAAACAATTACCTAAGTCATGTGTAAATGCAAGATTTGCTAAACTCTAACTCATGGTTTTCTTTCAAGATGCCTGATCTTTTAGACTAGTGTTCACCAGAAGGATTTCTAACTGACAAAGTCTACTTCTAAAAGCATTACCTGACATCAAAAACATCAACTTAAAGCATTTGCAATTTAAAGCATTACATAGTCTTACATACATAGAGAGTCAACATTCTCACTATTACATTTTAAGAATATTACAACATAACGATTGAGGGATATTAATGCCCTAATACTTAGCTTCTTCAAAACAAAGAAAAGTGAATAAATCTTCAATAGTTGGAGTCTTTTAAATGATTTTTATATTCATTACATGAATAAATGTACTTAGTGAATTTCATTTAAAAATTTACAGTGAACAACAGCTGTCTCCTACTTCAACCATTTATTAACTGTGACGTAGGTCAAGTCATTTGACGTATTTCTGCTCTACTTTCTTTGTCAGGTAAATGAAGATATTAAAAAGACTCTACCTCATAGAACTGTTGTGAACAGATGTATAAAACAATATGCACAACGCATGTAACACAGTAAACCCAAAATAAATGTTAGTCAATATTATGAACCTCATTTTTCCCTGTCCTAATTTTCGTGGAAGCCACCCTCAATTTTTCCCCTAGAATTTACCTCCATATTCTAAAAAGTGATGTACTTTTGTGCATTATTTACTTGCTTTGGACTCCAGGAGATGATAACTTTGTGCATCCTCACCAACCCCTAATGCCCCCCCAAACTACCCATACAAAGTTGCTATTTTATAGTTTTGGTTAATGCAAGTTTCATCCATGTTTACAATCTCATTACATCAGTTAGGAATTTCAGACACAAGTAATAGTAAAACCAACAACAGTGATTTAAACAAGCAGAGGTTCTACTTCTATCTAACAGTAATTTTGGAGATACATTGTTACTGTTGTTCCCTGCTGTCCCCAGTATCTCGCTTTGTATTTTTACAGTTGTCAAATCACATTGCATGATGGCTGACTCTGCTCCAGGCAACGGGACCACCTTCAAAAGCAGGAAGCAGAGGCTGGCCAGGGTGGCAAAATCCTTTCATCTCTTGTGGACTGCTCTTATTAGGAAAAGAAGTAACTTTCTAAAAAGTTAGCCAGTACAATTTCTCCTGCATCTCATTGATCAACTGAATCCTATGGTGGCTCCTAACTCTAAGGGAGGCTGGGGCAGTTAGGATCATATATATATATATACACACACACACACACCATTGTGTTAATTGTCCTGGATTAAAGGGTCCCAAGCTTTCTCAGTTCACCGCTCCACTGGCATTTCTGTGATTATTTTCACAGTGCCCCTAGGCAAAAGAAATGTCAATATTTCTCCCCTTTTATGTAGTTGGGACCAAACAATGTAATATATATCCAGATCCCTTACAACTTAGTAGCTATTTGATTAAATACCATAAACCAATTATAAAATAATAATATTTAATTAAAGGAAGTGTGAGCCTGTTGGGCACTGTATGGCTTCTCAAATTTTAAAATCATATTAGACACTAACACCCTCTTTTCTGTTCCACATTGATTTCCATGCAGTACATTCTATATATCACAGAAATCACTCCAAAACCTGCTTCACAAAGACATGACATCCTAGAAATGAAGGTAGTCAGAACTAAGGATGAAACCAGGAACTGCCTCAAGTTAGCTCAAGAACTAAACTCCTGTCACATTGGAAGAGGGTTGACTACCTCTATGTACAGAGTGGAGAAGGATTTCCTTTTGAACAAGTGCTCTGTCAACAGAATGTTAGTCCGTTTTTTCTCTTTTCAGCTCAGTGTCTGATCCCCACCAAGGGCTACTAAAAAGCCCTGAGCACTGAGCTTCTAAAGGTTCTGCTGGGGCTAATGGTTGGACTGCTCATCTATAAAAGGCTTCAGGTTCAGAATTACTCTGCATTGTTAGTTACCATTCTTCCATTGCCTTCTGATTCCCAATAAGTGTATTGAGATCTTTGATCAATGGTGGACTCTCAGAACTTTTTATTTTTCATATGTGTTGATTATTTTTAAAAACTGTTTTCCTATCAGTGCAATGGGGTTTGAGAAAGGATAAAAATAGAATGGTTGACGCAATATTTTCTTTTCTTTTTTTTTTGAAGTTTTTTTTTTTTTTTTTTTTGGACAGACTGAGATCACAAGTACGCAGAGAGACAGACGGGGGTGGGGGCAAGCAGGCTCCCCGCTGAGCAGAGAGCCTGATGTGGGGCTCGATACCAGGACCCTGAGATCATGACCTGAGACAAATGCAGAGACTTAACCCACTGAACCACCCAGGTGCCCCAATGCAATATTTTCAACTAAGCAGTCCATTTATTCCAAAAATGACTCCACCTTGGTAGGATGTGATAAAAGTAGAGAATTCCAGGTGTGCTTTATCAGATAACACATGGTCAGCCGCCACCTATACCCAATACTATGAGAGAGTATGTATTTTGGACATCACAAAACTCCCGTTACTGCCCAGGTATCTAATATTTCAGGATGTTCTAATATTCACCTGTTCACCACACCTCTCCACAGCAACAAAGCCCTAGTTAAGTGCAGGTCTAAAACAAGTCACCTCCTCTTTCAAATACCCATCTGTTCTTTCACAGTGACTTGGTCTGCACATGGCTGCAGAATGAAAATAAGTTTTCAGCCAGATATTAATTCCAGGTAATTGGCTATGGGTAATAGATCTAATGTAGGTTTTACCAATTTCCAATTCAGCAAATTTTTGAATTATAAAAAAGAGTCTTTCAAAAATACCTACTTTCATATCTTGGTGTCTATTGTGTATTTCTTGACATTTTTGAAGACAAAGGTATTTTATTTCTATTAAGAATATGTTATGTTAAGGAAGAAAATAATATATACACGATTTAGTTATAGATTAAATATTATCAGATTCAAAATTTCCTAAATCATTTCCTCTACTCCGTTCCCTGAATGACTATAAAATGTTTCTTTGAAAGTTTTCATGCCAGGAATCTTCACATTTGTATACATGTAACCAGGTCTCATGGTTGAGCCCAGGATCAAAGTTGGTAGTTACAACTTTATCTATTTTAGATGAAAGTGTTCAGAAACAAACAGTAGTTTCCCTTTTATCTTTACACAGGGCCTGTGCTAAGTTCAGAGTTTATAAAGGAAGAAAATGCCTTAAATATATCTGTCTCTTCATTTCCCACGTCATGCTGGCAGGTAGGTTATGCAGACTCACATACGCACTTGGTCATCAGCACATGTGGTAAATAAACTTTCTGATTTTATCAGCTTCAAAAAACCTGCATTGTTAGTATTTAAAATGAGAAGTATTCAGACATGAGAAAGCCTAAAAAAAAAAAAAAAAAAAAGGCTGGATTTTATTTTTATTGGAAAAGTCTGTCATTGGAATTTTTTTTTAAGATTTATTTATTTATTTATTTATTTATTTGACAAAGAGAGAGAGATCACAAGTAGGCAGAGAGGCAGGTAGAGAGACAGGGGGAAGCAGGCTCCCTGCTGAGCAGAGAGCCCGATCCGGGGCTTGATTCTGGGACCCTAAGATCATGACCTGAGCCAAAGGCAAAGGCTTTAACCGACTGAGCCACCCAGGCACCCCTGGCATTGTAATTTTTTTAAGATTTCATTTATGGGGTGCTTGGGTGGCCCAGGGTCCTGGGATTGAGCCCCATGTGTGGCTCTCTGCTCAGCGGGGAGCCTGCTTCTCCCTCTCTCTGCCTGTCTGCCTGCTCATACTCAATCTCTTGCTCTCTGTCTCTCTGTATCAAATAAATAAATAAAATATTTTTTAATATCAAAGAATAACGATAATTCAGACTATATATATATATAACCATTTCTACAGGCTAGAGAAAGCTCAGCACATTAGGAAGGTAGTATCAACTTAAGTTTTCAAATTATCATGAAAATACATAATAAATAAAATCTTTAAAAATTTTTTTATTCATTTAGAGAGTGAGAGCAAGCGGGGGAGGGGCAACGGGAGAGGAAGAGAGAGAATCTCAAGCTGAATCCGTGCTGAGTACAGGGTCCAATGGAGGGCTCAAGCTCACCACCCTGAAATCAGGGCCTGAACCAAAATCAAAAATTGGACACTCAACATATTGAGCCACCCAGGTGCCCCAGTCATTGGATCTTATTCTTAAGGCTTCCTTTCAAATTATATTTATTCTCTGGAGAGAGCAGTTCATGTTAAAAAATAAGTTTTGGATTGAGTAGCTCTGAGGAAGTCATGCATAGGTTTTTAAATAACCTAAAATATTGTCTCTCTGTCTTACACACATGCACACACACACACCAGAGTTGTTTTGCAAATCTTCCCAATGAAAGTAGGGCTACCCTGTGTGAAAAAGTTCTTGGTAGTTTATTGAGTTGTCCCAAAATCCTGTATAATATTTTCATTTTTTAACATGCATATTAACACTCAGATTGTTTTATTACTCCATACATCACACTTCCCATACTGATTCACCTCCTGCTTGAGGTTGTAAATTTTGGGGAGGCACAGACCATGATTTTCCTTAGTAAATAAAACTACAACATCTGCACATTACTAAAACTGTAGTAAACCCTTAAGAAATATATGCAAAAATATTTTTTCAAAATAAGAGATCTTGTTGCAAGCAAAAGAAACTGATATTAGCCACCATATATATGTACACAAAAAGGAAATATAGTGGAAAGATAATGCCAGTTCTCGGGGTTCTCAAGGACTCAAGTTAGAAATTGCACTGAAGGGGTACCTGGGTGGCTCAGCGGGTTAAAGCCTCTGCTTTCAGCTCAGGTCATGATCCCGGAGTCCTGGGATCGAGTCCCACATGGGGCTCTCTGCTCAGTAGGGAGCCTGCTACCCTTCCTCTCTCTCTGCCTGCCTCTCTGCCTACTTGTGATCTCTGTCTGTCAAATAAATAAATAAAATCTTTAAAAACAAAAGAAGAAATAAAGAAAGAAAGAAATTGCACTGAAGCCAAGGCCATCCTGAGGAGCCAAGAGTTAGGACCCAGCCATCCCCTGGTCTTTTGCCAGAGCCTGGCCTGAGTGGTGAGCAAATAACCAACCAAATTTCAGGTGCGTGCCGACATGCTGGGTACCAGGGAATCCAGAAGGGAGCTGCAGTCCCCCAGCTTCTATATTGGGAAGTGCTCTGTTTCTCACCAGTCAACCCATAGGAGAATCCCCCAACCCCCAGGATGGGGGTAAATCTTGAGCAGACAAAAAAGTTAATTTGATTGCCTACGAACCTCACACATGCCTTATCCTACCTTGTATTTCCAATCAAGAATGTTCCTTTGAAAGTATGAAGTGCCTATTTAGGAAAGAATGAGCTCCATTTTCTTATTCTTAATTGCATTTTCAATACTGTACCATTCTTTATGGCCATGAATTTACAGGTCCTCAACATTTAGAAAATGATGAGCTGGACCAGAAATCACTTTATAAAACAGAACTTTTATAATTTCTCCAGAAACTCCCCAGTCTAGAAGATGCTCAAATTCACAACATCATAATTATAGTTCCTTAGAACGTAAATAATCTTTCCAAATAATTACTTAAATAGAAAGAAAATGAAAATTTTAAAACTTTTTAAAATATTAAAAATCCTGTTAAAGAAGCCTAACTTTATTTAATTTTTATTTATTTTTTAAATTCCTTTTCAGTGTTCCAGAATTCACTGTGTATGCACCACACCCAGTGCTCCATGCAATATTTTAAATGGTACAACAGTAGATTTAAGAACTTTATAAATAATAAACATGACCATTTTAAAGTGAATTTATTTCTATAAAAGCCTTAAGTTAACTTAAAGTCTATTTAGAATCCATTCAGATGAGGGGTGTCTGGGTGGCTCAGTGGGTTAAAGCCTCTGCCTTCAGCTTAGGTCATGATCTCAGGGTCCTGGGATCGAGCCCCACATAGGACTCTCCGCTCAGTGGGGAGCCTGCTTCCCCCTCTCTCTCTGCCTGCCTCTCTGCCTACTTGTGATCTCTGTCAAATAAAATCTTAAAAGAAAAGAAAAAAAGGAATCCATTCTGGTGAGAAGAATTTTTTTAAATAGTCCTAGTTGTACAAATTTTAAATTTTGAGCATCTATCCAATTCTTTTTGATGATGTCTATTTCAGCAGACTTATGTGCAGAATGAGAATACTGAAGTTATTGTAAGGATTGAAGGAAGTAATGCATGCAAATGTATTAACATAAGTAATAATTGTACTTATATTCCACTTACTACCTATAGGAATAAATCTGTTTTACTTTGAGATATTTAATCTAAAAATCTTGACATATACTGTGGCTTCTTGAATGACCTCTAGAATGCAAGATTTTAGATTTTAATAGCACATGTTCAAAAAACTGTGCTAATGCAGCATCACCAAAGTATTCTTAAAGTTATGCCAAACTGAGTGATATGCTTCTTGTTTATACACAGCTATCAGAGAAAGCGCTTTATGAGTTTGAACATATGGGGAAAATTTAGCAAATGAACTTTTTATCTTAAAAGTTAATAGATTCTCCACATGTAGCAATATATTAGTGAAGCTATTATCTGGGAAAGATTAAAGAATAAAGACACAAATAGATGGAACGTGTGTGCATACACACGTGGCTGTGTGCATGTGCGTGCATGTATGCGCGCACACATGCACGCACACACGTGGGGAGGGGAGGAAGAAAGAGAGAGAAGGTAGGGAGAGGTCTTCTCAGAAAATGCGCATAGGGACAAGCTGCAGGGGGTGTGAAAAAGTAACACCAGGTTCCTCAACGTTGATCTAGTCCAGTTGTTCTCAAACTTCATTTTGGCTCATTATAACCACCTGAAGCATTTGTTAAAACACAGATTGTGGGACACTACCCCAAGATTCTGACTGGTAGGTTTTAGTGGGACCCCAAATATTGCATTTCTAACAAGTTCCCAGGTGATGCTGCTGCTGCTGGTCAGGGGACCCAACTTTGAGAACCACAGGTCTAGTTCATAAAATAGACTGATGGCCTATTGCTTTGTTCTTCTGCTTGAGAAGAAATCTAAAACGTGTTTTGGTGAATAATATATATGACTAATACTATTCAGGATTCCCCAGATTTTACCAATTATTACGAAGAGTGATCTATTAAAGTTTAATTATTACACACACATATAGTACACAAATACGCAAACAAAAATTACCCCCACAACTTGAAAATTCCATGCAACATATAGCTTTATCTAATAAGTAGATTTAAAAATGTACGAACGTAAGCTAAATGCAATAAGCATTTTTGACCAAGGCTAAGAAGTAAGACAGAATATCACTTATGTTGATACAAATGAAAACCCATTTTTCCCATTTCAGAAAGGCAAAAACTAAAATGCTTTATTATATCCTACATCCTCTTGGTGGAAGGTGAGGGTAAGCCCACCTAGAAAAGGTGATTCCTGGCTTCATCTAGGTGGTAAGATTTGGAGTCATTATTTACAGCTTAGTATAGTTTCTTATATTAAAAAGTATAAAATGTGTTACCTCAGTAATGAAAATATACTATAATGTTTTAAAAACTAGTCCTCCTTCAGTTCAAGTTATGGATATAAGAAGCCAAGATTTAAATTTAACTTGTTTCTTTTGCGAAGTCAAAAAACATCCTTTACTTTATTACTAAATTTGGGAAGTTTGCAAATAATGTAGTTAATAAATAATGGGTGGAAAACAGTGAAGTGGCACAGGAAGAGAAAAGGTCCGCAGAGAGAGCCTGCAAAACAACCCGGAGAACGGGAGTTCAGTTCTGGAGTGGAGGAATCATGATGCTGTCCACTTGGGCTGCGTGACTCATACGTTATCACTAGACACCTTCTCCCTACAGAAATACCCATTAGCTGATTAACTGCTCCCTCGTGTCCCCAGCTGCCCTGACCACACAGGTTAATAGCATTGCTTCTGGGCTAGCTGATGTTGCTATATTCTCATATTTTTAAGGAATTACATAGCAAGGAAGCACAGGCCAAATAAAGTACATATATAACTTAACAGGGTACACCAAACAAAAGGTACTGCCAGAATCGCAGCCATTCCCCTAAATTCCTTGAGCAAATATTTTCTCTTCACAGGAGCAACTCTTCTAAACAATATGAAATAATCTTTTCTCAATGTCATCAGAGACTATACAAATGTGCATAAATATATATCTGTGTATGTTTTATGCATTTTACAAATATTTACATGTTTTTGTGTATTTGTGCACATGTATTTATATATATTTATACTTACATACTTAGAGGTAAAAGAACCCAAAAAGAAAAAAACTGACAAAAATCAATATCAAAACCTCTCACTATATACCTCCAAAGATATATCAAAGGAATTAAAATTTTCAGAGAGTTACTTTTCTTGTTATTTAAATCAAATAAAATACTAGATGAGCTAATCATGTTTCACACTAAAGAAGCTCAATGAGGCTGGAAAATAGTAAAGAAATTAATCCACATTTAGGACAAAGTTAACTTGTTTTGCAAGCCTATGGGAACCCTAGCAGAAATTACATAACCTTGCATAATAGCAGATTGACTGAATACTCAAGAAGTTTGCTCGTTTAGCATTTAATTCTTGCAGAGCAATTATTGTTGTAAGTTCTGTCAGATAATAAAATTAACATTGCTACAGTATCTAGATTTTTCAAATCTCTGAAGATTGGTTTTGTGAAGATAAAATGTGTGTATGTGTGTTATAAACACAATATAAACATATGCGCATGCGCGAACACACACACACACACACACACACACATACACACACACACTCTCTCTCTCTCCCCCCCCACCATAGAACATACACATATGCGCATGCGCGAACACACACACACACACACACACACACACACACACACACACACCCCTTCCGGTGGTAGAACAAAGCCTCATTCTTTACCCATACGAATATATCTCTTTTCATCATTTAGTTGATTCAGTCATGCAGTCGAGTGTTGAGCAACAGATGAAATGGTGGCTATTTCGTTTTCATCAATCCTGAATCCATGTAGGCTGTTCTTCTATTTTGTCTGTTTTCTAATGTAACAAAACCGGTACGGTAACCTTTAGTAAAATCTTAATATCTGTGACATACCTCTTCCTGGTATGTCTTCTAAGTTAATAATTTTCCCATGATTTTAATAAAATTATTTTTTATTTCAATAGTAAAAAAAATCAACTTCTAATACTTAAAAATGTAGAGTGTAAGAAATCTGAATTTCCGTTTTTTAGAAACTACTCTTTCTTGCTCTTACAGGACTTTTTCACAACTTCAGCACTGGTCTTGCCCTCCCTCCCCACGGATTCTTGAGGTGTCTTTCTGAAACCTCCACAGATGAGAAATCTCAGGGGCAGATGACCCCCCTTGGGTTGCAGAATGTTATTCTCACTCCTTACCAAGGACACAGCCTAATGTACCTCTTCTGTACACCATCTCTTCTCTACATATAATTCCATGTCGCCTTTTCTCACCCCTCAACATCCCTGGAATTCCTGTGCTATCCACGGTCTACCTTTCCTTTGCCCTCCTCAGAGATCAATCTCCAGCATCATCAGCCCTGAGATCACCGCACTGACACGTGTCAGCCTGGAGTGCCAGGATCCCAGACCTTCCTAGGGGAGCACAGCACCATCACTTTACAACCTTGTCCTAGTTCTTCAGTCAGCCACTGGGAGATAGGCTGAGTATGAGGAATAGACATTACTGATGGTTTGGGAACACAGGAAATTACAATACAGCAAATGAAATGTGACTGTTTATAGGAGGAGGAAAAAAAGACCAAGCCCTTCTCATAAGGTACCCCACAAAATGACCTTCCTTACTTTTCTAATTGTCTCTCTCCGTGTTATTTAATGGTCTGCCTCCCCTTAGATTAAGACCGCGTTTTCATAGCAGCACAGTCTATACGTTCATTCCTCTTTAGGAAAATCTGACTCCTACTAACATCACTTAATGCATTTCCACTATGTTTCCCCATGCCCACGCCCAACCAGGACAGCCTGGTGGACACAACAGTTTTCTAAATGTTTTCTCATGTTCTCCAAATCTGAGATATGCTTTCAAAAACCACACCATAATTGGACTTGGGCAGGACAATGCAGGGTTTGTCTTGGCTCTCCATGTCCTGCAGGATGGTTCAGAGCTGGCTCCAACACGCTACATCATTCTTTTTGAGTTCTTTCCACATAAGGGGCCAAAACATGATTCTTCCTGTAGTGCCCCCAGCCTCTGGCAGGTTACTCTGGACAGGATATACACATGAACACGTACATTCGCCCAAATGCTTTCATTCCACAGATCTCTTTAGAAACTTCTTATGTCTCACCCATGGTGAACAGAGATGTGTTTACAATGGTGAGCAAAGCAGATGTGGAGCTTGGTCATGTGAGGCAGACAAGTCACATCGAACACAAATCTTTAACTGGCTGGTGTAAGAAGTAGAGCAAAAGATCACTCTAAGCCCTGCTCAAACTGTCCGCTCAGGGGACCTGACCTAGTCTTGGGGTCAGAGAAGGTGTCCCGGAGGAAGTGAGTCTCCATTTTTATCTGAACCATAAGTATTGATTAGGTGAAAAAGAAACCTTGTGACCAGAGGAAGCATCTCTTTCAGGCTTAGAATTGCTCCAAGGTATACTGGGCTGAATGAGACTGACTCAAGACATATCCATCACTCCTGCAAAGCGCAATTCTAAAAATATACTTGTGTGATGGTGCATCAGAAAAATCATATTCATACATGAAGAACTGTATTTTTTAAGTCCCCATCTGACTAGATTCGAAAGTAAATATATACATTTATCTTATATTTGAAAAGCTCTTTCTTTCAACATTTTAACACCAGCTAGTGCGAAAGTTATCTTTGGAACAATTTTCCTTTGATTACACAAGTCTCAATGGCACTTTATCTTCTGGCAAATAATAGACTGATTATATACATTTGCTTTAACCTTCTGAAATTGCCGGGAAAGAGTGTATCTATAAATACACAGTGATAATTGATGGTCAAAATGCCAGTTGGGGTTTGAGCTCATTGAACAATTTTAGGCTCAAGAAAGAGAACAAGTTAAAATTGCTCTAAGCTTGTATTGCTTCTAAAGATTTCTTTCCTTTATGCACTCTGTTTTCTGAATGGGCTCCAGTGATATTGTTACATTCATAATACTTCACTCTTCTGAGTAGTCAAAATGCAACCTTTATGTTTCCTTAACCTATTAATTCAGTAATGCTTGATTAAATGCATATGTAAAAACTGAAAAATTCAGAAAGAAATCCATATAGTACAGAGCTATCAAATTAAAAAATAAAAAATCTCTCTTAACTCTCTATCCACAAACTTGCCAGCAGAGGTTTCTCTCTGTTTTTCTGTTTTGTTTTGTTTTGTTTTGTCCTTAACAAGACTTCTTAAAGCTCTTGCCAGACAAGCACTGGAGAATCCATCCTGTAGAATGACTGCATTTAACCTGTCTATACTGACGACCACTTAGTTTATTCTCTTTTGTTTCTGTCATAGACACCATAATACTAGATATAAACATTGCTGTAAAGTTTAAAGATACTTCCCTGTGTGTGTGTGTGTGTGTGTGTGTGTGTGTGTGAGTATATCTAGCTGACATACCAATACTCTCCAAGTACTTCATTTTCTCCCCTGCAGGGGAGTTTCATTTGCTGAAACTACTGTGTCCAGTGAAATGACCAGTGAAAGTTCACAATTTGATCCTCCTTGTTTGCCCTGCCCTGCCATGGTGACCAGGAATCTGAGTGCCAGAAGTTTCCACTACAAGATAGTGGAGCTTCTATCAGACTGACTACATGAACCAGAACCTCCCCACAACCTCCCAATCCTAACCTGCACTGCACGTCCAGAGGGGTGAGAAATAACTTTCTGGCTATCAAGAAAAGTTTTCATCTTTGTCATGACATTTGTTCCATGGGGTTTCAGGTGCTCACTCAGTAGGCAGCCTATAAATATCTCATAAATATATTTAAAAATAAATAATATACTTCAAAATAAATATAGTACCCCATATCTCATGTTTATGGGCCACCATATGTCTCCTTATCATGCTGACCAGGGAAATTTATGCTCAGAAATCAAAAATCCCCAAGTCCTTTTCTTTGTAAGATTTTTACCAAATAGAATTATTACTTGAAGTCTTATATTTATGTGTGTGGGTATGTACGTACACAAATATGTGTGTGTGCTTATTTCAGCTGTAGTTCTTCTTATGACACATTAGATTTTGTTGTGGTTATTTTGCTGTATGATATTCATCTTGCTTATTCCAGTCTCCCCTCTCTGTTCTATAACCTGACCCCTAGTCTTTCTTCCTCTTACCTGAACCCAAGAGACTATGTGTCTTCAGGGATAACAGATTATGTGTTCCTTAATTCCAAACTACTATTCCCGTACTCTGTTGGAATTCCACGAGCATCACCATTAATTTAAGTGATACTATGACCCTGTTGACACGTGACATATATATTGTTATACATACGTATATATGTGTATGTATATATACATGTATACATATACATATGTATATACATGTATACATATACATATGTACATGTATATATATGTATGTATATATGTATTATACTTCACTTCTTTGGAGAAGCATCCCTACCATGAATCTTATCTTCAGAGCACATATCAGAATTGTTCATTTAATTTCATACTTGTTTGCATGATTATTTATATGACTCTTCTACACTGTAAGTTTCAGGAAAGCAGGGATCCCTTTACTTTACTTCTGTACTTCAGCACCTCCTTGGAAGAGCATCAAGTTTATTCGATTGGCTCAACACACATTTTTAGAATACTTATTTGGTCTAATTATAATGATGGGTGCTTTCTTAATTAACATAATGATATGCAGAGCAAATTTTCAACAAAAAAATCTGGCACGTGAATATATAATTTGAGAAGATCATTATTGTCCCTCTTGATTTTCCTTGATATTGACTGCATGGAAGTTTTACTTCATGTATTTTATACAGTATTTAGATATGTTACAATTTTTATGTGATCATATGTACCTGAATACCCTGATAAATATCCAGTGTCTGTACCTGTATTATATACATGCGCACACATGTAGTGAACTCTGTAAAATGTTCCTTTAAATCAGTGGTTCTCAGGGGCGATTTTGCCCTTTTCTCCAAAGGATATTTGGCAGCGTGTGGAGATATTTTTGGTTTTTACAACCCAAGGACAGAAGCTATTGGCGTCTAGCAGACAAAGGCCAGGAAAGCTGCTAAATATCCTAGAAGGCAGAGAACAACACCCACCCACCACCAAAGAAAAGAATTATTCAACCCAAAATGTTAATAGTGTCAAGACTAAGAAATCCTGACTTAAACCACGACCTTTACATTTTAAATACAGAAAAAGTGTAATGCATTTCTTCCCGAGTTAACATGTTTGATATACCTTATTATTCAGAGCAAGTAACGTTTTGGTCCTTTTGTTGAAAGTGGAATGCTTAGCTTTGTCAAATTATTGCAGTCCACAGAGTCTCAATGTCCTCGAAACTGGAAGAAAGTGAGGTAAGCTTCTATCTATAGCATGTCTCTCTGGGCTTGGCTCCTCACTTTGGGATCTTGCTGTTTGAAGTTGGTCTACACGGTGTGCAGGAAACGGAGGAGGACCCAGTGCCCAGAGCGGCAGGGTCAGCTGCTATTGGGAGACAGTGAATGTGAACTAATGCCTAATCTTCAAGTCCTCTATAAAACCTGCCTCTATAAATCCTGGTTCTCAGTGTTTTTATGTGAGGGTTTATTCATCTTCTGCATTAGGAGTTAGGATAATTCCCTTGTGTGCCCAGAATGGACAATGTGAAAGATAAAGTGGCGCCTTCCATTCCCCGAGGTGGGGCTGATCATCCTTATGATGCTTGAAGCTACTCGATTAGCCTTTTACAAGGCAACAAAGTAAGCTGTTCTATGTATGCCCCAAGCAGCAACTCTTTTAAAACATATTTACCTAAAACACTTTGAAAACTGATTTTTACCATTCCTTCACAGCCTTGGAGAATTTAATAATTTATAGGTCTGCACATTGACCATAGAAATATTTTGTCATTGATGTTTCCATTAAATTGTACTTGCTTGAAGTCAGCATGGAGTTGAAATTCTTTCCAGTGAATACTCTGATTTCTTTCACTCATTTATCAAGGATGCTTACTGACAGTTTACATGAAAGAATCCTGCCTTTGGACATCATTTTTACAAGAAAGGAACAATCACAACATTGAGTAAGATTCTTTGTGAATAAAAAAAACTTGCACATCAATAAAAGAATATATTCTCATCATCAGTTCCTTGCTTTTGCACAGTAGAAAACTTTCTACTCAACTTATCCTTGGATTCAGCATAAGCACCTTTAGAGAAGTAAGACTTAAGACCCCATCTGTTAACTTGCCCCAAGTCCTCCTCTGAGGCTTAATGACCAGGTTGGGGTAAGGAAGGAGTTTGGGTTTTCTTACATTCTCTGAACTCTGAGCAGCAGCTTACTCACAGGTCTTATTTATATCTTCCTTTTACCCCAAATGAAACAATAGGAACGTGATGATAAATTGAAGACTGTGGGTTTTCCACGAGCTGTTTGATCAGAGATTTAGGCATTAAATAGATATATGTTCATCTTTACATGTGTTTAATTATAAAGTTGGGGGGTGGCTAAATACAATAAGAGCTATATTTTAGTGTAAGAAGTAAGGCAATATCATACATGATAAATTAGTGGCAAGTAGTTCTGTGCCATAGGGAGGAGGTGCCATTTCAGTTGATATTTGAATTAGAGAAGCAGGCAGAAATGGAAGGGAACAGTCCTTATAAGAGGGACCAAAATAAAGGACAGGAATACCCCAGGTATTAGGGAGGTAGAAATCTGGCTTTCTTTCTAGAACTTCATTGACAAATGGTAATATAATGCACATCACATTTGTAATTTTAAATTTCCTGGTAGCCATATTATATAAAGTAGTAAAATTCACTTTACTATTTAACTCAATATAGCCAAAATAGTATCATTTTAACAAGCAATAAAGAAAATGTATCAGAAATATTTTATATTATTTTTATAAATTTCTGAAATTCAAGGCATATTTTACAATGACAGCACTTCTCAACTGGACTAGTCATACTCCAAGTGCTCAGTAGTCACAAGTATCCAGTGACTACCATATTGGACAGTGTGGAGTGTGGCTCCAGAGTTTTGAACAGATGACCCAGGCTATGGGGCACCAGGAACAACCTGAACAAAGAATGCATTTTTCCTCCGTGGGCACTTTGTGCACTGGACTATAGACAATGGGCAAAAGGATGCATGGCTGCTTTGTATATTCTTCTGGACTCTGTGTACACTGTTTCTGTTTACATTAAAGTTGCTGGACAATACACTGTTCCACCCCCTCCTCTGTGACCAGTTAAGTTCAGGTGATAAAGACTTGACCATCCTTGCAAACAATGGAAAAAGGTCCTGGTGAGGAAGGAAGGAGTCTTAGCTGTTCCAATATTTGGCACTAGGGGCACTCTAACAAATCTTGGCTCAACTAGTGATGACAAAGCCCTGCAAGCAGGAAATGGAATTAAGAATAGAGACAAAAGAAAGCGGAGAAAGACAACTATCATATGATCTCCCTGATATGAGGAAGTGGTGATGCAACATGGGGGCTTAAGTGGGTACGAGAAGAATAAATGAAAGAAGATGGGATTGGGAGGGAGACAAACCATAAGTGACTCTTAATCTCACAAAACAAACTGAGGGTTGCTGTGGGGAGGGGGTTTGGGAGAAGGGGGTGGTATTATGGACATTGGGGAGGGTATGTGTTTTGGTGAGTGCTGTGAAGTGTGTAAACCTGGTGATTCACAGACCTGTACCCCTGGGGATAAAAATATATGTTTGTAAAAAATAAAAAATTATATTAAAAAAAAAAAAAATTGCCTCTGCGGAACTTATAAAAAAAAAAAAAAAGAATAGAGACAAAAGAATAAAGACTGAAAGGAAATTTGCTTGTGTGTTACAAAATTTATATTCAAATACAAAATATGCAACTGATATGCTATAGATATAAATGTTAATATTTGAAAACTAATAAACACTTGACCAAGACAGGTTTAACATTCTCCTTAGTTTCAGTAAACTTTAGACATGTTTCTTCTTGACAATAGGCCCTGACTTCCTTATTCTTAGAAAGTTTTACTTAGAAAACTTGCAATTATAAATTCTTTCTCTGCCCCTTTGAAATGTATGCCATCCTCTCCCAGTCCCTTATGGGTTTTACAACCCAGGAAATGTTTTCTCAAGTCCTTTCTTTGAAAGTAAACATCTAAGGAGGTAGCAGCCCTATCTCCCAGTCTCTGTTGGAGATTGCAGGAGGGTCGGAGTCTAACTTTGATGAGCACCAATTAGCAAGCAAATGGCCTAACCACTGTGAAAAACATCTGTAAACTCAGGAATAATTTGATGAGCTCAACACATCCCATTGATCAACCTCCCCCTTAAAGTATTCTAGTACTTTTCCACTAGCTCACCCAATGTTTAAAAATCCCTACCATTTGCTTCAGGGAAGCTGAATTCGGTCTCTCGTTTTGCAACACCCGAGCTAAAGTCCTCCTTCCCTGCTTAACTTTGGTGAAGTTTTTGTCTTGACACAATCTGTTAAAGTATAATACTCCTAGTTATAAAAATAATGTAGGAAATAAAGTAGAGCTAAGTAATAAACATCAGACATAGAATGAAAAGAAGAGACAAATGAAGATAGGAAGTTATAAAGGAGCCGCCAAACTGCCTTGGCAAGTCTAGAAGAGGTGGCTAAGAGAAAAAAATTATCCAGTATTCAATGGGAAAAGATAGGATTTTATGAGCTAACCTGGGGTAACAATGTTTATGTGGGGGGAAAGATGAATTTATAAAAATTCCCTTGACATATACAACCCTATCTATAAATTGAGATGTTCCAAGCATATCATTCATTTTTATCTGTCTAGGTAGGATGTCTTTCAATTTCTCATGGATATCTCTAATCATATACAATATTCTGTCATGGTGTAAGTGACTTCCTCATTATGTCCCTTTTTGCCTTGAATGTTCTATGTGCTCTCGGCTTTCCTGGCTATGTGTGAACCCTGACCTAGACTTTGAAGGGTAATGTCTAGTTATCCAGGGCTTTTCATTAAGCCGTGACTCATAGGTCAAGGTCCATCATCAGCTTTATTCTCTGAATTGTCCCAACTATCCAGGGAATTTGTTCTCATCCTAGGATGTGCTAAAACAGCAGGATATAAAGGATATTCTGATGGGAGTCAGAATACTATTTCAGATGAATAGATTATTAGCCTGTGGAGTGTGGCATTTAGAAATGTTTTATAGTCAAACATCTGATCAGAACATTTATGAGTAGTGCTCACATAAATCCTTTAGCAAATTATATCTATAAATGCAAATAAAAACATCTTGGAAACATATTTTCCATCATTAATCATAAATATGTAGCTCCTCACAGTTATGAATTCAACAAAGCAACCGGAGTTTTATGTAACAACGGATCTTAGAACACTGTTAGGTGAAATTTAAGATATGTAAATTAAGGTATTTAGCCTAGCCAAACAATAAAGTCATTGGAATTAGTAGCAGTATAAACAGACATCATTAGAAACTAATCTTCTTTTCCAAGTCTCCAGCATAGACACATATGATTACTTGTATGAACCAACAATCACAAGATGTCTGTTTCAAAAATCAGTGTCTATCAGGAAAGCTGTGTAATTGGGTGTCTGTTTTCCTTTCTGAAAAACTGCCTTATTACCTCTGATATGCTCTAGTGTTAAAATAGACACTAACGTTTGTAGAGTCAAGGATCCCCAAATTGGCAGGTAATAGATTCTACAAATTATGGATGGGATGGAATTTTGAAAAATCATTTTATAGTGCTTTCATGCTTCTTTCATCAAGCGAGTTTAGGACTTTCCAGTTTTGGCAAATATGCCCTAGAATTCTGTGAGTCACAAGAATAATGGACAGAGTCTGGCATTTTGTGAAAGGAGAGATGCATTCTCTAGCTTTGGGAAACATAAATGCTTCTTCTCTGGAACTTATCATTAGATTTCTGTTTAGAAAATAAAAGAAACATGAAAAAAGAACATTGGTTTTTTTTTCTGGTATACAGTACATATTAATTCTGAGAGTGAATATATATTTCAAATAAACACCATATATTATCAAAATAAATTTTATGTCTATATTTTGCCACTCTCAATTAATATTTTCCATGTGCTTGTAGTCATTTTTCCTTTTCCAAATAGGTCAATTAACTATCGACTTTAAATGTAAGGTTATAACACAGATGAAAATATCCATCAAGCAAACTATTATATTCTTAATAATGTATTTCTAAAATAACCCATGAAGGGCAGCAACTACACAGTGGGGCTGAGGGCCAGTGCAGCTGAGTGGTGGCAACAAGAGGGCATGCAGGCTGGGCAGTCTGGCCCAAGGGCTCACCTCGGGTCTCATGGTCTTTGGGAGCCTCCTGAGGGCATGGAGAGAGTCTAGGATCGCCATCTGCCACCACTTCCTGGATTATGGACTGAAGCCCAGTCCCTGGAAGCCCCTAAACTTTCAGGTCTCATGTCTGGGCCCCAGCCTAAGGTCTCAAGCCACTGACCCCAAACATCAAGGACACGAAGCTGAATGTGGGAGGCCTGCTTCACTACACCAGGCTGCACAGCCTCACAGGACTGGACACCATGGCTGTGGGCCATGTTCAGTGGCCACACGAAGGTGCCCGCTGACACAGGAGGTTGGATGCTAATGGATCCGAGCAGCCGTCCCTTTGGTACAATACTCAACTACCTGTGGGACTGGACCTTGTCCCTGTCTGACAGGACCAGAGAACTGGGGGAACTAGTAGGCAAACCATGCTACTACCTGAACCAGGCCTTCGCCTGACTGAGGACTGCCCACTAGCACTACAGTTCACAGGTCTTTGGATCAAGAGAAATACACTTCAGGAGCTGTAGTTAAGGAACTACACCCAAGGAGCCTCCTCCCTATTTGGACTTAGATGACAGGATTCTGTACTTCAAGCTGATACTGTCATGGGATGAGACTTTGGGGGATCTTGGGAGGGGATGTGCATGTTTTTTCAATGGAAGCTTTAGAATCAAAGGGGCCAGAAGATGGCCTGTGGAGCCAGCCTCCAAGGAAATCCCCAAAGATTCTTTTCCCCACATTTACTCTTTTGTGTAATTTATTTCCATACTGAACAGGGCTGACAAAAATGGGTCATGAAACATACTGAGGCCTATACATTGCTCTCTCTTGAATTCTTTGCTCTGGAGAAGTCAGCTGCCATGTTGGGAGGACACTCAAGCAACCCTATGGAGAGGCCCAGATGACAGGGATCAGATGTCTCCTGTGGACAGCCAGCTTGAACATTCTAGCCATATGGATATGTTTTCTCACAAATCCTCCAGACCGAGGCATGCCTTCAGATTACTTCAGCACTGGCTGATGGGCTACAGCCTTGAGGCCCCAGGCCGCAACTGCCCAGCTAAGCCACTCCTGAATTCCTGACCCACCAAAACTGAGATAACAAATATTTACTCTTGATTTAATAAATAAATAAGTAACCCATAAAATATGCAACATAATAGAAAGAATGCATAGATAGACATTACTTGTCATATTTACAATGGAAGAGTTTAAGGAATAAGTTCCTTTGAGTTTCAAATCACATCATTTTAAATATAGAGAATGAATCTATGTAAAAAAATAGATTATGAAGGGAAATGCAAATCAGAATGATTAAAAAAATAACTTAACTGTGAGAGAAGATATTACTGGTCTTCTGAGACAAACACACTTCCTGTATTGACCTCAAATCTTACATGATTTTTTCCTCTGATTTGTCCTTTTATTTCTTAAAAAATTTAATATCCAGCAGCTTAAGTTTCTTTCCAGAGTGAGAATTATCTGGAGAGAGGTGGGAACATATGACAGAATGCCTTGATTTTTCATTATCTGAACATTGCTGTATTCGTCTGTAGGAAAAAAAATAGTTAAATTATTGCAAGGCCAAGATCAGCTTATGAAAAGCTCGAAAAAGGGCCCAAATAAATGCTCAGAGCCATTGCATTATTGACTTAATGGTCTGTCTTAATGAACTGTGTAACCACCCTCTGTTAAGCATGTTGCTTGTTTACCTAATTTCACATTGTTTTCTCCCTTAAATGTTCCAAACACTGAAGTCTTGAAGTAATTTGAATCCCTATTGATTGCCATCTCCTAGAGCTCTGCCTTGAACTGGTCCTGCTTGAACTGGTCTAAAACATTTTGACTTAAGTCTGCTTAAATAACAAAACAGAGGTGGCCACGAACAGTGAGATGTGTTTATTTACTCCTCCTAAGGTCAAACACCCAATCACAGAATTAATTTCACAAAAATTTCAGAGACACTTCGCATTTCCGACCAAGAATTTAAAATGCAACCCATGTTGTACTTGTTGAAGCTGCACTGGAGATTCAGACCTTCTGTTAGACTCGAGATGACCAGAACTCTTAAAGGACCCAGTGTTTGAAAAGCATCCATCACTCCTCTGGACGTAAGTCTTGACTGTACCCTTTTAAGGAATTCTAATCTTGTGTGCCTTTGAAGTTAAACTCCTAAAATCTACCTCAAATATAATGCTGTATGGTGCTCTGGATTAAGTCAATTCTACTGACAACTCAGACTGATTCTGACCCAACTAACCATTCAAAGTCCATTTTAAGAAAAACTTATTCATCCCACAGATAGGTTGGTCCTCATATCTCTTCTAGGCTATGCATGGGCTAACACACTGGCTCTCTTGAGTGTCTATTACATAATACGACAATTATAAAGACATCTGAGCTTCCCAGACTAAAGTGTGGGCACAGTGAAACTATTTTACTCAAGTGTGGAAACACGTAGATGTTGCCACCGTTTGCTTAAATACGACACTATTTCATCAACTAGGAGGTGAAATGTTTGTTTTCACAGGATTGAGTGTGATACTGTTCTCACAACTGGCACATATTAAATATTTACCACATAGCAGCTATTGTTACTTTTGCTGAATTTTTAAAACTAAGTGAAGTTTAAAACATTAAGCTTTTACGGAACTATATATGCAGAAGAGTGCTCATATAATCAATTTACAGTCCAATAAATTTTCAAAGGCTAAAATTTGAAGTTCAACATTTCCAAATAAAAATCTTCTGCTTTACGTTATATTTTTTCTAATTCTTTTTATCTTAATGTTATCTAAAACCTGGGAAATGTTTAGTCAATACCATAGATTCAAAGGTACAACAATATAAGCTTGAGGGTACAGCTTTATTACCTATATATTGATCTGAACCTTTGTTCACAAAGCAATATAAATATGATCATTTTTCTTAACCAGGCATTACCTATTAAAAATAGATTTTTTTCCTTGTGTGTGTGGGTGGTGAGAAGGATATAAAGAATAGAATTAATTTTTATTGAGTTCCTATAAAGAGCCAGGCATTGCCATAGACATTGTCACCTTGTTTCTTCCAGTACAAATAGTAAACCCTTACAATCTCTATGAAGAAAATATTTATTTTTATAGATAAGTAAACTAAGAAAGAGACAGATTAAGTATCTTGCCTAATACCCATACTTTGTAAGAAGAGCACTGGAATTCCAATTCCAGTGTGATTCCATGATCTTTCTACCATCCCAGGTTGGCACTGACAGTGACATTTTTATTTTCATGACCGAATATCCAGTTCTAATAGTTCCTTTTCCAAGACCACTGCTAATGAGTTTTATCATTATGAACATTATTCCTCATGTCAATCAGGCTTTTTTTTTTTTATTGTTTCTCAGGTTCAGCTTGAATAAATTTTTTCTCATCTACAGGCTGACAGAACATTTCACCAAAGTCACACAGTCTTTTTTTGTGCCCAATTTCATATGTTCACCTTCCGCTCTATTAGTCAGTGTCAGAGAGAGCAAGCCAGAGAGGAATTTAAACCCATCAGCTAACACAAGTCAGAATATAAAATTGATTGATGCCCCTGGGTGTGTTTCCATTGGGAAAATCAAAATTCTGGCTTCTTATTTTATTCTATTCCCACATGTCTAATTACTCACTGAATATTTCTATTTGGAAGTTCATGTTCATTATTTTTTATCCGACCACATCTTGCCACCATACCTTTTCTTTCCCTTTCATGTTTTCCCTAAATCATCTGCTACAAAAATCTTAGGGAAATGTTGGATTTTTCTTTCTTCATTCCCCTCTGTCCAATGGGTCAATAAGTTCTGTAGATTCTTCATTTGAATTGTCCGCCCCTCTGCCTCTCCCCCTATGTTTCTTACTATACAAAACAGACCAAGTGCTCACTAATTCCTTCATCAATTCCTCGCCACCCCAGTCTCCTCTCTCTCATCCGCCTTAAGCTATCTCAGCTAATGATCCTCTCGCCATGTCCTTCTTCTGCTTGCTTAGCTTTGAAAGTAAATTCCTTCCTGTTTCCCAGTTATTAAAGTCCCATCCTGTCCATGCAAGCCCTCCATAATCTGGCTCATCTGGTCTTTAAGGCACTGTCATTATAATTCTGACCTCTTCTGGCCAGGCCTCTCCCCACACATACCCTATACCCTCTCTCCCTTAATATGATTCTACTGTATTATTTTAAGAGATGACAGGACATGATATTCTAAGCAACTTTATTCAGCATTATGCTGAACAAAGAAGATAAGAGCTATGTGAAAATTAAACAGAAGAGCAAACCATATTAATATTTATTAGTGTTTGGGACTTCTTTTCCTTTTGTAGAAGAACCAATATGATGTAATTAACTAATGAAAGTTATTTTTATTCCCTCTTTTAGAACAACTGTACTTGTGTGAAAACTCATTTACTTTCCCCTGGCCAGGGGTTATTAATCACTTTTCAGTATGAATGGCAAAGTAGTTACTTTAATATTAGGCCTGATTTTTTTCATTTAAAAAAAGGTCCTCCATCAATATCCTGTTAAATGTATGAAGTCCATCATATTATTATCAACAACCTTATTCTCATTATTGATTCTTATTTCAGTCACCATGTGCTACCTTATTTCCACTTAATCAGGCATGTATTAGTTTCCATGGCTGCTATAACAAGCTAAAAAATACAGCAAAGGAAACAGTTAGCAAAACCAAAAGACAACTGACAGAATGGAAGAAGATATTTGCAAACAACATAGCAGATAAAGGGCTAGTGTCCAAAATCTATAAAGAACTTAGCAAACTCAACACCCAAAGAACAAATAATCCAGTCAAGAAATGGGCAGAAGACATGAATGGACATTTCTGCAAAGAAGACATCCAGATGGCCAACAGACACATGAAAAAGTGCTCCACATCACTCAGCATCAGGGAAATACAAATCAAAACCACAATGAGATATCACCTCACACCAGTCAGAATGGCTAAAATTAACAAGTCAGGAAATGACAGATGCTGGTGAGGATGCGGAGAAAGGGGAACCCTCCTACACTGTTGGTGGGAATGCAAGCTGGTGCAACCACTCTGGAAAGCATGGAGGCTCCTCAGAAAGTTGAAAATAGAACTACCCTAAGACCCAGCAATTGCACTACTGGGTATTTACCCTAAAGATACAAACGTAGTGATCCAAAGGGGCACGTGCACCCAAATGTTTATAGCAGCAATGTCTATAATAGCCAAACTATGGAAAGAACCTAGACGTCCATCAACAGATGAATGGATAAAGAAGATGTGATATATATATATATATATATTGAAATACTATGCAGCCATCAAAAAAAATGAAATCTTGCCTTTTGCAACAACGTGGATGGAACTAGAGGGTATCATGCTTAGTGAAATAAGTCAATCAGAGAAAGACAACTATCATATGATCTCCCTGATATGAGGAAGTGGAGATGCAACGTAGGGGGGTAGGAGAAGAATAAATTAAACAAGATGGGATCGGGAGGGAGATAAACCATAAGTGACTCTTAATCTCACAAAACAAACTAAGGGTTGCTGGGGGGGGGGGGAGATGGGGGTGGGGTTATGGACATTGGGGAGGGTAAGTGCTATGAAGAGTGCTGTGAAGTGTGCAAACTTGGCAATTCACAGACCTGTACCCCTGGGGATAAAAATACATTATAAGTTTATAAAAAAATAAAAAATAAAAAAAATATAGATTAAAAAAAAAAAAACTAAAAAATACTCTTCTCTTTTTCTTCTTCTTTATTATGCTATGCCCCAGTGTCTTGAAAAGTTGTCTGATACAATACAGATGCTCAATTACCATTTGTCAAATGAATAAATTTATCTTGTCTTCATTTTTATGGTGACATATGCATCTTTCAAGGAATCACAGCTGGCCAGTCACTAAGTGTAGTGCCTTAAAAATGGTGAGCTCACTGCCTCTAAAAGGACTCATGTGAACGCTTGATGATCAACCAAGAGAGAAGTTATTAGAGTTATATTGGGAATGGATGTGGAACAAATGATTTCCCAACTCACCTTCAAACTTGATTCTAGAGTTCCATATATACTAGGGGAATTGGCCTCATTAACATTCATACACAGACCCATGAATAGAGTTTTCATTTTTTGTCCTTTTTTCCATTTCTAAAGATATATTTTGATGCCATATATCATGTATTCATTTCTTGTGGCTACAGTCACAAATTGCTACATGCTTAAGGGCTTAAAGCAACTCTCACAGTTCTGGAAACCAGAAGTCTGAAGTCAGTATCACTGGACCAAAATGAAGTTGTTGATTGGGAAACACTCCCTCTAGAGTCTCTAGGGGACAATCCACACTTCTAGCTTCAGCTGGCAGCCAGCACTCCTTGTCTTGTGCTCACATTATTCCAATCTCTGCCCCGTGGTCACATAGCCTCCTCTTGCATGTGTCTGCACTTTTCCTCCTCTGTCTGTCCCAGATCTTCCCCTGCCTCCCTCCTACAGGAACACTTATGATTGCACTTAGGGCCCATTCCAGTAAAATACAATCACCTTTTAACCTCAAGATCCTTTCCATCATCACATCTGAAAATACCTTTTTTCCCTGTTAAATAACACTTAGGTTTAACTTCCAGGTTCTGGAAGTTCAAATTTAGTATCTGTGGGTGGCCACATACCCACCTACAGGCATGTAGAAGATTACCATAAATCATGACTTAACTGTTACTCCAACTGTGTACAAATTTGGGGTCAGAAATTTCTATGTACCTGCAATGAAGTGATAACTAATAGGTGGTATTAAGAGTCAGACTCTCAAGTTCTTTTGCACCAAAGAAGAAAGGGTTTTAGGAAATATTTTGTTTATAAACTTTTAGTGCTGATGAAAATGGTGATTTAAAATATAATAAAAATTGTTTAGAAAGACTACAAGCTGCATCTGTGAAGAGCATTTCCTTGATGGGTCATTTTTGTTAAATGCTTTTAAAGGGGAGAACATCTGAAAAATGGATCTATATGGAGACTGTTCATATGTAAAAAACTTCACAAATTCTTTTTTGAGGTTAAAAACAGTGTTAAGAAAGAATGTGGGAGAAAGAGATACATTATAAGAACCCAAAAGGCAGGGGTTGGGGAGGGTCTTCAGTTCTGGAATGAGATGTCATGGAAATATATTAGTAAATGAGTTTTCCTAATTATCTATGAGCAAGAATGGGAAATTCTCATTACACTTTCAGTTAACCTTTTGGGGGAAAATGTGGTATTATTAAAAGTTGTGTCAATGATTTTTAAGGAAGTCTGGGATCTCAGATTCTCTGATTCTCTAGTTTTTTTAATTCTAATTTTTTTTTAACTCTCTTCCTATCTTTCTCCCATGAGATTTCCAGTCCTTTCAGTTTGGGGATTTTTTTTTCTACAAAACTTGGAAGTATTTCAAGAACTACTTTTGGTGGTAATTCAATGCTTTCCTGGCTGATATTGATGGAAATAACACACTTCAGAAAGGCATGAAAATTTAAAGAACTATTTTAAACTTCAAAACTGTTTCCATTTGATTTTAGTTTGACAGTTTAAAGTAGCTCTTATTTTATAAGTATTCTTTCACCTACCATCAACTAATGTCATAAAAAGGAAGCATTTGCTTACACAGAATTTTATGCTTAGAATAAAAAGACTGAGACAGCACATCTTAAATAATCAATGTTGTGCTAATATTTAGATAAGTTACATTAACTCTAATTTTAATAAAAGGATAAATAACCTTGTTTATTGAAACTATACATATCATTAATCTTGACTGGCTGCAATAATAAACATTGTTCAGACACTTTCATCCACATATATGAAGGTTTAAACTATTCAAAATGTTACTGTATACAAGGATCTCTAGTATTTTTTCTTAGTTTTCCTTTTCTATTAATAGGCTTTTAATCCTCAGTTAATGTGATTTCTCTGTCCGATATCCCTATTCCTTCTGCCAAATCCCACCCATTCAAATGTTTTATTCCCAGGGTGGGAAGCATTGCTATTGGTCCAACTCCAGTCAATGTCTATTACTGAACGAACACTTTTTTAAGATTTATTTAGTTATTTGAGAAAGAGCAAGAGTGCACAAGTGGGAGGGGCAGTGGGAGAGGAAGAGAGAATCTGAGGCTGAATCTGTGCTAAGCATAGAGCTCGACACCATGCTCAACATCACAACTCTTAAGATCACAACCTAAGCCAAAATCAAGAGTCCCACACCAAACTGGCTATACCACCCAGGCCCCCTGAGCAAACACATTCTGATTATTTATAAAGTCATGCACATTTCACTCCCTTCTTTCATTTATTCAGCAAATATCACTTGAACATGCTGCAGGCTTTGGACTCGAAGCTGAGGACACAAAGACAAATAAGACAAAGCTACAGGCCATGCAAAGCTCATTCCCTGGTAGATGAAGCAGAATTACCAACATGAGGTCTCCCAACACCAACAGTACTGACATAGAGGACCAGATAATTCTTAATTGTGGAAGGCTGTTTTGTGCATTGTAGAATGTTCAGCAGTATCCCTGGCCTATACCGAGAGATGCTGGTGGCATTACCCCAGTTTTGACAACCAAAATGCTTCCAGGCATTGCCAAAGGTTCCCTATGGAGTACAAGTGCCCCTGGCTGAGAACCACTGTTACACACCAATGTGTCAGATTCAGAAATAACACACAGCCTAGAGCTGGAAGTTGAGAAAAAAATCAGAGAAGGCCACATAAAAAAGGTAGAATTTGAGCCCAGACTTAAAGGATATGCATCAATTAGCCAGTTTTGTATCATTGGCAGAAAATTCCAAGTAAGCGAAATATCATACACAAAGGCACAGAGGGGAGATTCTGCATGACTAATTTGCAGAGAAGACAAGGAAATTACAAAACATAGGTGCTTTCAAAGCTATAATTTTAAAACAGCAAGTGGCAAGAACACTGAAGTTGTGGGAAATGTTAAGATTACGGAAGGTCTTGGGTGACATGTCAGAGCAATGAACTTTGTCTTATAAAACCTGAGCAGCTGTTGCAGCATGATGGGGAGAATGAGATTTTGAATAGATGCCTTTTGTAGCCCCATTAGAGCATAAGGAGAGAAATCATGTGTGTTATATGCTCTCCCCTTTTTAAATATGATGCACACAGCAGAATAATGTTCATGTTCATGTTCAACAAATATTTGTTGAATAAATGATAATACTAATAGTAACCACATTAAGCACTGGTATTTATTATACCCTCACTGTGTGTGCAGTACTACTTTAAATGTTTTCATGAATGATAAAGTTGGGGAGCACATCTGAGATGGGAAGAATCCCAGAGGTAAGGAAATGGTTCGGATGTATTGAATTATTACCCATTTTAGAAATAATTGGTAGGTGAGAGCAACACTAACAAATGCTGAGGCCAAGGGATACCAAGTGAAGGCCATCCATCCAGCTGGTGTCAAAACTCATGCCATATCTCACCCTGGTTTATTATCTAGTACTCTTTTTAATTTCTAGTGCCCCTCCTATTAAACTCCAAATTTCTCATTTTTAAGCAAACATGAACACCTATCTTAAGTTCTACAATAAACGCGATAACCCTTCGAGTTGCTTAAGATAAGTGATCATTAGGATCCATCATTAAAATGTACATGGAAATATTATATTCTGGCCCAACATGGTATACATTTAGATCCTATCAATTGTTTCTTAAGAATATTCCCAATGATCCCACAATAATTAGTTTATTGATTGGGTTTCAGTGTAAACAGATGAGACCGCAAATCTCTTCAAAGTAAATGCAGAGGACACCTGAATACACAAAAAAGCAAGTCCTTGCTATCAAATACTTCAGATATTCAAATTATCTTTTTCTTTCCCTCTTCAAAAAAAAGGCACAGACCTAAAAGTAAGAAGTGCTAATTATCTTAACAGTTTTGCAAAGTTGCTAAAAATACAAAGATCTTTATCCTCAACAAAAACTAAATAGTTGAAATTTACTCTGGAGTTTTAAAAGAATTTAGCACACATGGCATTCAGAAGCGAGTCAAGCATGCACACAGATTTTATATCAGAATTTTTCATGCTCCTGGTAACTATGCTGTGACCAGGGATTTTGTCCTTTGTCTGTTTACAGATTTTATGTCTATTTTTCAGATGAGAAACTTTAATGATGGAAGTGCACAGTCAATGAGCCAATGATGTCCCTCTTCAATTTCATTCTATTTTGATGGTTCATTTCATTTCTCCAACTTATAAAGGAAATTTAGCATCTTATTTCTACATTACAGACTGTATGTCCTCACATACAACATGGTGTCATTTGTGATTTTAATGACAAACATCTCCAGTGCTTTCCTTTGTCACTGATACCTATTTTTAAATACTTACCCCCTGAAGAACAGTGCCAGGGTTTTGGTTTTTTTTAACTCTGTTCAGATCTGAATGATACTTTATTGAGTAGTTATCTCATACTTATATGATCTACATAATTCTATAAACTGACCAGTCATTTCTGCAGAATAAATTAGTTTTGCTTCTCGTTCCTTCTCTACCACAGCATCTGATCAATTCCTATATTCTCAAAACCACAGGCATTTATTTTAACAAAAGAAGTCTGTGTTTCTGAGTAGGTTTAATTGTTTATGTTACTGAGTCTGGATAAAAAGTTCTCCCACTGACTTAATAAGTATTCCTTCTCTTTGTCTTTTCCCTTTTTGTCTGGAATCCTAAATTCCTTTTTATCTTTGTGGCGGGGAGCCAGATTTTTGTATATCCCAGGTTCCAATTACATGTAAACTCTTATGAGCCCAGCGTCTGTGGGCATATGCATGAAATATATCCATCTATATATTTCTTTAGTATTTTTTGTTATTAAAATTTATTAGCCTTACGTCTTTGTTCAGGTGTTAATTTACATGGAGTGAATTACAAATTTTCAGAGTAGGCATTCCCAGTGTTCTGCCCTGAAAATATAAAACAGAGCATTCATGGAATATCTAATTTTAAGAAAAGACAAACTTCTTTTTGAAAATTACAACATGAAATTGTCAAAAGTATATTCCCCTGTAAGTCAATGATCTAATATATATGTATACATATATACATATGTATGCATACATATATATATTATACATGTATATTATATACATACATACATGTATATACATTATACATATAATATATGTATAATGTATAATATATAATGCAGCTTCATCAGGCTTTAATTAAATAAATATTAGATCACAGGCACAACAAATGACAATTCTGGCACAGTACAACAAATCATGTAACTGTATTGCAACTTATTGTCTATTAAAGCCCTCCTACTACAAATGGTATTAATCACGTTTTTTATTTTCTGTATTTCCTGATAACTTTGAAACCCAGAGGGTGTCTCCAAGATTAACTAATTCCTAGAGATAGCAACAACTCCACAAAGAGTATGCCTTTCGTATGCAAACCAACCAGTCCAAAACCCAAACCTCAATCACCTCCTGAATCTGGCTTTCCAGGACACTGAACTTCAGGCCAATATTCCCCTCCCTAATCACCCCACGACCACGTTTCAGACAACTAGGGGCAGCCCCTATACTCTACACCCCAGAGTCTGCTGAAATTATTCACATTAGCCAATGCTAATTTTGCTTCCCCGGCTTCACCCATTCAATCCCAGGGAAACCACTATAAAGGCTCCTGCCCATGTTTTCTCTTTGCTCCCTCTCCCTCCTGAGGGTGCTACCCTATATGGCTCTGTACCACATGGACCCCCTCCTCTTGGGAACTGTGAATAACAAACCCTGTTCAATGGGGATTGTCTCTGATCTATTGCCCTCATTTTACCTGAATAGCAATAAAACTTACATTTTAAAAAATACCAATTAAATTTGACACAATTTTTCCTGGGACAAGACAAGATGTGCTTTTTTACACAAGACAAATTCAAGCTCTAAGTTCGGGCAGGGGTGGTGGGGAAGGTGTTTGATTTTATATTTGGGAATTAATTTGGAATATATTTAGAATACACCGAAGACTAAAATTCACCTCCTGACCAATGAACGTCCACCAAGAATCTCTCCCCAACCTCAAGCCAATAAACTTATTGCTTAATAAATAATATAATTAAAAATAAATAAATATTTCACCTCTGCAATAACCTTCCTCACTGTTTTCTTCTTTTCTCAAAGAATTTTAAAATACATCCATCTGTTCTTTACAAAATTTGTTCAGGGAGATTTTGATTATGTCAATTATCTTGATGACCTCGCCTTCTCTAGGCAATTTTTCTTTAGGGTGTATACCCTTTTTCTTCCTATTTTTTTTAATTTTTATTTTATTTTTTCAGTGTTCCAAGATTCATTGTTTATGCACCACACCCAGTGCTCCATGCAATACGTGCCCTCCTTAATACCCCCCACCAGACTCACCCACCTCCCCACCCTCCCCCCCTCCAAAACCCTGAGTTTGTTTCTCCAAGTCCACAGTCTCTCATGGTTAGTCTCCCCCTCTGATTTCCCCCAACTCACTTCTCCTCTCCTTTTCCCCGTGTCCTCTGTGTTATTCCTTATGCTCCACAAGTAAGTGAAACCATACGATAATTGGCTTGACTTATTTCACTCAGCATAATCTCCTCCAGTCCCATCCATGTTGATAAAAAAGTTGGGTATTCATCCTTTCTGATGGAGACATGATACTCCATTGTATATATAGACCATATCTCCCCATATTTTAATTCCTTTTTCCTTTTGATTGGTGCTCGGATCTCATGGTGGTTCTTTTCTAATTGGTTCTCACTAGATCTTTTCTCATCCATATATCTTATGGAAGCAACCGTAACAACTGTGGGTAGGCTACCTCAAACACACTCCCATCAAAACTGTGATTTCCTGGGTCCTTCTCTACATGTCCCATTTAAGCATGCATGATGTCAGTGTGCTTGCAGCAATCATATGTATATTAATTTCTGACCTGGCAACTATTATTTATCTTCCCATCTTCTTGAGGTCAAGCAGCTCCCTTAGATTATAGGAGTTGTAGGTGATAAAAACATGCTGTCCCAGGAGTTTCCCTTCATCAACATCTCCTCTGCCATTCATATTTCTGTATCCTGTGTGTCTGCATTAATCAAAGAATAGTTGCCCTGGACTCAGATACAAGATACAGGAGAATCTTTGAGACTCCCTGATATCTGAAAAGGAATGTTTTTGTTCCTCCTGCCCTCACATGTTTCCAAGCATATTTCCCAATATTCAATACATCTTCAGCCCAATTTGTAGTGTTGGGATGTGACCATTTCCTTCCTTCCATTAAAATTCGGTTTTTCTACATTTACTCTTGTTTTTGCTTGCTTTTCCAGTAGACTGGGAGGCAGAGGAAAAGATGACACTACCTACTTCTCTGCTTTTCCCTTCTTTAACCAGAGAGCACCTACATAGTTTTTTGTTTGTTTGTTTGTTTGTTTTAAAACAGGAGGAATACATAAAAGCAGTTACAGCAAGATGCCATGTCGAAAAACTACAGTTAATATTGCTCGGCAAATGACTTACCCTAAAGGCTGACACACACATAAGATAAAATAACAAAAGCAACTTTTATATGCATGCAGCATGAATTTAGTGCATTTTAAAAATCTCATTTAATTTTCACAATAACCTTGTGAATCAGGCAAATCAAGAGTTGTTATCTGCATACTATAAATGAATAAACTAAGCCTGAAATCAAGTATGTAATTTTCTCTAGTGTGAATTAAAATACAAATAATTCACATTCTGATGTCATTTCTTCTAAATATCTCTGCCTCTTCGAATTTACAATACACACCAAATGCAGGAGGATATATTATTAACAGGCAGTTGGTTTCTAAGGGAAATAAGAAAGCAGAATCATTGTGTCTTAATTAGAATTCTGCTGGATAAAAGTGACAAAATCCTAATTCAAACCCACTGAAGACAGATGTATCAGACTGAATGATGCCATCCAATGATGTCCATGTCCAAATCCCTAGAACTTGTTAATGCATTATTTTACAAGGATTTTGAAATCTGATTAAGTTATAGATCCCAACATGGGGAAATCATGGGCCCAATATAGCATTAAGGTCCTTATAAGAAGGATGCAGGAGGGTTAGAGTCAAAGAAGGTGATGGGACATTGGAAGCAGAGAGAGATGAAGATTCTACACAACTAACTTTGTGGAAGAAGGGGCCATGAGCCAGGAATGCAGATAGCATCCAGAAGCCGGAAAAGGCAAGGAAACAGATCCTGCCTTAGACCCTCCAGGATGAAGGCACCTCTGCTTACACCTTGATTTAAGCCATGTAAGACCAATTTTAGACTTTGGACCTCCAGAAGATATCAAATTTGTACTGTTTTAAGCCACTAAGTTTGTTAAATATGGTTACAGCATAAATAAGAAAATGATGCAGTAGCGACTTTACTGGTGCACACCCCTGGCTAAGGCATGGGGCATGGCTGGATTTCTTGGATACCCAAACCTCCATCTCATTTCACACTCACGGCCATCTCCATGCAGCTAGGAGATGCTCCTGGTACCTTTAGGCTCCCATTTTTCCCTGTCTGTCTCCTTAAGACCACTGATGACTCTTGTGTCCCCTCACATATTAATCAACATGTCTAGGAGAAATATGCCCTGATTTGCCCACTGGAGATCAGGTACCCATAGGGCCAGCCAACCTGATGGACAGTACCACAGAGCTCACATAAAGGTTCCCAAAAAGACAGTTGAGGAGATATTCCTGGCCTCCTTAGCATCCTCATCCCCACCCCTCCTACATGTAATGTAACAATTAATCCTAAACAAAATAATGCAACTTTCCCACGTGCACATAAAATGCACACTAATTCTGCCAAAATCTGGCCCATTGACTGGTCCAGTTCTTAGTCTAGGACCTTTGGGGTAAGGTGCATTGCTTTCAAAGAGCTTCAGAAGGGGTACTTCATTGTTTAGTTACCTGTAGCCAAATGACCATCTTACTGACCCCAATTCATCTACTGTATACTTATGATGGGACAGCTAAGTGACCACAATGAACACTTCCACTCATAGCAGGAAGAAAGGAAGGCAGTACCTCATATACAGTTTTCATTGATTATAACGCCTTCTGGGGACAGTGAGTACGTGCAGCTGTCATGCCATTCTGGTCTTGCTCCCAGGGACTATGGCTCTTGGCTCTTGTTCTGATCACAATGAGAGGAAGAGAATTGCACCATTTTTGTCTTTTACATCTTGTGAAAAGGCACAATAGCCAGGGGATGGTCTTAGGATGGATTAATGCCAGACCACCATTTCTCTAAAATGGGTTTTTCAAGTAATAAAACTTCCTTTAGTTGGTTTACAGTGTTTCATATCTTTGGTCTGCAAACCAAAAACTAGAATCTAGATCCAGAACTTTCTGTCCCTCAGCTCTGCCCATTTCTTAGTACCCCAGAACCACAGGCCAGCTTGATGACAGGAGCTCTTGCAACTCCAAGTTGCATCTAGAGGTTGGCGTTTGCAAAATGGGTAACTATTCCTCTTGTCAGACAATGAGTTGACATCAGGGGGTAGGTCAGAGAAGCCCAGGGAATTAGGCTTTGATGAAAGTTCCCTTATCTTAAGAACTGTATAAAATCTTACTTCTTTGGGTTAGCAGAGTTTCTCTCCCTTAACTTTGTTCTCACTAACAAGCATCTGACTGAAGAAAAATATAATTACTAAATTTACATGTGCTCTTTCAATTAAAGATTGAGCCAATTCCAAAACTATATTACCTTTACCTTATTAATTTATATAATAATAATAGCCATAATCATAATCATAATGTCTTTAACCTATCATCCAATTCTTAGGCTGAGAGGGTATCAAATCTTACTAAACATTGCTTTGCTAAATATAGCTTTTTCCCCTATTGGGTTGTGATAAAGCAATGCAATTAAGAATGGATGGGTATTTATAACCACACACACTAATAGATGGATGGAAGTTTATAACCACACATACTAATGTCTCCTTAACAGCTAACATCATACCAACCTATTTTGTGCCTGTTTTTATCAACTGACTTTAAAGATGAGTCTGTTAAAGAGAATTTGCAAGAATAACACAATGGAGCGTAACAAAAGGTACCTTATTTAGACGAAACAACTTAAATTCACATAAGGGACTCTTTCTGTCTCTTTCAAGCAACACTAATGAACCAACCCATTAGCAAATGTTTAGAAATAATGGGAAACATGCTCTGGCAATGACAGTGACTTCTTAAAAAGATAAACTACAACATACCTAAAACATTTGGGAATTGTTATTTATATATCAAATGTATGTGTTTGATATATACATCTAAATATCTATTATCTATCTAAATATCTAAATACTGTCTATTAAATATAGATATATATAGCTAAATATCTTGCTTAATTTGTGTGTATGTGCTTGTGTGTGTTGAAATTATGTGCAAGTGACTGATAAACTTTCATGATGACTGTAAATTTTATAATATTGGAAAGATGTGCTATTCATCTTGAATATGTTGGGCTTATTTTTTAAAACTTGAAACTCTATTAAATTGGTGGGTTTGTTTTAGAGTTACGGCCCATCTTGTCCCATTTTAGGTCTTCATCTCTCTTTTCTTGCATGGTATGGGGAGATCAAGTTCAGATCCTTTGAGGAAGCAAAGATGAAATTATTTTGCAGTCATTAAGATCAGTGCCAATGCTATCAACACTTAGACTTTCCTGATTTATCATAATGCTTCCTGAATCTCTGAACACATTTATCCTTCATAGTTTTGAACAAAGGAGTAAAATTCAAGCAGAGGAGCAACTGCAATAAAATGACCAAAGAAGGAGAGTGTGTGTGTTCTCACACTGTGTGCACGCACACACTGGACAATCGGAAAACACATGTTTCTGTTCTACTGGTTGCTGCATATGTTCATTAACTGCTAGCACATTTGACCGAAGTGTTTCAGAACAGACAATATATTGCAATGAGAATATTACCAAAGTGTGGATTCGTCAGATGTTATGTTTATTCTATCAATGCATTCTGTCCATTGTATTTTGTGGATATAAGGCACTCGGGCCTGTTTTATGATCTGTGACGAAATGTAATAGAAGTTCTGACCACCAACCAGGTAAAAGGCTTCCAACCAGCATCAACAAGGACGGGTTTCTGAATTTCGAACCATTAATCATTTGTGTCCCAACCGAAGATAACAGTCTATTAATTGTTCCTTCACTTTGGAGGCTAACATAACTCATGCCATTAAATCCAGAAACGTTATGAAAATATGACTTTCCTGTCTTGTTTTCAAGCAAACAAAAACACTGTTTCCATTCTTTTTGATGCTGCTGAGGAAACTCACGGCCTCCCCCACTTACCAGCAAACACATTTTGAACCAAAGAGCTGCCTGTGACAACCCTGTAGGAGACCTCCCTCGTCCTCAGGACCTCTTCCCGTCAGCATCGTTGACAGGAGATTCAGAGAAAAAGGCAGATTACTTAGTTCAGAACTACTGCTACATGAGATTTTGCCCCCTGAAGGACTCTTGTGAGTTCCCTACTGCTTCCATCATGTGACCCAGACTTAGCCTAGCCCAAGAACAAAGACAGGAAGGCAACAAAGCTACCCCACTACTTGCAACAGTGCACAGTTGAGTTTTCTTCCCTGATGTAATAAGACAGAGAGGGTACTGAAAATGGGGTATGTTTAGAGAACAGACTGAAGCATTTTGCATTCAGGCAAATTATGTTTTGTTTGCAAAGGACTCTCCAGAGCCTGCCCCCACAAATGAAGAAGGTAATACTTATTAGAAATAATGCATTGTTTCTCAATTGTTCTGCTGAATTACAGTTCAAAACACTCTGGCCACTTCCCCAGGCCACACTTTCTCTCACTGAGCTCTCGGAGGTTCTCTGCAAGGAAAGTGTACAGAAGGCAGTCTGGTTCCCCTTCCGAAAAGTGGCCTCCCTCCTCCCTAGTCAGAAAGCAGAACTATTTACATTCCTAACAGTCTCTAGGAATGGAAAAGTGTTCTGTATGCTATTAACATGTCAAAAGAAGGGTTGATAAACAGAGACAGAAGACAAACAAACAAAGAAACCTAAAACAAAAAACCAACACACCCAAACCTGTGGAGAGCGCTGGTTTCCCAAGCAGTGCTCTGTTAGGAAGGAGGAAAATCCAAGAATGGAAGTAATTGTTGGGGATCCCAAGCAGGCAAAGAGGAGGGAAAACCCATAGCTCACCCCTATGGAATAGCTCCATGCACCACATGGTCCCATGCACCTTCCGTGTGTTAATTCTTTCGAACCCCATTCTATAGGAGAGGAAATCAAGGAACTTCACAAAGCTGGTGATGGTACAGGCCAGATCTGCCTGGAGGCAACCTCTCATTCCAAGCTCCCAATTTTAACCTCTATGCTTTCCTTTCTCTACGACCTCAGTATGTGAGAAGCCATCAGATCTTGTTATTGGGACTTAGGAAATAGGGAATTTCATTCTAACTCTAAACAATTCAGGTGGAGGCTCAGAAATAAGGTTTTCATATGTCTCTGTCCCACCTATGTGCCATGACTGATGAGCAAATCAAACAAGCACCAGAAGTACTCCTGAGAAATCCTTTGATGGCACTTCAGATTAGCAAGAAACAGTGGTAAATATCAAAGAGAGGACACTGATTTCACTCCCTGAGATCTGGGGCACAATTTATTATAACCTGTTTTTCACACTTGGAACCCTAAAATATTTCTTTCAAAACTCCGACTTCATTATGATCAAATGTGGGTATTCCATAAATAATGTGGTAATTTTTGAGAATCTACAATGAACAGGACATTTGTTGGGGTATTGAAACTGGCTAACTTCAAGGGAAGACAGATGGTTCATGAAGTAAATACAGAAAAAAGTAAATGAAAAGAGGAAAATCATTTTAATTTTTTTTCATTTGTGACATTTTTACAGTGGTTTTAAAAATACTTGTTGAAAACTTTCAATAATATTAACACTAAAATCTAGGATGCACATTCCCTCATAACTTTTTAAAGGAAAATCATTTCAGTCTACATAAAACTACTTTTACCACATCAAATATCTTCTGGAAAATATCACCCATACCAGTATCTAAGCATTTCTATTTAAGCCAACTCCAAAATGATACTGAGTCTCCATATTTCTCAAATTCTTTCACAGAAGTTAACTTATACTTGATCTCTCCGATGATATTATTTTCTTCTTAAAGGCAGTGGCTACTCCTTTCATATTTATATTTTTAGATCCAGAAGAAGCAGGCATTCAATAAAGATTTAATAAATAAATTAGACCAGTTAATGGAAATCATCTCTGTGAGTAATGCCATACCACAAATGCTCTACATAAACTCACAAAATTCTGAGGATGTATAGGCTATTATAGATGATAGCACTTCCAAATTCCCCCATGGAATGGAATGGAATTAAATTTACTATAGTGCTATCAGAAGAAACCCTTCTATATGTGCATTTGAGAGATTCCTTTAGTAAAGGATGGAGAGTAGTATATCTCCATTGCCAGTCATATCATGGCTATAGGTAAAATAAGAGCCGTAATTTTTGCAGAAATGTTATTCAACATAATGGCAATAACATATATTAGAGTAGTTCATGGTGATTGTGAGTAGCAGACGCATACTTATTGTTTCCCATCTATCTATCTCCAAACATAGTAGTTCATTTATATATACCAAATAAATATCATTTGTTACATGTTATATGTCTGTAGGTTGACTGAGTCAGGGGGTCATCTTACCTAGAGTGGCCTTGGCTGGGAGGCTATAAAGATCTTGAGTTGGCTTGCCCATGTGCTTGTGAATCAGATGGAAGAATGTGCTATATGCTGGACCACTCTGTGTGTCTCACCTTCCTCCTGGAGCCAGTGGCTTAACTTGGTCATATACTTTTAATGGAAGTGGCAGAGGCAGAAATAAGCAAGCACTCTTGTGTGTGTCTTCCCAGGTCTGGACAGGCATAGTCACCTCTTGATTACATGGCAGAATCCAGAGTCAAGAAGTATGAAAAAAAAGTTCTATCTGTATCGATATCAATAAATATAGTATGCCGGAGAAATTACAAAGTCTCTTGACTAAGGATGTGTAGATACTGGGACAAGCGAGGAAGCGGACCCATTAATATCTATCTCTAGTTCTCATTCTGGGTGCTAATGCTTCATCAAAATGCATGCTCATTTCCACCATTTGATTTCTAAAACAGCAAATTAACAAAAAAGAAAGTAATTCTCTTATCAAATGGATGGTTGGATTCAGCAGATTTTATGGATAATTAAGTCTTTAAATGAAGATTTGGGAATATACATTTTTGTGTTTTATTGAAATTTCGGCTATTGGACAAATCAAAAGTCATCCATCTTAAACATTATTCAAAGAATATGACTTCAAAATCCTTATATATCTTTAAATGACTATGAAGTGTATTTTGAAAAAGAAAATTTTAAAAGAATACAAAGGATTGGGGCACCTGGGTGGCTCAGTGGGTTAAAGCCTCTGCCTTCGGCTCAGGTCATGATCCCACGGTCCTGGGATTGAGACCCGCATCGGGCTCTCCACTCAGCGGGGAGCCTGCCTCCTCCTCTCTCTCTCTCTGCCTGCCTCTCTGCCTACTTGTGATCTCTGTCTGCCAAATAAATAAATAAAATCTTTAAAAAAAATACAAAGGATCTAACTAGAGGATCTATTAGTATCAGATTTGAAAAAAATCAGTTGTTTGAACTTCACTGGGAAGGGACATATATCATTTGTTACAAATTAATACTTCCATAGCAAAAAAGATAGGATTTTTCAGCTAACAGCTAAATACACCCTAAGATTCAGTCTACACATAATTCAATTAGCCTTCAAAACAAAAAACAAACAAACAAAAAAACAACTTAAAACATTCAACAGCACAAGCCAAAAAAAAAAAAAAGGCAAAATAAACATGGCCCAATATAATGTTGCTTTAACACACTTATTTATTTTATATACTTATTTATTTTCTAACCTCTCCTTGCCTATAATCACTTAGTGTTCTTAATGAATCATTTTAGCTAAAATTTCCTAAAGCATCATCAATACAAATAAACATGAGCAGCTATTACCAACTATCAATGTGCCTTCAAGCTGATATACTGTATAACATCTTTTCATATCTAGGACTTTGGGGCTCAGACAAACCAGACTAATCAGATGAAAATGGACATTTTATGGTCTCAAGAGGTTTCTGAGTTGAAATAACAAGTATTAAGAGCAGAACTCAGAGATGGCCTTAACATGTCAGAGACTGGACTTCCAATATGATTGGCGATGTCTTACCAACTAGTGTCATAAAAGTAAACTGACGTTATTCTTTTAGTAACTAAATTTGTAGTGTCCTAAAATGCAAATTATGTATAAATACTTATTATTACTAAAAACTGTACCAAGCCATCTGTTTGGTGGCTGGCAAACTTTTTGTTTCATCTTGGACAAGGAGAATGAATCACGTAGGATTCCTGTTTGCGGTTGCTCAGAGCGGACTGAACTAGTGATCTCTTAAAACATAAGAACAGAATTCCAAGGCCATTTTCTAAGGCTATTTTAAATCCTCTTCATTTCAGGGGCCAGTTTCACCTACGTTTTTGCACGGTCCAACTGGGATGCACACTGGACGCCCGACAGGCAATCCCTCAGAGGCTCTAGACTTCACCTATCTTCTGCTCCTGTCCAACTGCTCCTGGGACAACCAGCTCTCATGAGCTCTGGCTGGCTTCTCAAAAACAGGCCCCGCACAGCAGCTCTACTTCTGTGTGGGCCTTCCTGGTTAACTCCTGTAGGAGAACCGACAGCATGCACGTGTCCATACATATATCACCAGAACTGCAACACCTCATAGGGTGAAATTCTGAGCAACCGGAATCAGGATCCCATCAATGAGTGTTTCTCCCTTCAACCCTCGAGTTGGTTGCAAGGGAGTTTATTCAGCGTCTTGGGGGCTTGTTACCATGGATCCGGCAACCCTCAGCAAACTTAGTAGCACCAGCACGAAAACACATCCTCGCCTTCCATCTTCCTCCTTCTGTGCTTTCCTCCCCTCTTGCTCACTCACACTTCCTTTGGTAATAGAATACATGCCCTCGGCCCCAGGATCTGGCTTCTGTGGAACCCAGAGGAAGACACAGTGAAAGAGGAATCTGTCGTGGGTCACATAGAAACATGAAACGAGTTGGAAGTGAAAGAGAAGAAAATAAACAAGAAATGAAATTCTGTTAGGAAGATGAAAGGAAATACTAGAAAAGAGAAACAAAGTCTAGCTGAAGAACTTGAGCGGAAATCCTTTAATCACTGTGAGCAGTGATAATACTCCGAAGAGCCAGTCATCTTACTTTGAGGTTTCCTCTGTTGTAAATCTTTTTTACTGAAAAGCTCTTGAAAAACAAAACTCATTAGAGAGTTGAGGTAATGGTTCTCCTCCGAAACGTCTACTGTTTGCTTTTATTACTGTGTTACTGCCAGCAATACTGAGAGCGCTGTGTCACTCCAACAGCAAATGGGTGGATGAGTGTCTTTCCCCAGAGATAAATGAAGCAACAATGTGGTAAAAAGCTCTTGGTTTCAGGAGGTGAACAGTTGGATCTTTAATTACAAAGGACTGAAATCCATTACCACACGACGGGGGAGTGTGTTTAATTTGCAGAAAGAGAGAAATTTCTGGGGTTTTTTGTGACTTAAATGACCTTAACACAAAAACCCAACCATCCCCACTTCTGAAGGGCAACGAATAGCCTCTACCCTATACAGCTAAACTGGGGGCTTAGAAATTGCTTCATCTTCAAAACTGAGTGAGAAAATGATGACGCAATTTTACTGTCATCTACCTGATTTACCACCATGAGCTCAGCTTTACAGTTCAATGCAGTACTCAAACCTTTGACTGATTTGTAGAAATAGAGTTGGCCTTAGAAAGTAAGTGGCTGTTGAACAGAATTTGTGGGTTTTTACTTTCTTTTAAAAATATGTTACATCGGCAGGTTTTGTATTATCTTGCTTGAAGAAAGCAATATGCTTTTATCTTTTATTCGAGTAGTTGGCAGAGTCCCCTACCTTATTAATGACACAAAGAATGCTCTAAAAATATCTAACTCACTTTACTCCAAGTTCTGAAGGTGTGACTCTCATTGTGACTCTCTGATACACGCCTCTTCCTCAGCAAGGTCTCGCCCCTGAACTAAACAAAGTGAAACATGACTTTGTGAGATCCCTAGTATTGGAAACCACCCTTTAGTAATTCTAAAGGAATCCAAAACGGCATTGATTTGCATGGTAATATTTGGTTTTATGAGCTCATTGAGAGGTAGAAACAATGATTTCTAACTCTTGCTGTTTTGCTCCATGGGAAAAGTAGAGAGACATCATCAATTAGTTTAACAACCAGCCCTTTGCAAACACATTCACTTTCTTCCAGGGCAAAAGGAATGATTAAACTTAGTTAGGTTGCCAGGGGCCCGACCCTTACTGTCCTCATCCTTCCCAGTGCAGACCACTCAGGGCATATGGCCCATCCTACTCAATGGGAGATCACTGGAATTTCGCTTTAAGCTGATTCAAGAAGGATCCCAAACTCTCTCTAATTTTCTTCATCTGCACAGGGTTCTCTCTAAATTCATCTCTCTTCGCTTTCAAAGAAAGTTTGATCTCAAATATGCTCAATTTTGTTTTATGCAAAAATCTAAAAACTACTTCTTCTGCCCAAAGATTGATTGGTTGATTGATTGATTTGAGCGAGAGAGAGCATGAGTGAGGTGAGGGGCAGAGAGAGGGGGAATCTCGAGCAGACTCCCCACTCAGCGGAAAGCCTGAAGCAGGGGCCAATCTCACATCCCTGAGATCATGACCTGAGCCAAAACCAAGAGTCAGAAGCTCAACTGACTGAGCTCCCAGGTGCCCCTGAAAACTACTTTTAAATGACGATTCCAAAACATGCTTTTGGTAAACATCTTCAAAGAGATTAGAGTTTCACTATCTTGTTTAATTTACAATTTTAAACAAAATAGAGTACTTTAGTCCACATTGCAAAATTCCATAAGATTTACACTTGTATGTCTAAAAAAGAGAAGGAATACACAAAAACTTGCAAAAACCTGCAAATATTCCTAGCAGCTTTATTTGTAATAGTCAAAGACTAAAAACAAACCACATTTTTGACAGATAAATTGTTAAATAAATGTGGTACCTACATGCACACCATGAGATACTACCCAGCAATAAAAAAGAATGAATTATTAATATACAGAATAGTGTGGATGAATCTCAAGGAGAATGTGCTGAGTGAAGAAAACCAATCCCAAAGGTTACATATTTTATGATTCCATTAATCATACAAATAATCAACTTAAAATAAGAAAATCATGGAGATGGAGAAGATGAGAGATTGTCAGGGGTTAGAGGTGGGAATAGGTGACAGGAGGAAGGTAGACGTTCCTTGTGGTAATGTAACTGTTCTTTATCTTAACTAGAGTGAGAGAAACACCTACCCACACATGTGATAAAATTGTCTAAAACTACACAGACACACATACACACATACACAATACATGTAAAACTGGGGAAAACGAAATAAAATCAGTGGATTGTGCCAATGTGATTTTCTTGGTTGTGATATTGTTCTATAGTTTTGCAAGGTGATACCATTGGCAAAACTGGGTAAACAGTATCCAAGATCACTTAATGTTATTTCTTATAACTGCATATGTACCCATAATTATCTCAAAAGATTTGATTTTAAAAGGAGAAAAAAAATGTGTTTTTTCTCATCAGGTTGATTCATATCATAATCAGATAACCAATTTTGTATACATAGAAAGAGAGGCATAAGGAAAAATAGTACATCTAGTATTGTATGTAAAGCACTTTCTATGCTACACAGTACATTTTACATGTATACAATTGTGTTTATGAATCTTCAAAGACAAGAGTGGCATAGCTTTTAAGAAAACCTTTCACTGGATAGTTTATAACAATGATTTTCAAACTTATTTCTTATTTTATTTGGAATCAGCTAAATAAAACCACTTTCATGATTTTATTATGAGAATCACGATAGCTTTTATTTTTATCTAGTATCCTTGTTTGGAATTACAAAGGCATGTAGAAAGATCATTACTATATTAAACTGATCTCTCATTCAAATTCTTAAGGCAGAGTCACCGCTACTTCCTCATGGCACTACCTAGAAACATGCTCCTTCCTTTTATTTTCAGAAAAATGTTAAAATGAGAAAGGTAAGTCATTCTAAGCCCATGATTTATCTCATGTATCTACCTTGAACACTGTGAGACTGAGAACCCAGCTTATTTTAATTAGAAGTTGAGTTTAAAAAAAATTTATTCTAACTTTGAGTGCCCGAAATCCTGTTTCTGAAACTCAACTAAAAGTAGACTTTTATCCTTAAAAGCCAACCCATGATTATGCACTGAGTCTTTAACTTTTGAAATAATCATTTGGCTAGTGCTTTCTACTTCTTTACCTAGTTATGATGACTATATCTCTAACTAGAAGGAGAAACAGAACTAAGCTGGTGTCACTTACCATGATTCATGTACCCTGATTATTGTGTAGGAACAGAAATTCTGCCAGCAGTACTCACTATGATCTAATTGCAAATTTTAAGAGACAAGCAAGAGATAATCCAGACAATACTCTAAACAGGAAAACAGATCTATTAACATTTCAGAAAAAGACTCAAAATTCTAATCCCAAAAGGTTACTTAAGTGATCAACACTTCTAAAAGACTCTACCTAATTCTATTTTCTATTTAACTCTAATTAAAATTAGTTTTTCCCTAGAAATAAAATATCAACAAACAAGAACAGAAAAAGTGAGGAAGAGAGCACCATATATGTGTTATTTGGGGACGTGAAAAGAGAAGACATGCATCATTTGCTCACCAATACTGAATCATTCTGGATAATATTCTCAACATGGTGGTGAAACAATGCCTACTGGTTTTGACCAGTTCTTTTCTGTTTTAGTTGCTAAATTCCATCTGTATTTAATATTTAGCTACTCCTGGAATTATTACTTCAACCTACAGCCTTAATTGTCTCCAGTGTTGTACTTGGGGTTTCTCTCTTATTATTATTCTCAATTTCCTTTTAGTTGATTATTGTTTTACCTACTGCTCTATCCAAATGGGACAATAGTCTGTAGGATCTACCACTCTTTGTCAGTTGACAGATTAATCTGAAAACCTCCCTTCAGAAGCAACAGTTTACAAAATCAGATGGATCTTTGAGGTAGTTACAAAATAAATACTTCAAAATCATAAGTTAATTTGTCTCATCACATCTTTAATTTAGGAAAAAATATGTATTTCAACCTTAGTTGTTTGTGACGTGTAACTGAGATCGCTATAGGTATGTGCGCACATCCAATATGTTTTCCCCAATGAGCTACTGAGGCCTTGAAACGTGACTAGTCCAGATTAATGTGTGCTACAAGTATAAAACTGCTGGATTTCAAATATCTAGTATACGAACAAAATTAAAAATAGAATTATCATATAATCCAGCAATTCTTTCACTATTTACCTGAAGAAAATGAAAACACTGATTCAAAAAGATATATGCACCTCTATGTCCACTGCAGCATTATTTACAATAGCCAAGATATGGAAAGAACCTAAATGTCTATCAGCAGATAAATGAATAAAGATAAATAAATAAAACAAGATAAATAAAAGATATATAATAAAATACATATAATAAATATAATAAACTTTTTAAAAAGATAAATAAAAAAGAATGAAATCTTTCCATTTGCAACAACAGGGATAGACCTTGACTACATTATGCGAAGTGAAATAAGTCAGACAGGCAAGACAAATACCATATGATTTCACTCATACGTGCAACCTAAAAAACATAACAAATACAAACCTCAAAAGAATGCAGAGAAAAGAATCGTGGTTGCCAGAGGATAGGGGAGTTGGGAGTGGGAATGGATGAATAGGGTCAGGAGGTACAAACTTCCAGTTATAAAAGAAATATCATTTGTTGGGGATGAAATGTATAGCATGGTGATTATAATCAATAATATCATTTGCTGGACGCCTGGGTGGCTCAGTTGGTTAAGCAACTGCCTTAGGCTCAGGTCATGATCCCAGAGTCCTGAGATCGAGTCCCACATCAGGCTCCTTGCTCAGCAGGGAGCCTGCTTCTCCCTCTGCCTCTGCCTGCCATTCTGTCTGCCTGTGCTCGCTCTCTCCCCCTCTCTCTCTCTGATAAATAAATAAAATCTTTAAAAAAAATATATCATTTGCAAAATTAAAAGTTGCTAAGAAAGTAAGACTCAAAGTTCTCATCACAAGAAAAAAAAGAATATTTTTGTAATTTCGTATGGTGATGGATAGTAGCTAGACACTACAGTGATCATTTTACAATATATACAAATATCAAATCATTTTGTTGTACACCTGAACTAATATTATATGTCAATTATACCTCAATCAAAAAAAAACCTGTCATTTTGGAAAATTCCATGTACATACAATGTTTCCAAATAACAGAATTTTTTTTCTGTTCAAAATGCTCTCCAAAGAAGATTCTATATTTCCTCTTAGAACATTTGCTTTCTTTATTGAAATGTCAACTGATGGTTTTTATTTTGTTTTTTACATTCAAACACTGATGGCCTTATACATAATCATACATTCTGAATCAGAAAAATATAAACTAGAATCCTGCCTGGAACCACTTAGTAATTGTTTGTATAGTTTCTCCCTTTCAATGTTTACGCTGTGACCTCTATTTTAGTAAGAATCAAAATTCCATTAATAACTTACTATTTATATTATTCTCTTACACATTGCTGCAATATATATAGCACAGCGAAGTTTTCTTTATTACCCTCACCTTGGGCCTATCTATAAAAAATATAAATAATAAAAGGAAAAAGTATTGACATACATTAAGCTCCTATTCACCTCTGGGCGCTATATATAGTGCTTATATAGTGACTCAAAAATCTCATTAAAAATTATTTTTTTAGTGTTATGCTAATGATGTCACTGAGATTCAGGGTTCTAAGAGGACTTGCTTAAGGTTATACAGTTAATAAATAGCACAGTTATAAATGTTCAATGTTTAATACAGTTTTACCAAAATAGCTCGTTTTCCCAATCTTTACAAAAACTTTCACTTTCTAAAATACTGTTTTGTGTATCCTTACCAACTAAGACAAATTAATGATAATTTTTTTATGTTGTATGACAGACTTGGTACATTAAATGCTATTTTTAATGTAAATAACACAAACCCTTTGTCCTAAACATTAATATTTATACCCTCTTCCCTCTAATTATTCATCCTCTACAGTATACCATAAGAATTTACGTTCTTGAGATCCCAAACTTAAATTTAGTTCATCTTTCTCAACTTCTCTCACCTCTTTGTTAGTCTGGTGCCCTTCCCCATTCAAGGATTCAAAGATCAGTGGTAATCAATAAGAAATCCACAGTAAGAACTGCCGTACAAGACAAATGCTTTGCATCCTTTCCCTGCCCTTCCCCCCATTTGCCACCAGCAATGAGAAAGAGATGTGCCTCCCATCTGGCTAGAGAACCGATGGGATGTGGAACAAGGGGAATGACTCCAATTTTAATTAATTAATTTAAATTTTTAATTTTATTTTTTTACAGTTTTTTAATTTTTTTATTTTTTTATAAACATATTATGTATTATTAGCCCCAGGAGTATAGGTCTGTGAATCGCCAGGTTTACACACTTCACAGCACTCACCTTAGCACATACCCTCCCCAATGTCCATAACCCCACCACCCTCTCCCAACCCCCCTCCCCCCAGCAACCCTTTTTGAGATTAAGAGTCTCTTATGGTTTGTCTCCCTCCTGACCCCATCTTGTTTCATTTATTCTTTTCCTACCCCCAAACCCCCCACCTTGCATCTCCACTTCTTCATATCAGGGAGATCTTATGATAGTTGTCTTTCTCTGACTGACTTATTTTGCTAAGCATAATACCCTCTAGTTCCACCCATGTCGCTGCAAATGGCAAAATTTCATTTCCTTTGATGGTTGTATAGGATTTAATTTAAATTTTTAGATGGAGAAAGATCAAGTGAACACAACTAATCATGCAACTAGAAAATTCACTAGAGATACTACTACTTAATATACACTGGCCTCCTACCGGGTTCTTATGACTTTATATATATTTAATTCTCATAAAAATGTATTTTTTTGCAAAAAAAAGAAAATTAAAAACAGAATTTTTCAGTCATTTGAAGAAGACTATCAATTTCATACAAACATTAAATGGTAAAGACAAGCCTGTTCAGGTCAAAGTGATTATTCATATACCACCTGTCAATACATTCCTTAATTTCTATCCAAATAAACTTGAAAACTTTAGTAAAAGGAATGATTATCTGGCAAAATAGAATTATAAATATAACATTTAATAATATAAGACCACATTGACCCTATCAAAATATATAATCTAAACAAATCGCCAAGTAACAAATGGAAAAAGCTATCAAATCACTCCCTACTAAAAAAAAAAAAAAAAAAAAACTCAATGTATAATTTCATGAATTCTGTGACTTGACAGGTCACTTAACATATCTGTACCTTCCAAATATTAAGCAAAGAAAACTCTGATGATAACAGAGGTAAGAAAAACGTTAAATAAGTCTGAAATTATACTTACTATCCTTAAACAAATGAGTTCAATAATATTAGACCAAATAATGATAATAAAAATTAAAGATAATAGGTAAATTCTGCCTCACATATATTTCACCATTAAAAAATAGGACTATTTTGTTCATTAACTCAATTAGTCAGGGTAATAACCCTAGCCTGCATCTCAGCTTGATGTCCAGGGACTAGCTAGCCCCTCCCTTCCCATATGGTTTCTCAGAAATCCAGGCTTCTTTCATGTTGCACTCACCTTACAGGGAATGGACAACAGAGACAGGAGAAAGAAAAAGTTTGCATAGGATCACACAAGTTATCTTAGGGTCAAGAAAGAGCATCTATTACCCCCTTGCTACATTCCACCATCCAGAACTGGTCCCATGGCTCCAATTTACCTGCAAGGGAAAGTGGGACATGTTGTTCTTCCCACATGTGTAGACACCCCAATGAGATGGGTGACTATCTTGCCAGCTTCTGCCACATCCTGCATCTGTCATACCCAAATACCCACTTGACTCTTCCTCACAAATGCTGAATACACTCTTGTTCTTTCCAAAGGGGTGAACACAGAGGCCACCCAGTCCCTGGATTAAGCTCCAACCCAGGTGAGGCATGCACGGTCTTTTCCTGCTTGTAAAATAGCCAATCCTTTTCTGAGTTCATAATGCATGCCAACTTACATTACTAAGGTTCTTTTTGCCAATCCCTTCCCCTAGAGCTCATTACAACCATGGTCGGCCTTCCAAGTGTTCCCCAGAACCAATTATTTTACCTAACAATTTTTTGGTACTATGCCATCCCCTGACTGAGTAATGTTAAATAAAAAGAAAAGAAAATCAGGATGCTCTCAGTATTCATGGATAAGGACGCTGCTGCTGATGAGTCACTACATAACATAACAGTCTCTTTGTGATGAATTTCTTTCCGGTGGCAGTACCAAGAATTGTGTTTTTCTTATCATCTGGTTGTTCTTGTCATAAAGACAGAATGAATCATTCCTATCCTTGCCTCGGTTACTATAAAACCAGGTGAGTTTGTGGTAAACTTTCTAAACTATAATTTAAAAGTTAGACTGAGAAAATACACTGAGCTTCAGAGAATGCATTTAGCAATTAACCTCCCAGGTTTCATCCCCCTTTTTTAACCTATATGTTTCCATTGTTCCCCACTTTTAAAATATATATATTTGTTTAGCTACATATTTGATCGGTTTCTTATCCTCTCAGGATGGAGGCTGGACTGCTAAAGTAAGAATTAAGGTTGTGATGACTTGTAGAATCTCCTGGTTTTGAACTTCTATCTCCCTACAGTGCTTTAATTACAGAGTATGTTTCAGTGCCTGGGTGGTTCAGTTAGATGAGTGTCTGACTCTTGATTTCAGCTCGGGTCATGATCTCAGGGTTGTGCGATGGAGCCCCACGTCAGGCTCTGTGCTTAGCGCAGAGTCTGCTTGGGATTCTCTCTCTCCCTCTCTCTCTACCCCTTCCCCTGCTTATGGAAGCATTAAGTAAATCAATAAACAAGCAAATAAACAAACAGATAAATAAATAAATAAAATATTTTTTTTTTTGAAAAAAGACTATGAGGAAGCATGGAGGGTAAAGGCTCTGAAACCAGGACTGATTTTAAAAGTCATGTAGGTTGGCACACCTGGGTGGTGCAGTCAGTTGAGCATCCCACTCTCGGTTTTGGCTCATGTTGTGATCTCAGGGTCGTGAGACAGAGCCCTGAGTTGGGCTCCACGCTCAGCATGGAGTCCGCTTGGGTTTCTCTGCCTGTTCCCCTGCACTCACTCACTCACTCTTTCTCTAAAATAAATAATCTCTTAAAATAAATAAATAAATAAATGTAATATAGGTCTATTATCTAGGCTAATAATCTCCTTTAAAAAAATGACCTGTGAGATAAAGAAGATGTTAGGTTGGTTGTTTTTTAATTTGTTAATGATTGGCAAGGGAGGCCAAGAGGTGTCTCACTTCCTCTCTGGAAAGGACATATTAGAACAGCTACTCACATACAGATTAATGGTCTATATATCCCAGTCACTTGTTGCTGACCAACTGATAAGACACATAATTGTCCTTAACAATTGGGTGTAATTTATTCCTGCGTTAGGTGGCTGTCACCTTCAGCAATTAAGGCATAGTGACTGATGGGCCCTCTTGTGTTATTTAGCAATTAAGCTGAATCTGCAATTCCTACTGTACTATATAGCATGTCCATACATTGCCAGAAAATTGCAAACCAAATAGTTTCAGCTCAGGAAATGTGCTAGTCTCAGAATTCTAGCAAACATCATAAGATAGATATTCTACTCCATTTTTGATGAGGTACTCTTTCACTACAGACTTAAGGCACATTTATATACCACTTTTGAGGGGAATGTTATGGTTTTGAGGTTAGGAGGTCACCAATATGTATACGTGTACTTGGTATTCAAACTCATTAGGATAAGAAAGTGATGTCAGGGGAAAGCCTAACATGCAGAAACGTGGACTGTACCACCCGGAATACTCAGCCTGAGAAGCATGGCAACAGATGATGAATTCCTAGGGTATTTCCTGGATTGTTCTGTTACACCAGAGAACAACGGAAATCTTCCCCCAAAAGGAATAATGAGATAGTCATGTTAGGAAGTGGTATTTTCACTTTCTGAAATGTTAGGTAGAAATCAAGGGTTGTTCACAAAGGGAAGACATGGTTTGTGAGAGATGCTAAGCTATATGCCTCCTCTTGCCAAGCACAGAGATCGCAGCTCCAAATTTTTTCAGTGACTCGTGATAGGGTTTCTCACCATTGGCCCCTCCTCCCCAAGGTATGAATGACTCCTACAGTTTCCCATATTGCTAATCTCTCTCTTAGGTCTTGGAAAGGAACAAAGATTATATTTTTGTTATGCAGGCCAACTCAGCTATTTTTCTTTTTTTTTTTTTTAAGATTTTATTTATTTGACACACAGAGAGAGAAATCACAAGTAGGCAGAGAGGCAAGCAGAGGGAGAGGGGGAAGCAGGCTCTCCATTGAGCAGAGAGCCCGATGCAGGACTCAATCCCAGGTCCCTGAGATCATGACCTGAGCAGAAGGCAGAGGGTTAACCCACTGAGCCACCCAGGTGTCCCTCGGCTCTTTTTCTTAACAGAAAACTTAATTTCAGAATTTTCTTAACAGAAAAATTAAGTAATAATAGGAATTAATTCCATAAGTACAATACAATTCAAGGAATAAGAATTTAGTTTGGAATACAGTATCTTTCAAAGTTTCTATTCCTCTACCAGTAGAAATGGAATATAAAAGAAAAGGAAACGATCCTCTCACCATGTCAGTAAACAGACATCTTTTTCTTAATCATTGTAATTACTTAACTCATAACCCTAAAGCAAACCCCAGGAGGTGGTTTAATTGATCATTCTACCAACAGTGATCCTTCAGTAAGTCATATGGCAAAGATGGTAAGTGGTCTGTACTATATTACAGAAGCTCCTGTTAACTTCAATTCCTTTAAAAGAAACTACTCTTGTTCTTTTCCATTATTTAACCAGCAGTACTCCTCTAGAAATGTAAAAGTAATATCATATTAACATCAGACTATTAAATCATATATATATATATACACACACACACATGACTATATATATGTATCCATACATATATTTATGTGATTAATAGTCTGCTGTAGATATATGGAGAATCAACAACCTTTGGTACTTCTAAATGTTCTAAATAACTGCCAGTTTATTTTTACTTTGCTTTTCTATCAGCCCAGAAGCATCTCTCACGCCCATTCGCATTTAATCCCAGTCCCTACCCCAGCCCCAGGAAGCCACTAATCTTTCTGTCCATATAGACTTGTCTTTTCTAGACATTTCATATAAATGAAATCACGCAACAGGTAGTCTTCTGAGTAATTTTCTCCATCAGTTATAATATTTTGTGGTTTATTTGTGTTCTAGTATGTATCAGTGGTTAGTTCATTTTATGACTGAGTAGTAGCCCATTATATGGGTACAACACATTCAGTTTATTCATCCACCAAGCCATGGAAATTTGGAGTGTTTCCGCTTTTTGTGTTATGAATAATGCTGCTATAAACATTCACATGCAAGTCTTTAGTGAACATGTGTTTTCATTTCTTGGGTAGATACCTAGGATGGAACTGTGGGGTTGTATGATATAGTCACATTTATCTTTTTAAAAAACTGCAATACTGTTTTCCAAAGTAGCTGTATCACTTTACATTTCACCAGTAATATCTGAGGACTGCATTTTCTCCCCACGCTTGCCAAAGCTTGTATTATCTTTTCTATTCCAGCCACTCTAGTGAATGTGAAGTGTTATTGCATTGTGGTTTTAATTTGTCATTTCCTAATGACTAATGAATGATGTTGAACATCTTTTCACGTGTTTATGAGCCATTCATATATCTTCTTTGGTAAAATGTCTATTCATGTTTTGCCCATTTTTAACAGTTTACTGAAATGTTATTTACATAAGATGTAGTTCACCCATTAAAGGAGTATAACTCAATGGTTTTTAGCATATTTATAAAGTTGTGCGTCCAGCAACATAACCTAATTTTAGAACACTTCACCCCCCCCCCAAAAAGACTAACAATCACTCCCCATTCCATTTTCCCCCCAAATTTTAAATTAGGTTATTTGTTTTTTATTGTTGAGTTGTAAGAGTTCTTTAGACATTTTTTTTTCTTTTTTTGACAGACAGAGATCGCAAGTAGGCAGAGAGGCAGGCAGAGAGAGAGAGAGAGGTGGAAGCCGGCTTCCCGCTAAGCAGAGAGCCCGATGCGGAGCTCAATCCCAGGACCAGGATAATGACCCAAGCTGAAGGCAGAGGCTTTAACCCACTGAACCACCCAGGTGCCACTAGATATTCTTGATACAAATTTACCAGATATATTTATCAGATATATTTGCAAATATTTTATCCTGCTCTGTTGCTTGTTTTCTTATTCCTTACAGATATCTTTTGGAGCACAAATCTTTAATTTTAAAGTCAGATTTAGAAATTTATTCCTCTATGCGTTTTGCTTTTGGTATCATATCTGAGAACCTTTGCCTAACACAAGGTCACAAAATTATTAAAATCTCTGGCATTATGGAAAAGAAAACTATTATGCTCTTCTTATGGAGAAAATTGAATCTCAGAGAATTAACTAACTTCCTTACGGGCTTTACAAATTAGTAACTGAGCTGGCATTTTCTGCACTTCCATTTTTAGCAAAGCATTAATAGGGACTCCCTTACTTTAAATTCTCTTTAATAAATATTTATTTAATCTTGAATATTTAAAACAAAGCCTTAGAATCTAAACTGATTATCTACATAGCTGCATCAGATAGAAGTTAAGGAGTGCATATAATTAGTGCATCCTACCCAAGAGGAAAAGGTATTTTTCTATATGATTATGTGAGTGATTAATTAACAAAATACCTAATAATAAAAGGAAAAAGCATTTGATTTTGTTTAAAGAAATAGAGATGAACTAAGAGGTTTATAGACTGAGTAATATTAGCGTATTAGTTTCTTTTCAATGGACATTTTTTGTACTGTGTGATAATTTTTAAATAGTTTATTAGAAGAACTTTTAACAACAATTAAATAAACAACAGAAATCATCTAAAACTGGTTATGTTACATGTGGGAAAAAATATGTCACTCATTTTCCTTGCTAGCCTCTGAAGTAGATGGTAATAGTTGTTTCTTTTGTTTGTAATTACAAAGTAAAGTAAAAATAGAAAGCATAGCAACAGAAAAGCACAGTCAAATGCTTCTAATGGGCTTCTTTGCATTCCTAAAGACATTTGCTATTAGTGATTTTTCATTGTGTCCTAGTGGGTTTGCAATAGTGATATTTTTATATTTTCTACAATATTATAATCTATTGAGATTTTATGGTGATAAATTAGATACTAAGAGTAGTTGATAATAATATGATATTAAAAAATAACATCAAGGATGTCATACATTCATGCATTTATCATAAGTTTCTGTCATTTTGAGAACAGCCAAAATATGTACACTCAGGGTATGATTCTTCATAACCCCTGGCACCTTGATTTTATCATTTTCAGCAACCATCTGTGCTCTTATCTACACTCACACATTGTTTCCATCACTCTTCACAGTTCAGCATCTTTACCTGTCAAACCCGAGAATTATGATCTGAATGAGCAAGATTCACAAAGCAATTTACATTGTGCTAGCTAAGTGTCTTGGGAGAATTCTATATCCAGGTAATACTTTCTTAGATGAGGCTATGAGACTTGGTAGTAGGAATAAAGAAGTTAAGCTCTGTTCTGGGTTGGACCTTGGAAAAATCACTTCCAGGTTCAGTTTGCTCAACTGGAAAATGGAAACAGTAGGCCATCCTTCCCAGAAATGTTATGTTAGTATCTGGCGACTGAATTGAAATCATTCCTGAGACGCAGGCATGTCTATGCAAGGGGAGTAAAGATTTCAAAGCCTATGATGGACAGAGAGGAAAGGACAATGGAATACAGCTCAAGAATACATGGCCACTGAATGGACAGAGGAGGAAGAGGGAAGCATCAGAGAAATGGACCAGAGGGAGGTCAACAGGAAGCTAGAGAACCACTCTGTAGAGACAGCTTCAGGGCTCACAGGATGGTGAGTATATGACACCACCTATGTGCCTTTGAGTTTCTGCCCAGCCCGTTAAACAATCTTCTTCATGAGTTTGAGTAGATACTTCTGTGGGAGGTATCTCTTCATTATTTTATGTATCTGCCAATTACCATGAAAAATTCACTTTTTAAACTGATCTCTATCAGTTGCTTATGAAGCATCTTTTCCACTAATGCTATAGCCTAGTTACTGAGTTTTGACAACGTGTGAACACACCTTTCTTGACTTCCAGTCAGTCCTCTACCTTTGTGGTGCCATCTACCTGTACTTTATAGTCTGAGACATACAGTGACTGCAGAGCTGGTTATAGGAACTCTCTCTGCATGTTCAAACTTACTTTAAATATGGTAAATGATGGGAAACTGTATGTCACTACAGATAAGAGCAGGGGCTTTACAATCAAATCTTGGTTTATATTCTGGCTATATGACCCCTGGCACTATTAATAGTCACTAACCCACATGTTTGTGATGAAAACTAAGTGAGATTACGCTTGTAAAGTATTTGGCAGGATGTCTAGAACATGGGATCATTTAAAAATCCCTAGCTATCATTTTAAATTTTATCAAGTTAACACTACATAAGGTCTAGTTCAACTGATTTCTCCAATCAAAGGCCTCAAAACATAATGCATCTCACCAAAATAAATGAAGACGCATACATAAGTTTCACAGTTTACAGGAACCACACATATGTGAACTGAGCAGGAACATGTACATGTACATGTACATGTACATGTACATGTACATGTCAGACAATGGGATGTTCTCTATTGTTGTGTTACGTTGGTTTATCTTGAACATAACTTACTCCAGGTAGACACTTCAGGTACTTCCTATGGAGAATATGTTGCTTTGGTGACTAATACCAATCCTTTCACTTCTTCTCCCAATTTTGTCCTTTCCAACTTGTTAGCAAACTTTCCTTCATCAATCCTGCCTTTTCTTAGGCATACACAAATGGTTTGCATTTTTTGGTTTTTTATGGGTTATATTCCTTCAACATTTAAATATTTTTAAGGCTTCCCCAGATGAAAAATTAAATAATCCTTGCTTCCCCCTGAAACCCTCAGTCATGATTTCCCAAATCACTTTTAATCGATCTAATTCCTCTCCTTCAAAGTCCAGTTCCTGAAATGTGCTGCACAACCACACATGGGGAGTAGCGAATTGTCAGCAACAACAAAGTAAAAGCACAAAAATACCAAGGAGTCCATTACAACATACTCATGCAGAACTGTGCAATTAGACAATGTACAAGAAAGCTGTTCCAACTCCAGACTTCGTGTAAATTTTGTGTCATCTTGAAAAATACAATTGTATTGAGAATAACCTTTAGGAGAACAGGCTCTACTGTTTTTATGCTTACAGGTATTAGATGTCTTCATCTGATTTTGGCTCCATTCACCACTTATTTCCACTCCTTTCATTTATCTGCCACATCTCTATACTTTAGCTTCCAACCTAAAATAAATCCACTGGAACTAGTTTTGTCAATATAACCTATGCCTGCCTTGTCGCTAACACAGTGGCCATGCTTCCTTAATTTAACTAATATCTCTTCAGACTGTGGCCGTGTTGACCCCTCTCTTTCTGAAATCTTCTGTTGCCTTGACCTAAAGCTGTGTATTTCAGCTTTACTAAAAATCTCTCCCATCGCAGAAAAATTCAGATATTCAGTCCTACCTTCTGTCCTTGGACTTTCACCACTGTGTTTCCAATGCATATCACAATACCTGTCACACAGTAAATGGCAGGTACCCAGGGAAGATGGATGAACTCATTGTTGAAGGCCTGAATCTCATTATCCATGACACTGCAGTTTATATTACCCTGTTAAATGCCCATATCTCCACTGCTTTTCTGCCATCACTCACTTCCCCCATCTCCCCTACCTGGTCTTTGTAATTTTCTGATTTTCTTCTCTTGATTCTATGCTAAAACATTTTTTAAGTCAAAAATTATATAGACATACAAAATTCAACTGTGTTTCTTTTTGTTTTAAAATAGGTTCCACATCCAACATGGGGTTCCATGCTCTACCCAATGAGCCAGCCAAATGCCTCCAGCTGTGTTTTTATAATTAACAATGACCAATCTGAAAAGAGGTTAAGAAAAACAACCCATTTACAATAGCATCAGAAAGAATAAAATACTTACAAATAAAATTAACCAAGGAAGAGAAAGACTTATACACTTAAAACTACAAAACCTTGCTGAAAGATATTTTAAAAAACATGCATAAATGGGGACATATCCCATGTTCACAGACTTGGAGACTTAATACTGTTAAAATGTCCATACTACCAAACCAATCTATAGATCTGATCCCTCTAAAAATTCCAATGGCATCTTTTAAAGAAATAGCAAAAACAATCCTAAAATTCATATGGAACCAAAAAAGACCTCAACTAGACAAAACAATTCTTAGAAAGAACAAAACTGAAGACCTCACACTTTCTGATTTCAAAACATATTACAAAGCTATGGTAATCAAAACAGTAGGGTAGCAGCACAGAGGCAAATATACAGACCAATGAAACAGAATAGAGAGCCCAGGAATAAACCCACAGGTAAACAGTCTTGATTTTTGACAATGGTTCTAGGAACACACAGTTGGATAAAGATATTCTCTTCAGTAAGTTATGTTAGAAAAATTGGGTATCCACATGCTGAAGAATGAAACTGGACCCTTCTCTGACACCATACACAAAAATCAACTCACAATGGATTAAAAAGTCAAATATAAGGCCTGAAATTAGACAAACTGAAAAACTATTGCATAGCAAAAGAAACAATCAATGAAGTGAAAAGATAACCTACAGAATGGAAGAAAATATTTATAAACCATATATCTGTAAAGATTCATTTCTAAAATACATAAGGAACTCCTATCACTCAATAACACAACAAAAAACAAATAAACTAATTTTAAAAGGAGCCAAGGACTTGAAAAACCATTTCTCCAAAGAAGACATACAAATGGCCAACAGGTAAATAGAACTATGCTTACCATCATTTATACTCAGGAAAAGCAAATCAAAACCACAATGAGGTATCATCTCATTGTTAAAAGAGCTATTATCAGATAAACAGAAATAACAACTGTTAGTAAGGACTTAAAGAAATTGGAATCCCATTCCCATTGTTTGCTCTCACAAATAATGAACATCCAAATACATATCTCCCTATGCATGTGTGTAAAGTTTACTGGTAAGTAGAACCTCTGGGTCATGAGTGAATGCATATATTGAACTTTGCTAGAAATCATCTTCAGCAGTGGTTGTGCCAATTTTCACTTCAAACCCAGAGCAGGTGTGTTTTAGAATTCCAATTTCTCTCTCTCTCTTTCTTTTTTTTTTCAACCAACATTTGGTATGTTTAAGTATGTTTATTTGGGTAAAATGATATCTTGATGTTGTAATTTGAGATTTCCTCATTACTTACAGTCCTTTCCCTCATTTTTGTAGATGTATAGATCCCTCTTTCTTGAAAAGTCAACTAAATGTTCACTGGATCCTACTTCTTATTCCATGTTTTCCCCTATTTCATGTTCTAGATAACTGCCAATCATTAGAATAAGTGGGCCTCATTTGTCATTTTCACTCCCTTAACGAATGGTTCTTCCAGATTTTTTTATTTTTTAAAATTTTTAATTAACATATAATGTATTATTAGCGCCAGGGGTACAGGTATGTGAATCACCAGGTTTACACCTCACAGCATTCACCATAGCACATACCCTCCCCAATGTCCATAACCCAACCACCCTCTTCGTCTCCCCTCCCCCCCAACCCTCAGTTTGTTTTGTGAGATTGAGTCTTCCTGATTTTTTTTTAAGATTTTATTTATTTATTTGACAGAGATCACAAGAAGGCAGAGAGGCAGGCAGAGGAAGAGGAGGAAGCAGGCTCCCTGCTGAGCAGAGAGCCCAACATGGGGCTCCATCCCAGGACCCTGAGATCATGACCTGAGCCAAAGGCAGAGAGGCTTTAACGCACTGAGCCACCCAGGCGCCCCTCTTCCTGATTTTCTTAGAGTTTAGTTTACATCTCTATACTTACAAATCATTATATTGAAGGACATTAGTAACATCCTACTTAATTAATCTCTCACTGTTGGCTAGTGATTTGTAAGAGATCTTGATGTGCAAGTACTTGGTACCAGAAATACGAACCAATGATATGTCTCTTTAGTGGGGATAAATGAACAGTAATTTGGATCATAATCCACAGTGAGACTCTAGAAATATATCTTAAAATTCCCAAAAGGATTTAAAAGTAGTAACAAAGGCCCTGTTGCATGTAAATACAAGCTCATTTAATGAATAGACTAATAATTTTTGAATGACAAAAGTGGATAATTCAAGGCAGAGAAACATGTTGCTGACACCTAAATTATGACAGTGAATAAATACATCAGAGAAACATGGAAAGCACCAGATGGATTTAAATACATCAGAGAATTGGGTTGCCCATTAGCAGATGAGATCTGACTTAGAAGACTGTAAGCAAAATGCATGTGTTTATATAGTTCTAATATCTGCCTGATGATAAAATCACTTAGAACAGCCGGCAGGAGGTAAAGTAAGCCCGAAGAAATCCAGGGCCCATCTATATCAACTCTGCTGCATTTTTTTAAGGCAAGTGTTATGTTTAACTTTTTTTTTTTTTAGATTTTATTTATTAATTTGACAGAGAGAGATCACAAATAGGTAGAGCAGCAGGTGGGGGGAGGGGGGCTTGGGGGGAGAAGCAGACTCCCCACTGAGCAGAGAGACCGAGAAGGGGGCTCAATCCCAGGACCCTGAGACCAAGACCTGAGCCGAAGGCAGAGGCTTAACCCACTGAGCCACCTAGGCGCCCCATGTTTAACTTTTTTAAGATAAGAAAAAAGTAAAGAAAGCATGCCAGAATAACACGTTTGAGTTTCAATTTTGAATGCAAGAGCTATCAAATGACTCATTTTTATTTTTATAACTAAAAATTGAGTTTTAAAAATCATTGTTACAAAATGAGAATAATATAAGAGAGGAAAGAACAATTAGGTGTAGCATAACCCATTCCTGTTTTATCATATCTGTGATTGAGGCAACAATTAGTAGTCTTTAAAAAAATGATTAAAGCCTTGATAGGAAAGTATTCTGAGCATAATACTAGGCTCCCTGTCCTCCATTAGTTTCAGTGTTGAATAATCTATTTAAGGAAACATAATGAGCTTTCTCAAAATTTATCAAGTGATCACTAATGTACCACAAAAGTTCCAAGGGTTCTGTTGGTTTTTATAATAGGAAATTGAAGTGTCTTGTACCACCATCCGTTCACACTATGGCTGTGAAAGAGCTGGAAATCAAAGCCTTAGAAAATCAGTTCCAGCTTTCTTTGCCATTTGAATGACTCCTCTTTCTCTCCAGAAACCAGCTTCTTTGCTCCTATTTATCTGTTGCCTACACTATTCCTAATTCTGCCTTGGCTTTTGCTGGTCTCATTTCCTGTCATTTCTTCCACGACTTCTGACTTATCTAAATTCTTCTCATTCAATGACTCTTACATCAGTTTCCCATCTTTTATGAACACTTTCCATTAGTCTATAGACAAGTCCATCTTATCCTTTTTTTAAAAAAAACTATCTGCCTCTTTTTTGTTATTCTTGTTACTTGACGTGTCACCAAATCCTAGAGCATCTACATTCCTCAGGCATCCTTCAAAGCTGGTATGAGCCACATAACTTATTTTTAATTCTTCCTTGCACCCAGTAAATTACATATGCAAGAAGCATTCAATACCTACTGAAAAACATAAACAACAATGATGTGAATGAGGAGATGTAAGTTGAGGCAGTTATGTTGACTTTTCTTTGGAGACAGTAAATTAATAATTGTTGCTATTTCTATTTAGTTACCCATGAAAAGAAGAACTATTTAACCCTGTAAGAAAAGCAATTATAGCAGACACTATAGCAGAGATGACAATTTTGCATAAATCTTAGGAAATGATTAGAAAGAAGAATGCCCCCACAGACTAACTAAAAATACCTTAATATATAAATAAAAATAAATAGGGAGGCTGAGAAAACCACATTTCCAATTATGCCTCTTTCTTTCTTATGATCTGAATTTCAAGGAATCTCTAAAGTGCATATATTTAAATATTTTTTTTCACACCAACCAGGGCAGTACATAATTCCAAATGCCATTCAACTCTGGTAGCCTCACAATTCCACTGTTGCCAAGGAGTAAGACAAAAAGGGCTCTTAGCCTCCATTCAAAATATACCTTCACGTTACCATTAAATTAAATATAATTAGAATGACAATTAAATGTTATATCATTTTAGAAAGAAAATTATTTCTCCATCAAGTTTTACAGTGGCCTTTGGCACAGCACAGTAAAAGTGAACCTAAAAATAAAACCTCAGTTAAATGAAAAGCTCAAATTAACTGACACTTTCATACTTCAGAACTTTCCTATGTATTCTTCTCCAGTGACCTTTCTGATGACAAAGCCTGAAATGATAGTCAATTAAATTTATATCCCAGGGCACACTATAAATTTGTCAGGACCAAAACAAGTACACTGTGAAGTTCATGAAATCAGCTCCTAGTACCAGGGAGCAGAGGTAGAGAAGAGGTGACAGATCAGTCCTTGGTGCTTATGATGACACTGACGTAACGATGCTCAGGTTGTGAGGAGGAAGGACCAAGAAAGGCCTCGGAAGCTCCCTAATATGCATGTAATTGCCCCAATTTATTTCAATATCAACACCCATGGCAGAATGTGGCCTCTTTTCTAGGCATGAAGTTCACACGTGTATACCCTCCTTGACAACTTCCTGAAGCGGGCCGCTGTAAGACAGCATGGAGGATCTCGGGGCTCACTTTCTCTCAGATTATGACAATATGACTTATTCCTGTGCAATTCAAACTTTCACCTCAAATGGACTGATATTCTTTTACATTTTTTCTTTTCATTTCACTTCATTACATTTTTCATTTTTACAGATGAGTAAAATTGTATAAAATAAATAAAAATTTCCACTTTGTTTTGATCCTTTTATCTTGAGTGATGTCTAATGATTCTCTCTGTTACACAAACCAGGTAAAGATTGGGGTTCCTCATCATTTTTCAGTTGCATGAGAACCTTGAGATTATATTCTTCAAAGAATAGATGTGTACCCATTTGGGGGGGGGGGAGTTGCCAAATCAAAGTTTGTCTTAACATCATAAAAGTCCCTACTTTTCAATATATTTAGGCAACCCTCAAATGGATGACCCAGGTCTCGTATGTTCAACACTCTGTACACCAGGGTACCTGACATGTGAATTTTTAAGGAGAAGATCAACTCCAGACACAAATAGAACTGAAACTGTCCTCCTCTAGACCTGAAAAGGTATCTCTCAAGAGCAGGCACATACTCTATTCTTCCTTTCTATACTAAACATACACTCATTAGTACTTTTGTATCAGAATGGTTTTTAAAAAGCAGATTCATTGGCAGTGGGAAAGCATTTTGAGAAATAAAATACCTTCAGAAACTTAAATTTCTCCTTTCTCTATTTTTTAAAGATTTCTCCCCCATTTATGTTCAAAATATATGACTCTTTTCCATTAACATTAAATATTTATCATGATATGAAAACATGACAGTGTATTAGGATGTCTAAGTTAAGTTTTAAAACCATTAGAAAAAGCAAAAAGGTTGTGGTTGCTCTTTTTATATAAGCAGAGATAGAAGAAAGCTCTTTAAAAATTACTAAACTCCTTCAAACAATATTTTCAAATACAGCAAGATAGATAGTTTGGATTCAGTATGAGGCCCTGTTTCAACTCTGTTTATTGAAGAGAATAATTGAGATTTATGTGAACTTTTCCTCCAATAATATCTAGACCCATTTACAGAAACCCACCTGCTAGCAACAGTATGAATCTCCCTGCAAGTCACCATCTGAATCGAGCAAAATATGACAAACCAATCAGGATCATGAAATAAACACAGGGGGTGATTTCTGGGATTTAATCAGAAGTGAATATTAAAATACTTGTTCAAGTGGGAACTAATTCAAGCCTGACTGTCTTGGTCTTAAAATAAGGTATTTATCTGACATCCCATTATTGAGCATCCATTGCAAGGACTGCTTAAAAAAAAAAAAAAACAAAAAAAAAAAACGAAGACCATGTAGCCACAGTCTATCTTGAGTTTCTCTTAGGGAGATAAAGACTTTGACAGTAGCACCAAAGTGTCTACTGCCATACTGCTGTAACAAAAGTAGTATTTAATAGAGAAATAGGGAATAGACTGTTCTAACAGAGACTAGGAAAGGACCATAAAGAAACATGTGTTAATTAACGTAGCCAGATGTTAATTAATGTAGAGAGATGGCTACAGAGAAAGATGGGTAAGAATAAGGCCTTTCCAAACAGAGAGAACCATATCATAAACCATAACATAAAAAGAAGAGACAAATTAGGTGCAGGAGACTTTGATTCTCAGGCTGTGTTTAAAGATGTCAAGCAGGAGAGTGGAACTATCAGATACCTCTTTTAGAAAGATAATTTGGCAGAACTTAGAGTTATGATTTCCTAAGTGAAATGTGTACACCTGGACAGAGATGAGTAGGGAGAAGAAAATCAACTGGGCTTGATTTATTTTTACTTAATATATATCATTCAAATATGTTGCTATTTTGTAATGTTTATAATATTTCAGGACAGTAGAATATGTAGACTAGTTATAAATTTGTATGTATACATCAAACCTGATACTAAAAATGCTACCATCACCAGTACCAGCAACAGCTCTATCCTTGCCTTGGTTGAGATTAGGGATAGTTGATGTAGAGCATGGCTTGGAAAAGGCATAAATGGAATCAGGTTGAGTTAGAGAAATGCTGCTATGATTCACAAGCTTTTATTACTCTGAAAAAGTAGAACTACAAGATATGATCAATAATATATATAATTAAATAGATGGCGAAGATGAGACCCTGAGATTATTTCAAAGGTTAGACATGAATCAAATGGATAAGATATGAATCAATAAGTTCAGAAAAAGGAAAGAAATCAAGGGAGAATGTACGGATCACTAAATTAAGACTCTCTAAAAACAAATAATCCATATATTCCCTTTCATCTCTTCATCATGAAGGACACAGCAAATTTAATTAGTGCTGCAAACATCACTGTTTCCACCTACTATTCCATCTTCTGCTCAAGGTAACATGGCTGGATGAAAATTGATAATTCTCAGTGCAATATATACTTTAGTAGCTTAGTTTTTCCTCACTCTAATTAATACACAGAGCTGGAAACCAGTAGTAGTCTATTAGTAAACAGGGGCAGAACCAGAAGCAACTTCAAGTTTACTGTGAGAATTAGTTAATACATGTAAAATATTTAGGTGGGTCCACAATATAGTAAGTCTTAGTACACGATAGTCACTGTTATTAGTAAGTATTTATATAAAAGGGGCACCTGGTTGACGCATTCAGTTGAGTACCCGCTCTTGGTTTCAGCTCAGGTCATGGTCTCAGGGTCATGAGATCAAGCCCTGCACTGGGCTCCATGCTCAGCATGGAGTCTGCTTGAGACTCTGTCTCTCCCTCTGCCCTGATGCCCCCACTCATGCTGTTTCTCCCTCTCCCAAGTAAATAAAATCCTTAAAAATTATTATTATTATTATTATTATTATTATTATTATTATTATTTATACCCAAACTACCTATGTTGAAATCCTGGTTCCTTCATTTATAAATTTTTTTTACCTAGGGTAAGTTCTATCTTTTCCAAAGCTCTTTTTTCTCACTGTTTCTCACTCAATAATAACAGTATTATTTATTTAAAACTTGGAAATGAGGCAAAATGATGGCTCTGTGCCATTTTATTGTTTTACCAGAATACTGTCAAATGGGTCTCCACAAAATAAAGACTACTAATTCTAAAGGGGACTGTGCCTTTATTTTACTTTGTATTTATTACTTATTAGAGTCGAGATTCTAGGAAGTTTTATGTTAACTTGCAGATTTATTTCTGTTTAAATTGCCAATGATGTCTGTCAAGTAGAAAAGATAGTTCCAAAACTTAAGCTTATATTGCCTTGCAGGACACTAACCAGTTTTGCACTTACTATATATTTGTAGACTTTTAAACATTTTTAAGAACATTCTTGTATAATGGTTAATATCTGAATGCTAATTAAATATTATATATAATTATTAATTCATTGGTTTCTAAAAACAGCAATACGAGATGAGATATAGTATAATCCATCTCTTATAATAAGGAGACCCTCTTTCGTAATCACCAGTCACTGAATAAGTAAATTTCAAAACAATAGTATACCTTGCCCTAGTATTCCATTCTAGGAACTTAGGATATAATACCACAGAGCTGCATCATCCTCTTATCCACCAAAACTCCATGGTTAGCAGATTAAAGAGAATGTATAGCACATTTGTTTTTTGAGAGCCTTACCTTATGATTCATTATTTTCTACTATGATTTCTTTGTATTCTGTATTTTGTGCTTTAATTCAGGTTATACCCCTAGTCGTTAAGGTCTAAGATTTTGAAACTGTCTCAGGATCTACATTCTCCAGATTTATAATAAAAAGAAATCACATACAATCTCACAAAGTAGTAGTAGATATAACAGGATACCTAACTTCTCACTCTTGCGCTATTGAAGTTCCTAGCTGAAAATAACTCCCACTTTCCCCCCATCTGATGCATGCCCTGAACCACTAGTAATCTCTAACCTTATAAGGGCAGGGTATCACCATTGCTATTGTTGATGTTATTGGGTTTGAGCCATTAGAAGTGAGTTGAAGTAAAAAATAATAATAATACATGCACCGTAAACACATGTATATTAACTATAATATTAGTCATATTCTGCTAAACTTAACTTTTTTATAAGATTTTATTTATTTGAAATAGAGAGAGAGAGAAAGAAAGCACAAGTAGGGAGAGGGGCATAGGGAGAGGAAGAAGTAAAAGCAGAATCACCGCTGAGCAGTGAGCCCAACACAACCCTCAATACCAGGATCCTGAGGCCATGATCTGAGCTGAGCCAAAGTCAGACACCTCACTAAACTTAACATCTGCATCTTATAAATCAAACGTAATTTGAAATTAAAATGACTATAATGATAAGAATTAAAATCAAAAATATCTTCCCTTAATCCCAGTTGATTGGCATTCCCTATGTCCCACCAAGATGAGCACATATCACATAATTCTATGTTACTGCCAATGTTATATTCCTAAAAGATGGATCTGATGGATTCTCTCCTGCTCAACATCTTCATAAAGACATATGTCAGACACATAATCTGAATCTTTTGTCTCCTTCCTTTGGGTACTACAGTCTGCTCTGTAAGTAATGCCTGTTGTATCCACCTTTTCTTAGGCCCCTAGTAAGTCCTAAGCATTCAAGTAATGCTAAATGTTCAGAGTACCACCTCTTTTAGCACTAGCTTCTCTCACCCATTTGAACTGCTCTCCCACCTTTAGATAGTCCATATTGCTCTCCATCACTGCTCTAGCACTTTAGACAGCTTACCTTGTGTCCTAGACAGAGCATGCCTCCCACCTGCCCCACTCCAAAAGACATCCATCGTGAATATATCACCTTGCATGGCAAAAGGGACTTTCCAGACGTGATGAAGTTAAGGATATTGAGAGGGGGAAATTTCCTGCATTATCTGGGTGGGCCCAATGTAACTACATGGGTCATTCCAACAGGGAAGCAAAAGAGTTGGAATCAAAGCATAAGAAGTGAAGACAAAAGCAGAGACACAGAGATTTGAAAATGCTATCTATGCAGCTGATTTTGAATATGAAGGGCTATAAACCAGGGAATGTGGGGCAACTCTCCAGCCAAAAACAGCAAGGGAAGAGATTTTCCCCTAGACCTTCCGGAAGGAACATAGTGCTGCCAACCCATTTTATACTTGTGAATTCCAGAACTTTTAGATAATAAATTTGTGTTTGTGGTGATTTGTTACAGCAGAAATAAGAAACTAATACATCTTGTATTGACATGATTAAAATCTTCCCTTCCATATGGGAAGTTCCATGATGACAGACTATGGTTTAGTCTACTTGTTTCCCACAGACATCTTTGGAAATAATTAGATGCTCAATTAGTATTTATAGAAGGTATGACTCTTTGAGAGCCAAGCAAAAGTTTAATTAGTCCCCAGTTGAGGAGAATACTTAGTCTAAAGGGACTTTTGGCTAGCCTAAAGGGACATCACTTATGATCCTGAATGATTCTGTAGAGTTTTTATACTTTTTGTTAGCCTGGGATAATAACTGCCAATTTTATCCGTGTTCTGGGTAATATGTAGGTTTACTTATGGGTCATGGCATTTAGATAACAAATAGAAAAACCAAGTTCCACAAGTCTCTCTGTATTTTTTTTTTTTGCAGGAAATAAAATTGAGACATATTTCCACAGTAAATCCAAATGCCTTCTATATTACCAGCCTTAAAAAGGTTATGTACATTAGATATTACATCATTGTTTGAAGTACATTAGTGCTTTTGAAACAGCTGCTTCAATCCCCATTCTCATAAAAAGAGCAACCACAGTCTGTGCTTTTTCTAATGGTTTTAAAATGTATGTTAACTTAGAAACTCTGATCCACACTAATGTTTGTACACCATAATACAGAATATTAATGGGAAACATAAAGGGAGGAAAGTCTTTACAAAATAGGGCAGAAGGAGGAACATGTTTCTCTAAGTGCTTCTGGTGTCAAAACGCTTTCCCTTTGGCAATGAATATGTTTTTAGAGAAGCTTTATGAGGCAAAATTACTAATAAATGTGTATATTTAGTATAGGATGTGAGAACAGAACAGAGCCATTGATTTGGAGAAACTTTTCTAAATGAGAAAAGTTTTGACATTTGTTTGACTTCTTTGACATCAATTACTCCTCATTCAGGGTTGTCCTATTGTCCACAGGTGATGCCATATGAGCTCCGTGTTAGTTTGCTAACTAAACGGATCGAATATAAGGATTTCTGTGGCCTCAAAACCAGCTTTACTCCAGGAACAGTTTCCTGAAATAAAGGGCACACATCTTTTTCTCTGAACAGTGTGATCTCCATCACCCTGGTTCTGACTGGGGATCCTTGTCTGGTTTACAGAGCAGTGAAAATGGAAAACCCATTCTTATAGCAAAGTACATCTTTAATATCACTCAGGATACAAGAATGGAAATGGACAGAGAGATGATAATCATAATGATGATGATGATTGTGATTGGTTACTCATCCTTTAATCACTTTGGCAAGGTAAATACAAAAGAAAAAAAATTTGTTTTTTTTCTTTTGCAATGAAAGGATGAACTTCCCAGCAGCAGGAACTAGAGAGCAAATTTAGTGCAAGTGTCACTGACGTTGTGCTGCAGTCTGCCCACATAAAGAGGCAATGAACATTTATAAATGGCTGTGTCTTGCCTGAACCAGCAGGGAGAGGGCATATACATGCACACTTGGGCACTTAATGTCTAGAAATGGGGTTAAGTGCTGCATTTGACTTTCTCAAGGCTGAAAAAAAAACGAAGATTTTGTAAAAATAAAGCATGACACTGGGAGGTTGGTGTCCGCCTTCATCCTTTGCCCTCTAGCTGAGCTGAGCAGTACAACCTCAGTGTCCGTTAAGCAACAAGCTCCCCTAGGGCCCACCTGCTGGTCACAAGGAGTATGGTGCATTTGTTTTCTGTTTGACAAACTCACAATTTACCTTGGGATGTAAACTGAATGGACAACATTCAAGGGCTTCGTACACAAGAAGAGTGCTTGGGAAAAATACAGCAAGAAATGCTGAGCCATAAAAATTGCCTGTTGATCTGCCCTAAATGGCCACTGAATTTAAATTCTAGCTAGTTACCATACAGTGTAATATTGGTTTCAGGAGGAGGATTTAGTCATGTATCACTTGCATACAACATCCCACGTTCATCACAATATGTGCCCTCCTCAATGCCCATCACCCACCTAGTCCATCCCCTACCCACCTCCCTCCATCACCCCGTAGCTTATGACCTGTTCTCTATTATATAACTGCATTTTTTCTTCTTTCCCGAAAGAACACTTTTTTTTTAAAAAAATTTTTATTTACTTTCAGCGTAACAGTATTCATTGTTTTTGCACCATGCAATCCGTGCCCTCTCCAATACCCACCACCTGGTACCCCGACCTCCCACCCCGCACCCCTTCAAAACCCTCAGATTGTTTTTCAGAGTCCATAGTCTCTCATGGTTCACTTCTCCTTCCAATTTCCCTCAACTTCCTTCTCTTCTCCATTTTTTTAAAAAAAATTTATTTATTTATTTAACAGAGAGAGACACAGGAAGAGAGGGAACACCAGCAGGGGGAGTGGGAGAGAAAGAAGCAGACTACCTGCTGAACAGGGAGCCCTGAAGCAGGGCTCTGTCCCAGGACCCTGGGATGGTGACATGAGCTGTAGGCAGAGCGCTTAATGACTGAGCCACCCAGGTGCCCCTTATAACTGCATTTTTAAAAGGACATTAAATATGTCCATTTTTAAAACTTTGGAAATGTTTTGAAAGAAGGTTACCACATTTTCCCCTGGGCAAGAAAATGTGTATTTATAAATATCTATGTAAAAAGACCAAGACACTGAGAAAATGTTACTGGCTGAAAAATATACATAGACTTTTTTTATATATATAGGAACACTTAAATAAAAAGGTACAAAGCACTTATGTATTTGTTGAGTTTTTTATATTCAAAATGCACTGTTTATCACATCTGCTAATATTTCATATATACAAAGGCAAAGTCACCATCCAAATTAATAGTAGTAATTAAGAGACTGTGTTTCTCACCACAGGCAAATGTCTGACTTTAGAGATACAAATGAGCATTAAAGGGTTGTAGCAGTAGGTAGAATATTCTCAGAGAACAAAATGATTATTTAACATAATTTATAAAGAATGATATAGTCCTATTAATTCTTACTAAAACGTAGGTTGTACTCCATTTTATTAAAGTTTTGTTTAATATTAACTAATCTTTGAGAAGTACTTCTTAAAAGTTTTTGATATTTTTGCTTAATTTCTATTCTCTTGATAAAGAGTTTATATATGGGGCGCCTGGGTGGCTCAGTGGATTAAGCCGCTGCCTTCGGCTCAGGTCATGATCTCGGGGTCCTGGGATTGGGTCCCGCATCGAGCTCTCTGCTCAGCAGGGAGCTTGCTTCTCTCTCTCTCTCTGGCTGCCTCTCTGTCTACTTGTGATTTCTCTCTGTCAAATAAATAAATCTTAAAAAAAAAAAAAAAAGTTTATATATTTTACTTCAATAAATTTAGGTGAAAAGGTCCATTAATTAATTATTATAGTTACAGATTCAAAAGCTCACTTTGTTTAAGCTGAGATAGCTTTAATATATTAATTTACATAGTTCTTAATATAAAAATATTTTAATAATTGTGGATAATACTGACAGCTGGAAGAGTGACTAAACAAAATCAATTCATGGAAATAATCTTTGATATTTCATTTATTGCTTTAAAGGCTATCTTTGGCAATATGCTATAAGGATCTTGGTAAATTGCAATACCTTGGAAAAATTAGTCAGCTTTATTGACTCATAGTATAATAGATATAGTAATTATTACCTAATATGGTTATTTGACTTATAAACAAATAAGCAAATATGTCCTATTATGGGGATACCTAAAAATTTTGCCTATTTCAGCAACCTACTGAATGGGAGAAGGTATTTGGAAATGATATATCTGATAAGGGGTTAATATCCAAAATATATAAAGAACCCAACACCAAAAAAAAAAAATTACAAATAGCCTAATTCAAAACTGGGTAGAGGACTTGAATATACATTTTTCCAAAGAAGGCATACAAATGGCCAAGAGACACATGAAAAAATGTTCAACATCACTACCATCAGGGAAATGCAAATCAAAACCACAATGAGATGTCACCTTATACCTGTCAGAATGACTTGCGTCACAAAGACAATAAATAACAGTGTTGGCAAGGATGTGGAAAGAAAGGAACACTCACACACTCAGCGGGAATGCAAACTGGTACAGCCACTATAGAAAACAATATGGGAGTCCCTCAAAAAACTAAAAATAGAAATGCCATATGCTCCAATAATTCTACTTCTGGATATTTATCCAAAGAAAATGAAAACAGTAATTTGAAAAGATAATATGTACCCCTGTGTTTACTGCTACATTATTTACAATAGCCAAGATATGGAAGAAACCTAAGTGTTCAATCAAGAGATGAACTGATAAAGAAAATGTGGTATAGATATATAATGGAATATTACTCAGTCATAAAAAAGAAAGAGGTCTTGTCATTTGAAACAACATGGATGGACCTAAAAGATATTATTCTAAAGAAATAAGTCAGAAAAAGAAAGAGAAATACGATTTAATTTCACTGATATATGGAATCTAAAAAACAAAACAAACAAAAGAAACAGACTTATAAATACAGAGAACAAACTGGTGGTTGACAGAGCGGAGGGAAGAGGGATGGGCAAAACAGTTGAGAAGGATTAAGAGGTACAAACTTCCAGGAATAAAATAAGTCAGCCACAGGGATGAGAAGTACAGCATAGGAAATAGAGTCGCTAATAACTGCTCTTCAGATAATTTCTCTCTACCCCAAAATCCAGTTCAGGATCACACATTTATTGCATGTATTTGTTGTAATTCTTCAGTCACCTGTAATCCTAAACATTCCTCAACATTTTTTTTTTTATTGCTTTTCAAGACACTGTCATTTTGGGGGGAGTTCAGGCCAGTTATTTTGTATGATATGTTCCCCAATTTGGGTCTGAGATTTTCTTATGGTTAGATGAAGGTTATGCATTTGTAGCAGGAACACCAAAGAGATATTGATGTCTCACTAAGGGCCACATATCATGAATCAGATGATGGTTTTTCTCTACAAGGGTGGTGTTAACTCTGACCACTTGATTAGAATGATATCCAACTGTTGTAATTTAACAAGCACTTTTTGTGGAGATATTTGAACCCATCTAAATACCTGGTTTCCCATCTAAATTTCACCCAGTAGTTTTCAGCCTCAATCCATCATTACTTATAGCCTGAATGAATTATAATTATGATGGCTGAACTTGCTGATTTGTTAACACCATCAATCATTCTACATTATATAGCATTCTACAGTAAGAGAGCATCCTTTCTTCTCTCTCATTTAGACATGTTTGAATTTAGGAATGCATTTGTGTGCACATATTAAAGTGTCTGTAATGCTACATACCCATGTTTACTTCTTGATCTCCAACAACATTTATCAATAAGCAACATCATTGTCGCTGCTTTGACTTTTTTGTCTAAATTATGTTTTATATAACATTATAAATTATTTCTTATGTTCCTTCAGTTCACTTTTTGGGGGAATAATGCATTCTACTCTATTATGGAATTAATTTTATATTTCTGTAAATGTGTCCTCAGTTTTAAAGCAGTGCCTCTTATTATAAAGCTCATCTGCTGCCTTTATCACATACTAAATTTCCATATGTATTTGGGTCTATCTCTTGACTTTCTGTTCCGTTGCACAATTCTATTTGTCTACCCACACACCGGTACCAAACTATTGGAGTCACAGAGAATATAGAGTCACACCTGGTAGGGTTTGTTCCCCTCAAACTGTTTCATTATTTTCACTGCTATTCTTACAGCTTCTTACTTCTACACAAAGTTTACTGCCCATTAGTCTGGCTCTGTGAAAAATGACTGCTGTAATTTTTCCTTTTGGTGGGTACTCAGTTAAAATGTAGCAAGTTAAGTTGGATGGACAGTGCTAACATCGTTGAGTCACCCTCTCTAAGAACAGGGGATGTCTTCCCATTTGTTGAAGTCAGTTTTGTATCCTTCAAACCTTTCCTCAACTGGTACTCAAACTGCTTCTACTAATTTTGCATATGAATTATATATCCTGATAGCTTACTAAAATTTTTTTTTCAGTTTCATCATTGATTCTATAGATTCCTTAGTTTTTCAGATATACATTCATGTCAGCTGGAAAAAAAAAAAGAAAGTGTTACTCTTTCCTTATTTCACCCATTCTTATGCCTCTAAGTCATTTCTCTTGATCAAATATTGATTCATAGTTGCCTTAAAGTGCTGATTAGTAGCAGAGATTGTGGGTAAACTTGTTCTTAGTGGAAATATCACTACTGTCTCTCATTAAATAAGGGAATGACTACAGAATATATGTGTGTGTACACGCACATGTATATGTATATGTGTGTATATATATGCAGATACATAATGTGTATACACACATTCACAAAACATTAGTGTGTATTTGAGTGTGTGAATAAAACTATGGGAACTTTTCTTGGAGTTTTAAATATTATTTCTGTTGCATCATTTTGTTTTATTCTTCAGGATCTAAAATAATAGGAATGCTAGTCCTTCTTTTCCTATCGTCCATTCCCACTACTTTCCTTTTCACCTTTTTAACTCCTTTTTAAAATTTTCATTTTTATTCTTTTGGTTGCTGCCTTTCCGCAATTCTTATAATGAAAGTTTTACTTCAGTCTATTCTTCACACTTGGACATTTTGTAATTTATGTTTCTGACATCATTCTTTTTCTTCCCTCTCTCTGCTCAGTAAACTTTTTCTTCCTGGGTTTTGTCTATTGTTGTTCATTTCTATTCTTACCTTTTGACCACATGAATCAAGTGTTTTTTCATACTGTTAAAAGTTCTTCTGAGTATATTTAATTCCATCTTAATTGTTAATATACAGTTTATTTCTATTTTCTGACTTTTTTTTCAGAAGGGATTTTCCTCAATTGATGTATGTTGACTTCATATTTTTCTTGCTCATCTTTGCTGTGCTGAAGCATTTTTTAAAAGATTTTATTTATTTATATGAGAGAGAGGAATAGAGCACGAGAGGGGAAAAAGTCAAAGGGAGAAGCAGACTCCCTGTGGAGCTGGGAGCCCAATGCGGGACTCAGTTCCCGGGCTCCAGGATCATGACCTGAGCCAAAGACTGTTGCTTAACAAACTGAGCCACCCAGGTGCCCTGTACTGAAGCATTTTTATAAAATTCCTACCTTAATGGTGCTCTTCTCCATCAGTGTTTCATTGCCCAGTTACTTAATGGATGTTTATCTTTGTTTTGGTGGTTTTAGTGAAAACAAATAACGATTTTATATAGAGAAGTTTATTTCCCAAATACATATTAATAGTGCTTAGCTTTGGGGCACTTGGGTGGCTCAGTCAGTTAAGTGTCCAACTCCTGATTTTGGCCCATGGCTCAGGTCATGATCCCAGAGTCATGAGATCAAGCCTTGTGTCAGGCTCCATGCTGGGTGTGGAGCCTGCTTAAGATCATCTCTCTCCTGCTCCCTCTGCCCCTCCACCTCGCCTGCCTCTCTCCCTCTCTTTTAAAAAAAAAAAAAAAAAAAAAAAGCTTAGTTTTGCTTCATTTTTTAATTTATTTTTTAGTTTCAGCATAACAGTATTCATTATTTTTGCACCACACCCAGTGCTCCAATGCAATCCGTGCCCTCTCCAATACCCACCACATGGTACCCCGACCTCCCACCCCCCGCCCCTTCAAAACCCTCAGATTGTTTTTCAGAGTCCATAGTCTCTCATGGTTCTCCTCCCCTTCCAATTTCCCCCAACTCCCTTCTCCTCTTGCTTCATTTAAATTTACTCTAAGCAGAAAATATTTTTCCAATTAGCAATGTTATTAGGTTGAAATTTTAATAATCATAAATTAATGCAAACTGTAAATAATGGACAGTAAAAGCTCTTTTTCTATTGTTTGTATTAAAAAGAAACTGATGCAATGGAAAATAAATCTCTTTGTTCATTTAATGTTTAAATTAACATCCATTTAAAATTTCATAGTTAAGTGCATAGAGCCTGTGAAGAAACTCAAATTGGAAGATTTATCCTGATATATCCTAAGAGAAAACTGATGCCAAATTTAGTAGAGTAATTGAAGCGCTCTTTACAAAGAGGTGGGGTGGGGAAATGTTACAGACAACCCAACAGAGCACACTATTCTGAGGCTAGCCACATAATAAAGTTATGCCACCTCTTCTATCAGGGCAAAAGGCCAAGAGGTTGTCTGAAATGGAGGAAATCACTAAGGAGTGACAGTTGGCAGGTGCCGTGGCCATTGACTGAAGAGCACACTCAGACAGAGTTTCTTGGCAAGGATGGAACCAGGGTAAGTGTGTATGCTTCCCCCCTCTCTGCCTCATGACTCACTCAATTTTCAGAAAGATTTTGAGTGTTCATTATAGCCTGGTATTTAACTGATATACTTTTTTTATTTACTAACTCACCTCTTCTAAAGTTTAGTAATTATCAGCATCTCATTTTCCCTCCACCCATGCCATTTGCCTATTTTTGTTTTTACTCTTTTCTCTCAAAATTTGTATGAAATATTTTTAATCTCTCCCCGTTATCCACCAGTCTGTCATAATAGTTGTGAATGTTTTTCTTAGTTTGTCATTCAACTTTTAATTTTTCACAGTGCCTCTGATGTACACAAGATACATTTTGTGGGAGCTAAGTAGTCTAGGGCTTGTTATATTATTTCTTCCAAAGGTTTTTTTTTTAATCAGAAATACTTTCTCTATTTATTAGCTTAATATATTTTTGTGATGCCAGCAACTTAATTATAAATGTAAGTAAAGATCTTACAACTCAGAATATTTTTTGAGGTTAGAAAAAATTCTAAGACATGTGTGTGCATGTGCATGCTTGTTTATAAAGCTAATTATCCCAATGAGTTTTTGAATAATCTATTCTTTTTCATTTTATTGTATGCATCACATCAAAGTCTCTTTAAGGATTATGCAAGTTGTTTCACTGACCTATTTATGTCAGCATCACACCATTTTAATTATCATAGATTTATCATTTTTGGCTCTGATAAGGCAAGTCACCGTGAAACCTGTTTCTGCTCACTGATGCTGATCTTTTACACTGAATTCTTCATTCAATGCCATCAATCGTTTCCCACTCAGAGACAGTAAATCCAATAAAGATCCAGTGTTGAGAATCCTGGGGGTGTAGAGTAACAAAACTGAACAATTTGCAGAACACATCAAGCCAACTCAAAAATGAACCTTGTCCAATTTAGCAATAGAAATCCCTCCTTCATATTGCATTTATGCAAATTGGCTTAGATGATCAAATCACCTGTAAACCTCTCTGAATTGTCATCCATAAAAGTAAAGTATAAGGTGGCTTTACATCTGTCAGAAAATGTATGTGAACAATTGTTTGGTTGGATTTCTATATGTTTCTATTCAGTGTAAAACAGTTTTGAATTGGGAATTCAAGGCAACCCGAATCAGGGAAGGAAATTATTACCCAGCTTCGGCTCTGATTCATATTAAAGCAAAAGTTATTTCCACAATTTTAAAAATAAATGCCGAAATGTCTAGAAGCTATGCCTGCTTTCGGAGATGAACATGTTTTCTTGTTGCACCTTAGGGAACTGGGTTCATGAATGCACAATGTTCGTCAGCTTTCATTCTCTGGGCCACCTGCTAATTTTCTGTAAGCAACAGAATTGATGATGATAGCTTTGTTTCCTCACCCACTAAATTACCTCCCTGCCCCAAATGTTCTAATTGGTATTCTGTTCTTCAAAGCATCAATAGTTGGTTTTCATAAGGAAATGAGAATGGTAGGAGGGGTTCTCTGCCTGAGTTCCTCGCAGGTAGACAAGTCTTACAATGTGCTCACTGCCCGCCACCGCTGCTGGAAAGCCATGCCGCGTTCAGCCTCACCTGATGGGGGTCCTCCATTAAGAGTTACGAAACTCGATTTAATTTGATTATCCATCCTTCTGACAAGTCATTAGCAGTCTTCTCCTTCACCCCCCAGACTTCAGAGATCTTGCAAAAATCTGTTATAAATAAATAAATTTGACAAGCTACAGGATATGACTTGTCACTCTGATAATATTGACAAAAAACAACTGGATTGAAAGATGAAAGCATATGGCATGAGGAGTGGGAGGAGGGCAAAAAGGAAAGGACGTTTAAGAATGCAGAAAACCGTGTGTGGCCAGACGGCACAGACCAGCTCACAGTAACCACCTCGGGGCGCTGAAGAGAATGAGGAAAATCTCACTTAAACCAAGTGGGAAATTATAGTTACCAAATTGACAATTACTTCTTTCCCATACATATATATTTCATTGCTACATTTCCATTACTGCATGAATCACTTCTGACTGGAGGGCTCCTTGCCATTCTTAATTTCATTAGTGTAAAAAACATGCCCTCTGAGCACTGACTGGAGTAAACTCCCAAGCAGAAAGTTCAACTGTGTTAACCAAGCAAAGTATCTTCAGCAACCCTTGAGCTGCTGTGCTATGAACTGGCTGGGCAGATTGCTAATGCTTTGTTGGGAGTTCTTTCAACATGTAAACCATCTGATGCATCAGCTCTGAAGTGATGTGTCATATGCACTCTAAAAGAGTGAAATGCTAAGGTCTTTCCTTCTGAAGAGCCCAGGTGCCCCACCAAGACCCTACCACATAAGGACATAGCTTCTTCACAAGTTCTGATGGTTTGCCCAGGCTGTGCTGGTCCTCCATGCTGAAAGCCAGGACAGCTATCATAGGGGCTGTGCTCAGGGGGGTGATCAGCATGTGGGGCAGGATGGCAAGGCCATGAAAGGTCTTCTAACCCAAGCTGAAGAATCTGAAATGTATCTTTATGTCACCTGCCGGTCACAGTACTCTTAAGTCACCTCCTAAATAAGAGCAGACTTCCTTTTGTATTATTAAAAATATCAAATTTATACATTTCTGAGCACTAAATTAAGACATCATATGAAAATGCAAGGTACAGAATACTTAATAAATATTTAATGATTCTGAGCCTGGATGACTTTGTCAAATAAAAATTAGAACCTCACCCATGTACCTATATGCAAATTTCCTTATTTATCATTTTAACAAATAATATTTTATCTTTAAAAACAGTTCTTTAGCTATTGTGGACATTGCTGCTATAAACATTCGGGTGCATGTGCCCCTTTGGATCACTACATTTGTATCTTTAGGGTAAATACCCAATAGTGCAATTGCTGGGTCATAGGGCAGTTCTATTTTCAACATTCTGAGGAACCTCCATGCTGTTTTCCAGAGTGGCTGCACCAGCTTGCATTCCCACCAACAGTGTAGGAGGGTTCCCCTTTCTCCACATCCTCGCCAGCATCTGTCATTTCCTGACTTGTTGATTTTAGCCATTCTGACTGGTGTGAGGTGATATCTCATTGTGGTTTTGATTTGTATTTCCCTGATGCCGAGTGATATGGAGCACTTTTTCATGTGTCTGTTGGCCATCTGGATGTCTTCTTTGCAGAAATGTCTGTTCATGTCCTCTGCCCATTTCTTGATTGGATTATTTGTTCTTTGGGTGTTGAGTTTGCTAAGTTCTTTATAGATTCTGGACACTAGTCCTTTATCTGATATGTCGTTTGCAAATATCTTCTCCCATTCTGTCAGTTGTCTTTTGATTTTGTTAACTGTTTCCTTTGCTGTGCAAAAGCTTTTGATCTTGATGAAGAACCTAGATGTCCATCCACAGATGAATGGATCAAGAAGATGTGGTATATATACACAATGGAATACTATGCAGCCATCAAAAGAAATGAAATCTTGCCATTTGCGACAACATGGATGGAACTAGAGCGTATCATGCTTAGCGAAATAAGTCAAGCAGAGAAAGACAACTATCATATGATCTCCCTGATATGAGGAAGTGGTGATGCAACATGGAGGCTTAAGTGGGTAGGAGAAGAATAAATGAAACAAGATGGGATTGGGAGGGAGACAAACCATAAGTGACTCTTAATCTCACAAAACAAACTGAGGGTTGCTGGGGGGAGGGGGTTTGGGAGAAGGGGGTGGGATTATGGACATTGGGGAGGGTATGTGCTTTGGTGAGTGCTGTGAAGTGTGTAAACCTGGTGATTCACAGACCTGTACCCCTGGGGATAAAAATATATGTTTATAAAAAATAAAAAGTTAAAAAAAAAAAAAAAAAAACAGTTCTTTAACCTTTAGCAAAAGCTTAATTTCAAAAAATGTAAAGGCACTGAAATAGATGATTGCATATTGCCATTGCACCGAAATATAATTATGAACACCTTGAATAGGAGCACTATAAATAAAAATAACTCATCAGGTTGCTTTTACAACCTGAGCAATGCAGAGTAATTAAACCAAGAAATTAAATTCTGTAAAATTAAAAATGTAATTCTATACATCAGATTTAGCAATGGTTTCCAAGAAACTGATTAATCTAACAGCTTTGAAACAGCCTCATTTGGTTAAATTGTAGACAATGACTGTTTTGTAGACAAATTTTGTCAAGTTGTAGCCAATGTGTCTTTTTTCAAAGACTGTATTTCATTAGCAAATTCACAATTTAAATTTTCAAGTCAACTTGAATAATCTATACAGTTAAAAAGTGTGTGTATATGTGTGTGTGTGCACACACACACGCACATTTCTGGCCAAGAGCTTTACAGAAGTGATTCTCATTAAAACTATTTCATATGATCTATATTGTGAAACAGTCTCAGAGTTACAAAAATACAAGTTATTACTGATAGTAAATGATTCATGCTATTTTACTTAGAAATATTCTGGTTAAGCAATTATAAACTATGAAATGCACGTAGAGTATTTTTTTCTATGTGTACATGCAGAACACAATCCAACCTCAGGTCTTTGTATACAAATATAGGGGGGAATTATGAATTCATTATAATTATCCATGAAAAAATCATAACATAGAATTCCAGGTATACTTGTTTGTTTGTTTGTTTAAGATTATTTATTTATTTATTTATTTGAGAGAGAGGGAGAGAGAGAAAGAGCACAGGGGAGGGGCAGAGGGAGAGGAAGAGAATCCTCAAGCAGACCCTGCTAAGTGAGAAGCCTGACACTGGGTTTGATCCCAGGACCCCAAGTCATTACCTGATCCAAAACCAAGAGTCAGTCATTTAACCAACTGAGCCACCCTGGTGCCCTGGTATCCCAGGTATTCAATGAAATATTTTCTCATACAATTCTTAGCACATATCAATAATCAACCCATATTATTTCTATATATAAATGAAAGCTTAATTTTAGCCTCTTCTCCATATCTCAGTGTATCTTGAAAAATACATGTTAGTTTTATTTCAGTATTTTTACCGAGAGCTAACAAATGCTGAAAGTGTTAGTAAACATACAAATACACACACACACACACACACACACACACACACACACACACACCAGTTTATTTCTATGGGTAAGGGCAAAAGGAGAAGGATCGTCTTCCCACTTCCCTTCCAATTAATAAAGAGGTACCTCTGTCACACGGAAGGCTGGAAGCTAAGAAGGAAAGAGCTCTTTTCCATTAGCTACCCTCTGTTGGAACCTGCTCCCCACCCTTTCCTTCAGAAGACTAAAGGCTGGAGATGATAGAGTAAAATCTTTCTACTGCCTCTTGTCCTTATAGCATATGCTGTCCTTCCTGGGTGCCGTTAAATTCTGTCCACACTTCTGTAAATAGTCCCTTTAACAAATTCTCCTCAATCACCATGTTGTAGTCCTCTGATCCTTGTGAGAACTGTGGCAGCTATAGTAACTGGTACCAGAAATGTCCCAGAAAAAAACGTTCAACTAGGACTCTGAGAATGGGTTGCTCAGATTTTTGAGGGATATACAGAAAGCCACTTTGCTGTGGAAAAGTGATAGGACGTTAAGCCCTGGGATGAGGTGGCATTGTAATTACTCACACTTTCCCTGGCGATGATGTGGCATGAGATACAAGTGGAAGGCAGAAGTATGAGGTCATGTGGCCATAATACTTGGCTGCTATGATAGAATTAGTAATATTAATGAAAACAGAGTCAGCTGGATGCTTCCAAGAGCTGTAGAAGAGGTGTCTGGAGAAAGAGAAATTGAAAACCAAGACTGCCCTATTTACAAACAAGTAGAAAATCAGAGTCTTCATAGTAGCCTTGAAAGAACACCCCATCTCCTATCGTCTTGGTGGGATATGTGAATACCAAGCCCAATTCAGGATGTAATTTTAAGTATTGAAGAGCAGTGTCCATCTCCTGTCATCCCTGACTTACAGAATGACTAATACATTACCATTTCATCCCACACAACATTGCCTCAGACCAAGGGACCACCTTTGATAGCAAAGGAAGCTCAATAATAGGCTCACTCTCATATAAATCATTGGATTTATCAGACACTCCAGTCTCTGAAGCCAGTGAGGGACACTATTTTGCAGGGTCAAGGGCAGTACAACAAAATATGGCTCTCCGTTAAGCCAGCAGTCAGTGTATTATTGAGCAGGACTCTATGAGTCCAAAAACCAAGAGGTGGAGGTAAGAGTGTCCTCATCACTGTTATTGCTTGATAATGTTTTTAACAACTTTGTCTGGCAACACCATGACTGAAGGAATTTGAAAGTCCTAGTGTCCAAGGAAGCAATGTTTCCAACAAAAAGTACAGTTAGGTACTGAAAGAGTTGAATAATGAGGCAAGCCTCTGGTCATTCTGAGGTCCTCGTGTGCTGTATAAATAAGGTGAGAAGGGGGCCCAGAAGCTGATTTTATTCCTGAGGGGAATTGAGCTGCTGTTACACAATGGTGCCAGGGGGAGGAGGATGTACGAATAAAATTTTATGTAAAATCTAGGGGATCCAAAAAGACGCCTCTTAGTGCATCATTGTCCAATAGTTCTGGTCAATGAAAAATTAAGGTAAGTCCATGAAGAACAGGAACACTAAATATTCAAGGGTTTTTTTAGAAATGAAGGTTCAGCTCACGCCTCCAGAAAAAGAATGCAATTGAAGGTCAAAATGGATAGTAAGTGAAACACAGAAATGACAGAAGGACAATATTCCAATTATTGACTTTGGCTTTATGATGAACTCCATAAATGGGGACTCTTCCAGTAATGTTTCTTGTCATTGTTGTCAATGCATTCCCTCTTCCCCCGTTACCTTATAAGAACAGCAGTGGCATTGCTAACATTTTAGTTTTACAGAGGGGAATGTGTTCTAATTGGTATTTTCTCAAGATGCTACATTACATAATCAGATTTGTGAATTCACTATTCGAGTGCACAAATTTTCCACCCACACAGAAATCAAAAGCAGATGTAAATGACACAAGTGATGGATTATGTTACATATCTTTAATTAACCTCTCCAGGAGTAGGCACCTGCTGGATATCAGAGGCAGAAGAAGAGGAGGTTGGTGGCTTTTTCTAGGGCTTCCTTCCTGCAGGATCATCTTTAACTGCCCCTCCACCAAAGGCCAAGCTACTTTCCCCAGGTCTCCTCGAGTATAGGAGAGGTAGAGCATCCCCTACTGTTGCTAGATCTTCAGCACTGAATTATTCTTTGCTGATTTCCCTAAACCCTGCTCACCCCTTTAATTTTCCTCAATTTCCCTGTTTAATTGAAAAAGTTAGCTAAAGGTAAAAGCATAAAATAGTAATATACTTTAAACATTTTACTTTAACTTAAAGAACATAAAAGATTTTCTGGTTCTTTAGAAGAGGTTTACTATTTTTTGTTTTCCATTACCCTTCAAGCAAAACTTTGCTCACAATGCATTATCTAATTGTTTCTGGCTTCAAGTTTTTAAAATGGAAAGAGAACATCAAAACATTTGTGAAAAATACCTGAGTACAAGAATTCTATATTTTTATTGTTCTTACTCTTTCCTGCCTTTAAATCAACATGAAAAAAAAATCCTCATGACTTCCCTATAACACGTCTTTCCAATGGATTCAACGTGATTTTCATAGAAACAACTCTGTTTTTTGTTTCAATATATTTTCAATTGACACAATCTATCATTAAAATACAGAAAACGGTAACATGTCTGAACAGGTTTGGGAACAAACCCACTGACCAAGATAAGCATACAATTCTATCAGCAGGAGGAAAAACAGAAAATGCAGTCCACCAGGCACAGTGGTTCAACATCCTGTGAGAATCAATGAACATATTTCACTGAGGAATGGTGGGTATCAGTGAAACCAGCACATGGGGTTAGGCAGAGGATTACTGTAAGCACACCCAATAGAAGGGGATGAGGGTGCCTTCGAAGAGCACATAGAGTATGATTGACAGGGCCTAGGACAGAATCACAAGAATCACCAGCATGGAAGAAATGTATCAGGAGAAGGAGCTGAGAAAGGAGACAAGAGTCCAGAACACTGGAGACTCACCAGGAATTACTTGTTAAATAAAAGAACATCTTCTATCCCAACACAATTAAATTCACAAATTATATGGTGTTTTGGGATGAGCACAGGATCATAAGTTAAAGAGAACTGGCTGCCGAATCTGCCTCTGACTCACATACCACAATGACTCTGTTTCTGGGCCTCGCTGACGTCAGCGGTAAATGTGAATAACTATAATTCGGGAAAGTGGCCGTGAAGATCCCGTACGCTGTCTTGCACAAAACCTACTCTTTGCAACTGTTCCATAAATGTGAATTTCCTTTTTTTTTCTCCTCAGCACATTATCTCCAGGATATACTGTGAAGTGGCTGAATACTGAGAAGGAACTCCTGGTCTGTACTTTGACAACATATGTGCGAAGTGCGTTCCCTTTATTCTTAATCGAGGCCATTTACTGACAATTTCTGTACCACGGAGGGAAAATGTTCTGCTTCATGGCCCAGAATATATGCTTTGTGATTTCCTGATTGATTTTATTGATTTTAGTTCATCCCACTTTGGTCATATTTCTCCATTCAGGTGTTCTTCCATGCCACACATTTTCAACGGTGTAGCTGAGTCCCTGCAGAGTTGTACAGTCTAAAAGCCCTGGTTGAGACCCAAATCTCTTCTGCAGGACATCTTTCTATGGGGCTTCATGGAGCCAAGCTAGATTCCATAAAAGCATCTTCTATAGAAACAGCATTTCCTCTAAAAGTGTGATGAAAGAACCACACTTTGGTTAGCACTGTAGGCCATGAAGACCAAGTTAAAGTATGAAGATAGTGTATTAATAAATGAGTAAAACCAATCCTTTATGTGATCTAATGGTTAACTTTAGATACAAAATATACAAAAATTGTGGAAGGAAGATATAAAATGGCAATTTTCTTTCTCTGTCTTACATATTGTTACATATCTAGGAATTTAGAACCTAAATTTCAAGAGGCCCTTGAACCTAAAATTCCCAAAGATAAAACCCAACATAGTTGCAGAAATCCATCTGCTCATGATTTGCTCACAGTGTTTCACTGGTCCACTCAACTAATCTGCAAGATTCAAACTGTGAAATCAGACCAACTCTGGAGAGAGTTGTGTGGCAAAATGCAACTGTGGTCAGTACAGGAAATGCAGATTGTCCATGTTAAAAATTCAGGGGCTTAGCTAATTAAAAGTACCAGTATAGAGTTTCTAAATTCAATTATTACTATTTTTAAAGAAAAACTATAGATAGTACATGATAATTATTATTATCAAGACAGATTCTGAGATTCATCAGACATCAACCTGTTTTGATATTTGTATTCATTAAAATATCTCCAAATAGACCACTCAAATTCAAATGCTTCCTTCTGAAGTAATGAATGAGATCTTTAAGCTCCATGCCCCACCCTCAGTCACCCACCTACTGGACATTAAGAGAGCTTTCTGCTGATAGTGAAAAGAAACAGAGTATATCATTTGAAGATTAATATTTTAAATGGCAGTTAAGATTTTTTTCGTAAAGTAACATTCCCCATCAGTAAAATATTTTCAGTCTTATCTTTTGAATTATATTTAACTTCAACATCTAAAAATAAATTAGAATGTATGCACGCGTGTGCGTAAAATCTTGTACTACTGGTGTTTTTAACTTGAGACAACCGGGATGATTAAAGAATAGGAAAAATATGTGTATGAGAAAATATTCTAATTTAAATTTAAATAATCTAATATATCTCACTAGCGATTCCTTTTATGAGCCAGATTTTATGCTCTGTGGTTATTATTTCATTCCACCATAAGTATAAGATCAGACAGATTCCGTTCTTGAGATCATCTGGGTTTGACATCAGAATGGGGAAAAGGAACACTGCACTTAGAGCTTTCTACCACAAAGGGATTTTTCTTCCATCAGATAGTTTAATCAGAACATTAAGCAAGGATCTTTTTTTATTATTATTAAAAAATTACTTGGTGACCCTCTAGGTAAACCTCTGAACAAATGCACTGAGTAATTAGATGAAAAGCACAACATATTATAGGTATATGATGCTGACGGGAATTCCGATGAGGTGCTGGAAGAATCCTATCCCCAGGCTGTCTGGGCCAGCGGGCTTCATGGCTGACTCCATGTGCCATTTACATGAACATGTGTTCTTGTATTACACCTTTCATTTATCTGAACTTCCTTCTGCACCTCCCCTTTCCTACATCTTCTGAACCTCCCCTGTGGACTTCGTTTCTCTTGTTTCTTTGCTCAGCTCTGGAAACCTACTGCTGATAACCTATTTACTGCATATACAACCGGTTTTCTTTGCTGAGGTTTCTCCATCACAAAATTTATCATTTTTCTTCTGTTAGCATCCTGATGGAAGAGAATACTTCTTGAAAGCCTAGTTGTCCCTACTTTGTCCCTAACCAACAGCCTTTCTGCATGGAGAGAACAGAACACTTCTTTCAGGATCTTAGTATACAGCAGAAAGTCATGACTAGGGTCATCCCTCCACCTCACTCTCAAAGGAAAAAAATAACCTTCGAAAAACCTTGCTTCTGTGGCACATTCATTTTTGTACACTTATAAACATCCTCTCATTGGTTTGTGGAATGTCAGGGATTATAGTAGCCTGGCAGAAATGCTGCCCTGGCCCTTTTATAAAAGTTCACTCCTAAAACATGTGACTATTTGAATTTCACCACAATATTGGATAAAACTTTCCATTTGAACTGACAAAATGGTGAAATGTGGACTGAGTACTCCTCAATGTCTTTGCGTTTTAATCTATCTGTCATTTGCCAATGCGGCTGGATTGATTTCCGCCACGAGCGACCTTTACGTTTTACGACAGGGGACTCTGGCCAGGGCTGTCCTGCTTAGCATCTTTATTGATGATTTGAACTCAGATACAGAAGGTATCTTACGATATTCAAGAAGACACAGGAAAAAATATTTTAAAGTTTGCACTATGAACTGAATCTACTAAATTTTGGAGATAGATTTAAGTAGACTATTATAGCTAGTAGGCAATCAGCTATTTCTCCATTTTTGTTGGTTTCCAAAATTTCATACTACATTTAAAGACCAGTTCTTGTTGCTAACAATTTTTGATCAATGAAATATGCTACTCAAAGGGTATGATTTGAGAATCAGCTATAGCTCTAAAGCAAGACTACTTTCAGTATGGATGTTGGACTCCATTCTCACAAGCTGTGCAACTTTATTTAAGTTACTTAGCCTCTCTGTGCCTTGGGTGATAATAGTAGTATCTATTCTATGTGGTTCCTGGGAGAAATAAGTAACATAATGCAAATCTTGTGAGTAATGCTTAGCAGATGGTATGTGATCAGTTAGTCCCAGCGACTCATTATCTGTTCTAAGTAGCTTTGCAAGTGGGATATGTTTTCTTCTATATTTCAGCCTTAAATTTTATTTTCAATAAAAGTGAAATGGTAAGAGAAATTGTCAGAAACCTGAAACACCTTTTTAATTTTTATTTGAATGTTGGTATATTCACATAGTACTGAATAATTGGGAGGTTTCCTTAAATGAGAACCCATACTTCAGCGCCGTGAAAAGAAATGAGCAATTCAAGAGAAAATTAGATTAAATCCCTAAATTAAATTCCAGATTAAAAAAAGGTCCTAGTAGAAAATGTACCAGTATGGCTTGCTATTAAGATCTAATATTTTCCCAGTTGTGTTGTAATGACGGTGGGGGAATTCCCTTGGGCATTCTCATCAAAAGATTTGGATAAACAGCTTAAATAGTGTGATTAAGGCCTCTTCAAAAACATCAAAATCACCTTCAACTTAATTCTATTCATTCAAAGAAGGAAATTATTTCAAAGTTAATACAAGTTTCCTTTTTAATGTAATAATTGGCAGGCAATTATTTGGATTGATATGCAATAATCTTAAATGTATTCTGGAGGTTATTAAATCAGTGGTATTTTCAAGGCCACCGAGAATAAGAAGATACAGTTGTTTTATTTCTCTCGTGGGTTCCTCTGTGACTCAAATGTTCAGATCCTATTTACAAAGTGATTTTGGTATTGGAAAGTTAATAAAAAAAATCATGATTTTATCAGAAAAACTGGTAATTAAAGTTCACATACTAAAAGGAAAAAGTGAACTAGTGAAAGATCTTTTATTTCCATTCCAACCACTTCTCATCCTTCATATAGGAGAGGAGAAAAAAGCATTTTTACAATGAATATCAGAGAGTTTGACATGTTCTTACCTAAATACATCTTTAGTAGAGCATTTTCAGAATTCTTTTATAAACGTCTTCCTATGAACATTTTCCTGAGGTTTATTTTTAACTTAAGCTGTGAGCAACTTGAGAAAGAGATGCTTTGCTTCTCTAGGAAAAGGCCTCTCTGAGTACTAAGCTGACATGAAATAGTTCATCTTTAAAACACGGAACAATTTTACCAAAGGTATGTGAAGGACTTTAAATATCTGAAGAACAATGAATATGTTACACAAAGTAATAACAATATTTTAGAATTGAATTCATCTCTGATTCTAAATAAAACAAAATGAAACCCAAAAAGAGTCCTTTAAACTAAAATGGGATCATATATGCTACCATCTGAAAAAAAAAAAATACCGCTGACCTTGAACAACATGAGGGCTGGGGCACCAACACCCATGCAGTTGAAAATCTACATATAACCTTTTTTTTTTTTAAGATTTTTTTGAAAGACAGAGAGAAGGCACAAGCAGGGGGAGAGGCAGAGGGAGAGGGAGAAGCAGATCTCCACTGATCAGGGCGCCTGACGCAGGGTTCGATCCCAGGACCTAGAGATCGTGACCTGAGTGAAAGGCAGACGCTTAACCACCTGAGCCAGCCAGGTGCCCCTACATATAACTTTTGACTCCCCCAAATTTAACCATTAATAGCCTACTGTTAACTGCAAGCCTTACTGATTGAACATAGTCAACTGACACATATTTTGTATGTTCTATGTATTACATACTTTATTCTCTTTTTTTAAAGATTTATTCATTCATTTGAGAGAAAGAGAGAGCATGTGCATGAGCAAGAGGAGGGGCAGAGGGAGAGAATCCTCAAGCAGACTCCCCACTGAAAGTGGAGCCCGAGGCAGGGCACAGTCCCACAACCCACCAGATCATGACCTGAGCGGAAACCAAGAGCCAGGCACTCACCCAACTTTGCCACCCAGGCACCTCTATACTGTATTCTTAAAGTAAGCTACAGGAATGAAAATGTTATTAAGAAAATCATAAGGAGGGGGAAATAAAATTACAGGACGGTACTTTATCAGAAAAAAAGCCACATGCAAGTGGGCCCATGCAGTTCAAATCTGTGTTGTTCAAGGGTCAACTATATATGCACCTGCACCCTCCCTCAAAAACTGTCTCAGTGTTTCATTTCACCATCAAATGCCTTAAACTGGATGCAGTCTCTAACCCCCACACCACCATTCATTCTTCCACCCCACTGCAAACTGAATTTTTATCTGTGTGTGACTCTCTTCATTCTACCGTAAGTTCTAGCAGGGCAACAACGTCCCCTACCCCATCAACGTCTTATTCCTCTTCTCACTCCTTATTCTATCCGCCTTAGCAGGAAAACGTAGATCACTGCTCCTCACTGGGCATCCCCCACCTCTTCTTCCCAACCCTCCTCTGCCTCATTGCTGTTCTTTTCTTCATACCCAGAGAGAATTCTTCATCCTTCCTTGTAAGTCACTTGCTGAAGCTACTTGCTAGTCCTGCCCTGGTACCAAGTACCCAGAGGGAGTACAATGGACCAGCACCGATCAAGAATCTAAAATCTGGACAACTGAGTTTAACCAGGTTGAATATTCTCAAAAAAAAAAAAAAAAGATGTGTTTTCAAAAGGAAACAACTTAAATATTGCTGTCAAAAATACTGCTTTTTCTTGCAGAGTCAGACCTATAAACACAGAGAATAAACTGATGGTTGCCAGGTGTAGGGAGTGGGCAAAATTTCTATATGCTTACATACAGAGGGAGATACAGGCTTCCAGTTAGAGAATGAGTAAGTCATGAGAATAAAAGGTCCAACAAGAGGAATATAATCAGGAGTATTGTAATAGTGGTGTATGGTGACAGACGGTAGCTACACATACAGCTACACTTGTAGTGAACACAGCATAACATACAGAGAATCATAGAGTATAGAGTGATAGAGTCTAGTGATTCTATGCTCTATGTTTTTACTATTTTATTAATAAATCAACTTTACACATTGATATTTTTCTGGTGGGGTTTACTGCACACACCATGTCATTTTGTTTATGGAGTCTCAAAGATAGCTAAAATGAGCAAGGTCATACATCCCTTCTCTCAGAGGGTTTGATAAATTTTAGTGCTTTCAGAGCAGAAATAATAAAATATAATTGGAGGTAGAATGATGGATTCAAATTAAGGGCACCATCAATTTCTACTCAGCTACACAGCAAATTTCAACATGTGCTGTTATGTCAACATAGGTGCCATTAGCAAAAAAGTGATTTTCAAAGTTTAGCTTTATTGCTGAAAACAATGCAATGTTTTATTTGTTTTCATCCAGTATGGGAACTTAGGCACAGTAATCCCATTTGTCTCAACAACTTTCATAAATGGGCTTGTGTCTCAGCCTATTTTATAAAGACATGTAGTGATGTGGATTACATTCAATTGCTAAACAAAAAAGATGAGAGATGCACAATCTTCCTCATTATTGAGGCTCATTACTAAGAGTATTGGTAACTTACTAAAACATCTATTGGGGATCATTTTCAAAGAAGCCTCAAATATTTAACCACTTGAAAATATAATTACTGTGAAAGAGATCAAGAAAATAAATTTTCAGTATAATCATAAGATTAAATTCCACTTTCAAGTATCTTCTTTGTTTCCTTAACTATGTCCTACATAAAGTTGTTTTCTCAAGCAGCAAAGAAAAAGACCAATCTGGTCAATACAGGCATCAGTGTGTTGATATTTTTAAAGGAAAAATGTGCTGGTGCCTTAGTTATCTGGGCAATTGCTTCAAATATCATATCTATTTCTATTCATTGAGACACCTGCACAAAGCTCGTGTGTCTCAAATTGAAGGTGCAGGTCTTCTTTATCCAGTCCACTGCAAAACCTGAACAGGGATCAGGACCAGAAAGAACTGAGAACATTTTTTCGTCAAAAGGAAGAAGACATCACCACTTCCTCATATCAGGGAGATCATATGATAGTTGTCTTTCTCTGCTTGACTTATTTCGCTAAGCATGATTCGCTCTAGTTCCATCCATGTTGTCGCAAATGGCAAGATTTCATTTCTTTTGATGGCTGCATAGTATTCCATTGTGTATATATACCACATCTTCTTGATCCATTCATCTGTGGATGGACATCTAGGTTCTTTCCATAGTTTGGCTATTGTGGACATTGCTGCTATAAACATTCGGGTGCATGTGCCCCTTTGGATCACTACATTTGTATCTTTAGGGTAAATACCCAATAGTGCAATTGCTGGGTCATAGGGCAGTTCTATTTTCAACATTCTGAGGAACCTCCATGCTGTTTTCCAGAGTGGCTGCACCAGCTTGCATTCCCACCAACAGTGTAGGAGGGTTCCCCTTTCTCCACATCCTCGCCAGCATCTGTCATTTCCTGACTTGTTGATTTTAGCCATTCTGACTGGTGTGAGGTGATATCTCATTGTGGTTTTGATTTGTATTTCCCTGATGCCGAGTGATATGGAGCACTTTTTCATGTGTCTGTTCGCCATCTGGATGTCTTCTTTACTAGGTGGTGGGTATTATAAAGGGCACGAATTGCATGGAGCACTGGGTGTGGTGAAAAATAATGAATACTGTTATGCTGAAAATAAAAAATAAATTTAAAAAAAAAAAAGTAAAAAAAAAATAAATAAATAAAAATAAAATAAAATTAGGAAACAAAAAAAAAAAAAAAGGAAGAAGACAGGGTACAGTGCATGACTCAGAGAAGAGTCTGTGTCACACTCAGCATGGAAGTTTGTGTTCATAATTGCTGGATTGAGCTATTTTCCCCAGCTCAGCCATTTAAAGGTGTTGTCTTTTAATCTTTTTTTTTTTTAAGATTTTATTTATTTATTTGACAGAGAGATCACAAGTAGGCAGAGAGGCAGGCAGAGAAGTGGGGGGGAAGCATGCTCCCCACTGAGCAGAGAACCCGATGCAGGGCTTGATCCCAGGACTCTAGGATCATGACCTGAGCCGAAGGCAGAGGCTTCAACCCACTGAGCTACCCAGGCGCCCCTAAAGAGTGCTGTCTTATCATATTTGCCTAATCACTGAAAGAGTCTTGTCATATATCTTATGTACTTAGGACCAGTAAGATATGGCCTTTTTAGGACTTCCCTTTTGAGCCAGATAAACATGTTATTTTGTAGTGATGAACAATGGATCATGATTATATCCTATAAAAGGAGATAGACCTTAGAGAAAAAGGAAAAGGATTGATAGGATCTAAAATTCACAGTGACTGCATACATCATGATTTGAACACATTCATTAAATATAACTGTACAACTTATTTCTTAATGAAGAAATGGAGGAATGCACTGATAAAAGAATAATAGAGAAGAGGAAAGAGGGGAGGTTATCTATATAATCTTATCTATATAATCAAACAAGCATAACTTCTGTACAAATGAGCGAATCACAGCTTTGCAACAGAACTGAGTACAAAATTACCAAATAATACTCTAACTTTGGCAGCAGGGGGTGGGGGGGATAACTTGGAAAAGAATGACTGATTTGTTTAATTTCAGCAAAGCAACCACTCTCAAAGTTTGTATTCCTCTTCTGTAAGGAGGTACAGCAATGGAACATAACTCACCAAACCAATTGGAATGAATCACAAACTGCACAGATATTGTTAAAAATGAAAAAGTATTGCATCTAAGTGAATAATAGAAAAGCTGAATCATCTAGTACAGTTATACTGGCAAGCTTTAGCACAGTTATAAGGGTAATGAATTTCCATTTACTTGGTTAAAAAACAAAACAAAAATCTAGAGTTATATATAAAAAAGAGGTATTTTATTTTTAATTGTGTTAAAGTTCCTATGAAACATGATTCAGTCTACTTTTTAATAAAACGCTTTATGGTTGGAAAGATTTTATTAATAAAAAAATCAAATGCAGAAAATTTTAAGAAAATAACCAACATATTCAAAAATCTCAGTATCCAGATACCATTACTGTTGTCAGTGATATGTATACACAGTGCTAAGCACTTTGTAAAAAAAGATACCACAGTAATATTCCATTGTTTATATATCCCCCATCTTTATGCATTCATCTATTGATAGACATTTGAGCTCCTTCCATATCTTGGGTATTATAAATAATGCTGCAATAAACAGAGGTGCATATATCTTTTCAAATTAGTATTGGCTGTTTTCTTTGGGTAAATACCAAAAAGGCCATAAAAAAAAGAGAGAGAGAGAGAGAGATCTTGCCATTTGCAACAAATGGGTAGTCCTGGATGGTATAATGCTAAGTGAAGTGACTCAGTTAGAGAAAGACAGATACCATATGATTTCAACTCATATGTGAAACTTAAGAAACAAAACAAATGAACAAAGAATAACGAGACAAAAAAAAACAACTCGAGTACAGAAAACAAACTGATGGTTGCCAAAGGGAGGGGGATGGGGGAAATAGATTAAATAAATAAACAAATAAATGTATCATAGTAACACACTACAAGAAATAATTTGCAGCTAACTTTTTTGTTGCTTAATACTATGTAGTGGCCTTATTTTAAAATCAATACAAATAGGTGTGCCTGTTTCTCAAATCGCTAGGGTGATATCCATAGTAATTTATTTAACTACTATCCTCCTAATGGAACATTTAGATGAGTCCAATACATTGCTACCACTAACAATGTTATAATCGACATCTTTCTATATGCTTACATCGTGAGTGCATCTTGAGAAATTGTCAGATCAGCAACATGTAGGAGATTATTTCTCCCCAATTTTGTCATCACTGAGAATCGTGAACTATTTTAATCTTTGCAAATCTGATAGGTAAAATCATTGTCATAATTTTCATCTGCATTTATTATTAGGACATCAAGTGATCTTTTCAGACAATGTTAGGGATTCATCTGCCAACTTTTCTATTGTTCCAGTCATCATTTTGCTTATTTTGTAAGAGTTTTTTTTTATGTCCTATAGATTTATGTATTATATAACACTCATGGGTTACGTGAAATCCTATGAGGAAAAGTACTATTAGGGACTGAATGTATGTCTTCCCCACAAAATTCATATATTGAGGCCCTATCTTCTGGTATGGCAGCATTTAGAGGAAAGAAGTAATTAAGGTGAGATGAGATGAGATGAGATGAGATGAGATGAGAGCATAAGCAAAATGATGATAGGATTATTGTTCTTAAAAGAAGAGACACCAGAGAACTTCATCAATATCTCTATGTATACCCATGGGAATATAAGGAGAAGGCAGCCATCTGCAAACCAAGAAGAGAGTCCTCACTGAAGGCCAAGAACCTTAATGTTGGACTTTTTAGACTCCAGAATTGTGAGAAAATAAATTTCTGTGGTGTAAGCCACCTAGGTTATTACATTTTGGCCAATATTTGGTGCTTTGAACATTTCAGACCACTAAGATCTTTTGGATCATAATTCAGTTCAGTAAAAATTGGTGACTGTATTAGCTTTCTGTGCTGTGTAACACACTACCACAAACTTGGCAGTTTAAAACTACACTCATTTATTATCTCGTGGTTTCCATATGTCAGAAACCATGCCACAACTTACTTGAGTCCTCTGCTTCAGGATCATATGGGCCTAAAATCCAGGTGTCCTCAGGGCTGTGGTCTCATCAGAAACATGAATGAAAAAAGACCTGCTTCCAAACACTCTCAGGATTTTGACATAATTCATCTCCTTATAGCTGTGGGAGTGAAGTTTTTGTTTTCTTTCTGTCAACCAAGAGTCATTCCCAGCCTCTAAAGGTCACCCACGGTTCCTTGTTCCATGGCCATCTCCAGAGGCCCTTTTACAATGTGGCAACTTTACTTCTTCAAAACAGTGATGGAGAGAGGGTTTCTCATCTCAGAGAGAGCTCAGTCCCTGTTATAAAGGCCCTCATCTGATAAAGCCAAGCCCACCAGGCACATCTCCCTTCCGATTAATTCCAAATCAACTGATCTGACATCTTAATTACATCTGAAATAATCCTCACCTCCTTCATATTCTATTGGCCAGGACCAAGTCACAGGTCGCACCCACACTTAAGCGTATAAAATTGAGGAGGGACAGGAATCATGAGTCCATCAAAGTGAGTATTTTGTGTTTTTCTTTAACTCTAAAATCTGTGAGGTTGCTTTGCACTGACTTTTGACCATCTGTACAGTGGTATTTGAGGGTCAGAGGAGAGGGTAATAAGCAGGAGTTATGGAGAAAGAACAGGAAAGATATAGCAAGAGGAAGGGGGGCTGATTAGACAAAAGGAGACCTATCCGTGCAGTGGTGCAGTGGTGAGCAGAAGGGTTCTACTGGAGCAATGACTTCTTGTGAAAGAGAAGATGAGCTTTAACTCTCTCTTGTCCTGTATTTACCCTGTCTTACTACGCAATACTTCACACAAGCTTCTCTCAATTTTATTTTTCCTCCATGTCAATAAGGCACCTAGTTCTTGCCAATGACAGCACCATCAAAGTGCCCCTTACTCATCCATCATGCCTCGGCTATAATGAGAAACTACACTCTCTGACTTCATTGCTTTTCCCCTTATAATGTGAAGAATGAGCCTCGTAAACATAAATCAGAGTTCAGCTGGGTTTCCCCTGTTCCTGAAGAGATTAGTGTAAGTCCCTGAAACAACTTTTTGGAGTAGTAGAGAATCCTCTCCAAGACACATGGACATTAAGCATTTCAGCCCTGGGTCCTCTCAGCCTGAAGTCATCATTGAGCTTTTCTGGTCCTACGTCCTTTCACACCACCCTCTAGGGCTCCCTCTTCACACGTCACTCTGAGGATACTAAACTGCATAGTTTTAAAGGAAAAGTCAATTTTTTAACAATGGAAATGAAAGGTGTGTTCACATGACAGGAAGGTTTTCTTTTTTTTTTTTAAGATTTTTATTTATTTATTTATTTGAGAGAGAGACAGAGGACATGAGATAGGTCAGCGGGAGAAGCAGACGCCCCGCCAAGCAGGGAGCCTGACACGGGACTCGATTCCGGGACTCCAGGATCATGACCCTAGCCAAAGGCAGTCACCCAACCAACTGAGCCACCCAGGCGCCCTACGTGATTTTATTTTAAACATGAATAACCTCTTAAAACCTACGCTAGCTTCCCTTCATCTCACCCCCTCCTCAGCCAGCCCTCAGACAACATCATCTCACTTGTCCCTTTTCTCTGTGTCTTCTCTCACTTATATTTTCCCCCATGTCCCTTCAGAAAGAAAAAGATGTAAGAACCAAAGAGTCATATTATTTTCTCCTACTGAGTAACTTTTGTTCGGCGAACGTGATAACCACTACACTACAGAAACCCACTGAGTAACTTTTGATGGTGACTGGGTGCACTCATACCCTGGTGATTTCACCCCCGAGTTCATCCCCTAGTTCAAGGCATTCTTCAGGATATTTCCCTTAAAATATTTCCTTCCCTTAATGGAAATCTCTTGCTTGTTGTCAAGAGCATAAAAGTTAGACATTGGTAGCATATTTATACTCCTCCTAGACTAAAGCTCCTGGAGGACGCTTACTTAGTTTGTCATACTCATTCTTAGGAACATTCAGTCTCTCTTATGTCCAACAAGCCTTCCCTATGTGTGTACTGCTGTGTTAAGGCCAGGAAAACATACTGAAACCTAGCAAGTTCAAATAGTACATACTAAATGAGTGTAACCCGGATTCCTTGGTAATTTGTGGGAACATATTTCCTTCAGTATTTGCAAGACTTCAGGAACATGAAACTTCAAAAATGGAGCACTAAGTATAGCATCATATTATACCAAACCCCACACTCCCAGACCTATTGCTCCAATACACCTGTCATCTACACCACACATCTACAACCCTATTGTATACATGCCACCCTAAGCACCAGATCCCACAGTGTGCACATGCGCAGGTGTGCACACACAACGACCTGTCATTCTATCACACCGCAGAGCACAACACACACTAAGGTACATTCCACTACACACCCCACATCCACATCTACCATCCCCAAAAGACCACATTACACTAACCACACACCACACTGTATCACACATCATCCCACACTTACCTTCACAACAAACCACACACACACTTCAGGACTGCACACCAAACATAAAAGCTGCTATGCACTCATACTGGTTCAATCCTGAGTGGGAACAGGGAATGCTGAAATTCAAGAAAGTCTCATTCTTCCACAGTTTCATGGCCACAGAATGCCAATCCAAATAAAAATTATTACAGACATCAGGAACGGATGTTTTTGTGCATATCTCCAAAATACGTGAATACACACAGGGAAAACTGTGGTTATGTAAGTAAGGCAGAAAACTGGAATGGGAGAGGGAAAAATAAAGTTAAATCCTAATAATTAGTGGGTGATCAGAGTGACTTTTAAGATTATATGTTGATATGTCCCTCAGTCACTCTTCTCAGAGCAGTAACATTTATCACAATGTACTATAAATACTACTTTGCTTGTCTTGTTTTCTAACCCACTCAGTGAGGGCATTAATCAAATCTTTTGTTTCAGTTTGCTCAGAATGTTTCTTGGTACCTGGCAGACAGTAGGTATTTGAATCATTTTCAATGAGTCAAGGCTTTGAAGAGCGATATTAACCTGTTATTATAGAAGTTATAAAAACATAATTTCAAGATGTATCTAGATAACTCTATTAAAGTAAATAATACTGTGAAAGGAGTTTTCAAGCCCTTGCCATCTTGTTCATTTTCCACCCCTTTCAGATTTCATGGGAAATTTGGGGGCATTCAATTTCAAACAGAGTTGTGTAACAGATTTCAAATTAAATCAAAGTAGATTTCCCTGTGATTTAAAAGTGGGTAAGTTTCTAATCAATTATGCATAGAGTTCACTTGGTTTGTCCTTCACAGTGTAGAATTTCTAATGGTGTTTAAAGTTGGGAAAACCATGAACAGTCTCTCTACCATATGCTATCGTTTTCTTTAATTACAGTCGTATTTGGTTTCTTAATGAAGTAAAAATAAAATCCAATATATAAATGTTATGACATTTAGGGATATCTAATTCATGTTCTTATCCTGTGATTGATTTTCCTTAATGAAGAATTAGAGTAGGTTAAGGCCTTTAAAACCAAATATACTCTAAGCCCCTCAACATATCAGGTTTCAAATAATTGTATTTTTATTTTCAAAGCCATTCAAGTACAGCATTTTATAGCTCCTATGAGGCCATCATTTTAAACACAGGTATCTTCATGAAAATGCAATCAATGTAAATTATCATGTGCTTGAATTTGAAAAAGACCAGTCCAAACTGCACATTAACTCAGAAGGCAACTACACTGATTCTTATTTATCATGAAAATATTCCTACCTGACACCACATTCTGTTTGTCTTTATAAGTGAAATAATGGAAAATAAAACAGTAAGTACTATAAATAAAAATACCTTTATCCAGTCATAAGATTTGAAACTTATATTGACTATTAGATAATAATTGTAATTATTTTAATTTTTTTTTAGATTTTATTTATTTATTTGACAGAGACACAGTGAGAGAGGGAATACAAGCAGGGGGAGTAGGAGAGGGAGAAGCAGGCTTCCCTCTGAGCAGGGAGCCCAATATGGAGCTCAATCCCAGGACCCTGGGATCATGACCCGAGCCGAAGGATCATGAGCCACTAACCCCTCAGTGGGTTAAACCCCATAATTGTAATTATTTTAGTTTAAATCACCACACATTAGGATATACACTTGGAATTCTATACACTTAAAGAATGTTAATACAAAATCATAGTTTGAGAATTTTTTAATATACAAATTGAAGTTGTGAAGTAAATGGTGTTGTTTTTGTTTTGTTACTTGTGACTTAACTTGAAAAGCCCCCTGAAAGTGGAGAATGAAACTATAATTATTATACTTTTTCCCTCATTATATTACGTATTAATAGACACATCAATAGCAGTATCAGGCAGAATTCCAGTATCTCAAGTAATTCTATTTTTTTCTTTTTTTTTTAAGATTTTATTTATTTATTTGACAGAGAAAAAGATCACAAGTAGGCAGAGAGGCAGGCAGAGAGAGAGGAGGAAGAAGGCTCCCTGCTGAGCAGAGAGCCCGATGTGGGGCTCGATCCCAGGACCCTGAGATCATGACCTGAGCAGAAGGCAGAGGCTTAACCCACTGAGCCACCCAGGCTCCCCTCAAGTAATTCTGTTTTTTTTTTTTTTAAGATTTTATTTATTATGTGTTAGAGAGAGAAGAGAGAGAAAGAGCGCGCGTGTGCACAAGCAGGCAGAGTGCAGGCAGAGGCAGAGAGAGAAGCTCCTTGCCAAGCAAGGAGCCCAATGTGGGACTGGGACCCAGGACCCTGGGATCATGACCTGAGCCGAAGGCTTAGCCAACTGAGTCACACAGGCATCCCTCAAGTAATTCTATTTTACTCTCCATAATGCACACTTTCTATAACCCTCTTCTGCTAAGTGTGGAAGGTCTGAAGAACATGATAGAATGTGATTAGGTTGTCTTAACACAACACAGCTGACTTTTAAAAAGGATTATGATTCTCCCTGGGTCTGACCTAATCGAATGATTCCTAAAAATAAATGGGGCTCTTCCTGGAGAAAGATTCAAAACATGGGGGAGATTTAAATTGCCAGAGAGCCCCCTATAGAGGAAGAGAGGAAAAAATGAAACAAGACCAAACCAGAAAGGGAGACAAACTATAAGAGACTCTTAATCTCAGGAAACAAACAAGAGGTTGCTGGAGGGGAGGGTATGGGAGGATGGGGTGGCCCGGAGACTGACAGGGGCGGGGGTATGTGTTGTAGTAAGCATTGTGTGGTGTGTAAGACTGAGGAATCACATATCTGTACCCCTGAAACAAATAATACATTATATGTTAATAATAAATGAATAAATAAATAAATAAGTTGAGATAAAGTCTCCATTGCTGGCTTCGAAGATGGAAAAAGCCACAGGAGAAATTAACCCAATATATATCTAAATGAAAACGCTAAAGTTATGAAATTTTAAGAATAACACAATGGAGAAAATATCTATATATAATCTGGGTTATGCAAAACCTTCTTAGATACAACACCAAAAATGCTACCTACAAATGAAAAAAAGAATGGGTATGTCAGACCTTATCAAAGTTAAAAACATTTGTGTTTTAAAAAGACACCATTAGTACAACTTCAAAACAAGCATCAGACTCGTAGAAATTATTTGCAAATTAAGTATTAAACATGTGGATCAAAAACTATAAGGAATTCTTAAAACTAAGAAATAAAAAATGCACAGGGCGCCTGGGCAGCTCAGTTTGTTGAATGAGCAGCTCATGGTTCTGGCTCAGGTCATGATCTCATGGGTCATGAGATCAATCCCGAGATGGACTCTGTGCTCAGTGGGGAGTCTGCCTCAAGATTCTCTCCTTGCGTCCCTCGTCCCAATCATGTACGTACACAGTCTCTCTCAAATAAATCTTTAAAAAAATAAAAATAAAATGGACAAAAGCGTAGAATTGACTTTTACCAAATATATATATATATGATTAACAAACACATAAAAGATAATCAGCATCATTAATCAGGAAAAGACAAATAACACGTGATACTTCACACCCACTACAATGGTTAAAGTAAAAAAAATTTTTTTAAACATGTAATAACAAGTTTTAGGAAGAATGTAGAGAATATGGAATACTCACATATTTCTAATGAGAATTAAAATAATGTTGCCACTTTGGAAAACTGTTTGCTTATTTCTTAAAACTTTATATATAAATGTCCCATATAACCCACCAATTCTACTTTTTTTTCTTAAAGATTTTTTTTTTAATTTACTCATTTGACAGAGAGACAGCAAGAGAGGGAACACAAGCAGAGGGAGAGGGAACACAAGCAGGGGGAGGAGGGGAGGGAGAAGCAGGCTTCCCGCTAAGCAGGGATCCCAACATGGGGCTCGATCCCAGGACCCTGGGATCATGATCCAAGCTGAAGGCAGATGCCCAATGACTGAGCCACCCAGGTGCCCCTCAATTCCACTTTTAGATCACTACTCAAGATAACTGAAAACATGTCCACACAAAGAATTGTCAATGAGTGTTTCCAATAGCATTACAAATACTAATTTAAAAGTGAAAACAATCAAAATGTCCATCTACTGATAAATGGAAAAATAAAATATAGTACACCCACACAGTGTAATACTCCTAACAATAAAAATAAATGAACTACTGCTCCATGCAAAATACAGATGAACCTCAAAAACATTATGCTAAAAAAAAAATTATGCTAAGTGAAAAAAAGCCAGACATGAAAGACCACACATTATATGTTTCCATTTATAGGAATCTTCTATTTATAAGGAAATGCCTAGAAAAGGAAATTTTTTATAGAGACAGCAGATTCTTGTTCGCTGGGAGTAGGAAATGAGGTTGAGCAAAAGGAATTTTTTGAGGAGACGGAAATATGGAATTCTGCTGCTCTATGTAAAACTGTAAATTTATTTAAAACTACTGAATACTCAAAATGGGTAAAATTTATAGTATGTAAATTATACATCAATAATGTTTAAAAATCACACAAGTAGTAGGTAAATCATACTGTACAGTATACTACAGTAGACACAGTTGCACAGTAGACTACAACTAGTACGGTACTAGACTGTAATCCAGTATAGTAGATTACCACTTGTAAATGTAGACATTTCTGTCTTGACAGCCAAGGCTATACTGTATCATTTCCTTAAATATACCAAGGTCCATGAGATATGTTTTTGGCCTTGGAGTCCTCTAAAGTGCTTTCCTTCCATTGAAGCTTTTTGTGCTTCAGTTGCCTGTCCCAGTTAACAGCACAGCTAGGGTAGGTCGATGACAGTGTACTACACTTATTGGTCACAGTGCTAATGGCATACTTAAGGGTATGGTGCACGTGCTTAAAGATTGATTCCTGGCTAACAGCCAGAGATAAGAAAACAATCAGATATTGAATCACACTCGCAGTGAAGTTTTTATTATTAACATAGGCAGAAGCCTATGCTTAGAAACCATACCAATGAAAGAAGCTGGCTGAGATAGTCACTGATCCAAAATACAACATGATTTTTGCAAATGCACTTATAGCTATCAGAAGCATTTCTTTTTCCTGAGGGATACTAACAAACATTGTCAGACTTTTATCAATAGAACTATCAATTAGACATACATCAGAGAATTTGCTAAAAGTTCCTCTTTGCCTTAGACATTAACCAGGCAAACTCTATTTCCAGCTTATGCTAAAAATATAAATTAGGTCTGATTGAATAACACTAGATTGGAAAGCATAGTTTATAGCTTTTAAAATCATATTTAGCCTCCTTAATGTGTCCCTAGAGCATATTTCCTTCAGGGCATATTAAATTTATATGGCATTATATAATGGCTTGTGAATTGCAAGCAACACATATTAGTAATAGAGAAAAAAGCTAGACATAATATTGAAATCACCTTACATAAGATACGTTTCTCCTATTTTCAGAAACCAGTGTCATTTTTTTGTTGACTGAAAGGGTAATGAAATTAGTTTAATGCTTATAAGCCAACTGCCTATGTTTATCTGAAAACCTGTTCTTTAAAAGCAGAAATTCTTACAGGGCACGTGCTCCTCAGTTTTTTCATTTTAATATTTTCCTTTAAATCAACTCATGTTTAAAAATCAAGATACAATAAAAAAATCACATACAATACCTGATACTAAAACATTACATTGAATTATAATTATTTTTTAATAATTTTTAAAGATTTTATTTATTTACTTATTTGAGTGAGAGAGAGAGAACACAATCAGGGGAAGGAGCAGCAAGAGAGGGACAAGCAGACTCCATGCTGAGTGCAGAGCCCAATGCAGGGCTCATCCCACAACCCTGAGATCATGACCTGAGCCAAAAATCAAAAGTAAGACACTTAACAGACTGAGCCACACAGGTGCCCCTGAATTAGAATTATTGTATCTGACTCACAGTAGAATGAAAATGTAAATTAGTTTGGTTAAGATGAGGAAAATCTTGTCTCCTATCCCAAAAGAAGATTATTATGAAATAAAAATGGTAAAAGCATGTTTAGCAATATACAATTATACCAATAACTGATAAATGTGCTATAAGATAAAGCAGAAATTCAGTGGGTATAATGGTACTATATAGGAAAGAGGAAAATCTATTAGACTCTTACAACATTGGAAATGACAATAAAATGTCTAGATTCTAGAATTAGGACTTTGTTTCAAAAAATCCTTTCTCTTCATATGGTATCTAAATGTCATATTACCTGTAGTAAAAATTGTACCTATCATTTATCTTCTATTCTATGCCTCAAATGACATGATTTTTTAGCGATTTTAAATTTCTTTATGTTGATCTGAATTAGATGTATTAATGTATTAAATATAAAAGATTAGATTGTTGAGTAATATCTTCTCATCCCCCCATTTGATCTGGTTCTTGTCACAGGCAAATAGTAAAATTACTTTGACCTCATTTCTCGTGTTAGTCCTCCAATTACATGCTTTGGTTAAGTCAACAGGTTTCATTTTAAAAGGGGGAACAATTTCCTTCTGCATGGCAGGATTCCATCATTTGTGTGCAGATAAATCATGGAAGAACACACAGGAATATCTGTCAGACACTGGCGATAATTATATGGTCCTATTGACCTCAGAACTAAAGTGTCCTTGAGACGTACAATCCTGCTAGATAATATCAGTATACCATGTAAGTATGGTCCTTGACCTATATGTTTACTATATAGAATTAAGTAGGTATAATCTTTGTTGTGTACACAGCATAACCATTGCTCCTGTGGCTCCCACTACTTTGAATTGCAGTTACCACACCTATAAAAATGGAGACGTTTACTGATGTTCAAAGATTCTTCTAGCTCCAAGTTTCAGTAATTTTTAAATAGTCAATCAATTTTAACAACAGTCATAAAGTTAAATGTATGTAAGTCAGAATTTTGAGTAACAGTGACGGGTAGATGGGTTGAGAAAAACTTTCAGTGGTCACAGAACACCCATATCTCACAGCTTTAACTATATGAACTTAAAAACAAAATTACAGGGTTATACATTTGTTTAAAATAATTTTATAAAATCTCTGATATATATATATATATATATACACATATACATATATATAAAAATAAGAACTCCGGTTTTGGTAATGGCCACCCTTACTTCCCTTGGAGCAACCTTCTAATTGGGATCCACTTAAAAAATTAAATTACAAATTTAGGTGTGAAGGCATCAGAGAATTAATGAGGCAATAAAAAAATTAAAAGGTTAAAGTCCAGCATAAGAAACTCACTGAGATGAACCCAGAATTAAAATCTATATTTACCAAAGAAATTAATGTCCATTTTTGAAGCATGTTAGAGGCTGAAAGATCAAAGCTTTTGACAGATTTCTAGGATTAGGAGTACAAAAATAGAATCAAGGAACCTTCAAGTAGAGAGAGCCTTGGTAAATCATAAAGGCTGTGATTTGGAAAACAAAATGACCACACCATAAGAAAAGGATCAACTGGAGACACATCAGCTTTCTCAAGACCAGTGATTGCTAATGATCCTACCTTCTATCCAAAGCAAACTTAAAATCTCTCTGAAAAAAGAGTACATCCTTCTAGGGTGCAAATTATTTTAACAATTTCTTATTCACACTATATAGCACTGAGTTTTTTTAAAAGGTCACTACTAGTAGATGCTACTAAATGACAAAAATCAAGGAAACAGCAAAAAATACAAACAAACCCAAATAGGATTCAGATAATAGAATTACCATGAATTTTAAAATAACCCTGCATAATAGGTTTAAGGAAATAAAAATCAGATCAAGAACTTTTGCATAAAACAGTAAATTTTATATAAAAAGATACACATAGAATTTTAACAATGGGAAATCATCGATTATAAAAACTGAAAACTGAATGTGTTCAACAGCAGGTTATACATAGCTAAAGAGAAATTCAGTTACCTATAATATAGGAGAGAATAAAATGACTAAATAACAGAGGGAAAAAAGGGAAAAAAGTAGGGGTAAGTTACTTTTACGATGAAAAGAGCTTCCATGTTATTGAAGACCTGAAGGTGAGAATCAATAGAAAGGGTTACAAAAAGGATTAGCTGAGAACTTTCCAAAACTGGCAAATGACATCAAGCCCAAGAAGCTGAAGGGGGAAAAAAAAATAATTACAGTCAGGTCACATTGTTTTAAAACTTCTTGAAGTTTTTAAAAACCAAATAAACTTTGGAAAATCAAATGAAAAGAAAAAAAGATTTTAAAGTAGCCAGAGGGAATAACAAGCAACGACTTCAAAGAACCAAGAATAAGTCTGGCAACAGACTTCTCAGCAGAAGTTATGGAAACAAGGAGACATGGAATGAAATCTTCAGAATGATATTAAAAAAAAAAAAAAAGTTATGTGCCAAAAAGTATTCCGTTCTGAGTGATGATGTAAAATACTGGGTGAATCTAAATAAATGATGACTGTATAAAGCAATAATAATAAGACACTGTGACATTTAAAATATGTAAGATAGAGGATTACAATGCCTGAGAACAATAACAGATCAAGTTATCCTAAGAACATTGTTTTCTCTGGGAAGTAAGGAAATTTTTAATATGTGTTAACTTTGAAACATTTGCTATGCCTGTGGCATGAATCTATGTATTTATAGGGAAATCACTGAAATAATTCTCAAGGAATGTGTAACTCATAAAATCATAGAGAAAATGCCTAAGAAAATATGCATTTTAACTTATGGCAAGAATGGAGAGAAAAAGAAACAAAGAACAGGTAGGAGGAAAAAAAACACTAATTTAAATTCAATAATCCAAATGATAGCAATACATTATTATATAGATTATCAAACTGCAGGAGATAATAAATTTCAATGACATGCTGTTTAGAAGAGACACACCTTAAGGATAAGGACACTGAAAGTAAAGAGATAAAAAAATTTATGTCACAAATACACTAAAAGAAAGCTGGAAAACATTTTGCATAAGTGAAGGTAAAGAGGAACACTTCACGTTGGTAAACACTTTAGTTCACAAAAAGATATAATATTTCTAAATTCATATGTAAATAATATATAAAGTAAAATACAAATGGCAAAATACTTGATAAAGCCAAAGGAAAAAAAAAACATAAAATCCATCATTAATGTGTGACATTTTCATTGATCCTAGTATCTGATTGATGAAGTAAAAAAAAGGGCAATGACATAGAATATTAAAGCAAAAATAAAAAGATAGCTGACCTAACTCTTATATTTGATACAATATAAACTCTGGAATATATCTAAATTATCCCCATTTCTCAAAAGAACCATTAAAAAATAATCATCTTCTGAAATGCAAAACAAATCCTAAACATTTTGACAACTGATGACATGTAGTAAATAATATCATGATATAATTAGGCTTGAATTCTATAACAAAATATAACTAGAAAATTTCCTTATATAGTACTAAGAAATTCCTGTTTAACCTAAATATTAAGAAGGAGTCATAATTCAAATTCAAAAATATTTTATTTTTATATACATGACATGGTAGTTTTAAAACCTGACCTCAAATTCCTTCAATGGCTTTCTTATCAAGAGTCGAGTTCCATATGACTTCTTCCCCTTGCATCTGGGCTTTGCTTTACCAAAAGAATAAGGTGGCAAAGGTGCTGTGCCAGTTTCTGGCACCTATCTTCGGAAAATGCTAAGTTCCGCTTCTGTTTCTTTGGACATTCACTCTTGGACCCCAGACATGATGCCGTAAGGAAGCTGGGGCAGCCTTTGGAAAGACTTATGTGGGTAGGCCCAGAAGAAGGGGAACAAAGATGCCAACTTGTCAGCCACGTGAGTGAGCTGTCCCAAGTAGAATCTGCTCCCACTTGAGCCCTTCCAACTAATGCCACATGGAGGAGAGAAGACAAACATTCCTCATGAGCCCTGACAAATTACAGACTCATTAGGTAAATGTAAATGGTTGATGTAGAAACCAGAAACTGCCTGTTAGGAGTACAATATGCCTGTTTGAGGAACAAGCCTGGAAGAGTCGTAAGAGTATGAATTTCACTTGTTTAGTAGTTTATTGAACCAGAATTCCAGAAAGAAGATCCTGTTTTGATAAGCAGGCTTATAAAACATATTCTCTCATCAACTGAGACGATGCCAAACGGTGTATTATACAGCTTCCCTTTCAGCCGATACATCAAACACATTTCAGGATGGCAGAGTCACTGGTAAGTATTTGATTGCTTGCTCCCTTCCAAAAATTCATAGACATTGTTTCTGTGCTCTAACCTTGTTGCACGAAGCCATGTATGGCATTCTCAGTTTTCTCACATATACAAGAGAACATACAATTGAAGTCTTCAAAAAACAAACAGGATTTCTAGAGGAAAAGCAAACAAACAAACAAACCTGGAACCAAGTGGTATGAGAGAGTTGCTTTTACAGAATATGAGTTCCAGCCATGATCTCATCACAGAATTTCTGTCAGCATTAAAAGATAAAAAAAATATATGTTTAAAAATTGATAGAAAACAAGCCCAAATTTATAGTGTCTATCGTGGACTTCCATATTTTAATGATGGGAGTTTGACAGATTATAATAGACAGCATTCTAAGGATTAGAGGGAGAGGCCAGAAAGCAAGAGAAACAAGAAAATGGCACTAAGGCAAAGATTTGGATCAGTTCCCAGCCCATCGAAACAGCGGGTGATGAAGATTTTCAACTGAGTTATACCTAATTACAAGCAGTGTGAGTGGAGAACACAGGGATGAAAGAATGAGACAAGAATTTTTCATTAGCATTCCAAGGGGGAAGAGACAGGCTGCCCTACCTTATCAGCAGTTCACTGATAAATTCTATATCAACTTAACAACTATTGCGGAGCTCTAAACATTTCATAACTGCCAATTTGGTCTTCAGACTATAGAAATCCCCCAAATTTCTATCTAAAACTCTACATACCCCCTGAATTTGTAATCCTTGGTTAGATTCTCTCTCCTAACTTGAAAATATTTTGCCTCTTTCACTATGTCCATTTCAGATTTGAACATACTCATCCTCCCCATACTTTAGCTGAGAGTAAAGACAATTTGTTCTACATTTAAGAAAAAAAAAAAAAAAAAATATATATATATATATATATATATATATATATGTGCCTGGGTGGCTCAGTGGGTTAAAGCTTCTGCCTTTGGCTCAGGTCAGGATCTCAGGGTCCTGGGATCAAGCCCTGCATCAGGCTCTCTGCTCAGCATGGAGCCTGCTTCCCCCTCTCTCTGCTGCTCTGCCTACTTGTGATCTCTCTCTGTCAAATAAATAAATAAAATTTAAAAACAAAGATAGGGGCGCCTGGGTGGCTCAGTGGGTTAAGCCACTGCCTTCGGCTCAGGTCATGATCTCGGGGTCCTGGGATCAAGTCCCGCATGGGGCTCTCTGCTCAGCAGGGGGCCTGCTTCCCTTCCTCTCTCTCTGCCTGCCTCTCTGCCTACTTGTGATCTCTCTCTGTCAAGTGGATAAATACAATCTTTTAAAAAAAAATTAAAAATAAACAGATAAAATATAAACATTTCTTAGTTAAGGAAAGCAAGTTATATTGCTTACAATTGCACACTATTTATGGATTTATTTACTTGCCTTTTCTAGTTGATGTCTTGAGCACAATAACAAAGTATTAAAGTATTTGCTCTAATAATTTTGCTAAGCACATATAATCATTTTCAAAGTGTGTAATTAACAGCAATGGTCATTTTCATAGCCACCAACTTTGTATTTTCAAATTTCTATGGATATTCCTATACATTTAGACACATAGATAGATGGATAGCAATGCACTTTCTCATTGTCCATGATCTACATTTGATAAACATTGTATTAATCGATAAATTCCATTCTTTCTGTTAATCATACTGGCCAAAGTTCATAACCTGCTACAGCACATGGCTTGAGTATTGTTTGCTAGGATGCCTGACATTGCTTCTACAATCAGGTATATGATTACTAAAAGCGTATGGAGATGTTTCCTATTTCTTAAGTTAATTGTGCTTCATATATCTCTGAAACTTAATTAAATTATAATACAATTATAAAGAAAAAGCAATGAAATATAAGGGAGATACAATACTTATTTGTTCCAAGAAAAATAATTTGAATGTTTAGCAAAGACACAATAAAGGAATACATTGTAAAAATGCTTTTGAATTAGATATGAATGGCAATCCAAGATAAGTTTAGGAACACGAGTTGAAAGATTTTGTTCTTAGACGGTTACACAAGTCTCTTCAATGTCTTACTTTAAAAAAAACCACCAGGGGACAGAGGGACGTTGTTTTAATAGGAACAGAGTTTCAGATTTGTAAGCTGAAAAATTCTGGAGATCTATTTCAAAACAACATGAATATACTTAACACTACTAAACTAGGCACTTTAAAAAAAGTCAAACTAGGTATCACAGATAGAATCACAGGCATATTTTTCCTAAGAACTACAGTTAATTGAACACTGCTCTTTAAAAAAAGAACTGGTTCTATATGAAAAGACCCAAAAGTAAGTAACATATATGCATGTGGTTTTTAGTGAACACAAAGCATTAGGTTCACATGAGTGATTATTTTTATGTTATTCCTCTATAACCGACACAATTGTATCCAATAGGTTTGTGGCAAATGTTATTGTACGTGAGACATCATGGCTTTCTAAACTCTGGTGTTGGAGTTTTCACATTGTGTTTCTTGGGTGGAGTCCTATAGTACTGAAGTAGAGTTCCCAGAGAGTTCTTGGAGTAGACAGGGGTGGAGGAGGGTCTGGAAGTTGGAGAGAGGGTGGAAGTGGGGTGCGGAGGGAGAAAAGCAGACAGAAGACGATTCCAAGACTCCAAATCCTTGACTTCAATTCCTCTTCAACCCAAAGAGCTCTCATTCCACCTGTCATATGTTGGGGTCCAGGTGAGGGTTCGGAAAATAAAAGGTCCGAGGAGTTTTAAGTTTGAGGAATGTGGTTTTAAATAGCAAAAGACAGGGAGGAGTTCTGTGCGCTTGCTGTGTACCTGGAACTATGCTAGATCTCTTTAAAATGTAGATATTGTTTTGTTTTACCCCCACAGCAAATTTAAGAGTAAGGTATTACCATCTACTTTTACAGAAAGTTATGCTTCAAATGCATGAATTAATGCAAGCAAAATCACATTGCTTACAAGAAAAGTCAAGTATTTGATGAACAAGTCCATTTACATGCTGATTTACATAGTTTTATAACTCTGTGTTACCCTTTTCTAAATTCAATTTAATATATCTTACCAATTTTCTTTGCTAATCAACTCTGATTTCTCACCATCAGTTCTGAGGAAGACCTCACTTATTTTTCAAATCCCTTTTGTTTTTATTATCCAGCAGGTCTCTTGTCTCATGGATGTCAAGACTGTGTTTGTAAATCATTACAGAGTAATATATATACACATGAATATGTTTTCTTGGAACACCATATGTCATTAAATTTTTCTCTCTGTAAAGCATTTAGTATTATGTCTGAAAGAGGTGGGAACCTAAATTCGATTTTAAATAAATGCAAAACTATGAAAGCAATCTTCTGAGGCAGGTAATGCAATATGCCAGCAGACATATTTTAACGAACAAAGAAAATTCAGAAAAGGAATCACAGAATGATGATACTTTCATTTGGATTTAGAACTAAGTTTTGTTGCATTAAATTTTCAATTCTCAGCCTCCTAGAATAACAAAATTTAGCATAAGGAAAAACACTGAGTAACTCAGGTTCTAGCATCATAACAGCCCCATGAACAGTGCAAACCAAGAGGAGCTTGGTCCATGTGGGGTCCTGCACATACATTCCCCTGCAGTCGGGTCCCCTCTTCTAGAATAAGACATCTTGTGATGTCTTATGATGTCTTATTCTAGAGAATGAACTAGCCCACAGCAAACCCATGAAAAAGCACCTATGTTTCTAGCTATGAAATTGGTGATTTTAGCTATAGGAAACATGGGTATTCATTTCACTTAGGTAATATTTACATAAAAACTCAAAAAGACTCCTTACAATTTAGCTATTTTCTGAGTAAGAAAGTTTATTGCAGTCTTTTGCATGGAGAGGAAAGGTCACACACAAAAGAGCATTGCTGAAGTCCACCACCAAGTTCCATGATCTTTAGCTTGTTGATTTCCTTCAGGTTACATAGCCATGCATGTGGTTTTGTCAAATTCTTACACAAATTATCCTTTTAAAAAGAAATTATTCAGAGACATAAACCTTAGAATTTAATAAGCTTATGGTTTTTGTTTCTCTTGGACAAATTATAGAATCACTGTTCTGCTTCAGCTTATCTCTACATTTCTATTATCTGATAACTCTCAACTCTTGGGAAAAAAAACTGAAGTAACAGAAACACAAAGGACACAATGCAACAAAAAAATATTCACATGAATCTTATGTTTCTTTTTCTGTATTGCTGTGCAATCAAGGACAGGTTTTCTCTTTGTTCTAATACTTGTTGAATAACGATACAGATACGTGATCTTCACGTTAGGACAATTAGACAAAGGAAAGGGCAAAGGGCAATCTCAAACCAATTTTACATTAAAGCAAAGAATTTTGAAAGTATTGCTTTCCCTTGAAATCTCATATAGGCACCAACAAAAGCACCATTTGTGGTAGTGGGGGGAGTGGTGTTTTAACAAAAGAAAATAGCTTTTTCAAAGGCTGTTTATTGCTTTAAATGTTTAAAAGCTTTTTAAAAAGCAACTTTTTTCTTCTCCTTAGGCATCAACAGGGGATAATTGCCTTAGCATGCTTTTAAATAATCCTGTTTAAGACACAGAGTAGCATGGGAGCCTGTGCTTGGAAAACTTTTTACTTAACTGGATTGTGTGGGTGTGGATCCGGGGTCAACAACAGAACCTCCCTACAATAAAGACACTTCCAATTTTCTTTTAGGATGATTTATTTTATTTTTTAAATTGCCAGAAGGTAAAACTGACTTTTTTGGGTGTATACATTATGAATTTTAACACTCTCTAGATTTATGTAACTACCCTCACAATCTGGATACAGAACAAGTCTATCACCCCAGGAAAACTCCCTGAGCTAGCCCTTTGTAATCACACCTTCCTCTTTTCCCTTAAGCCCTGAAAACCAGGGATCCATTCATCACTATACTTTCGCCTTTTTGAGACGGCCATCCAATGGACGGCATGTTTTGTCTGTGATGAGGAAATGACCAACTGGAGAGCGGAAGTAAGTGAGGACTTTCTGCACAGAAGATGAGCTAACGCAGTGAAATCAGCTTTGAAATACAAAACTCTTGAGCCATCTGTGGCAGCTGTTCATGCAACGGGCTCTAAGGTCTCTAAGCCAAGTGGTCTCTACCTCCCAGAAGGATATACTGGGACCTAGTCGGATCGGAATGGGTGATGTCTTTCTACAAAGGATTCCCCAGATTCTTCAGTGGCCCTGAGTTATAACATCAGGATTAGAAGGACCGTCCCACTTTTTACTGACTATTACATTAATAAGTAATATAAGTTCTTGGGCATTTTTGTCACCCCAAAATTAAGTGAGCCCTCTCTTATCTGCAACCAGCAAACCAGAAAGGGTCATAGTGTCACATGGATGTAAAAGAAGAAAATGAAGCAGCCTCATCTTAAAGCTAAAATCTACATTTTCATCTTATTCAAAAATAATTGATCCTAGGGTTTATCAATTTTATACTTCATTTTGAGGAATTTTAGGAAATGATATAAACCTAAATCAGCAAAATATATTCAACATTTTTAACAAAATGGAAGAGCTGCTTGGGACAGTTTAGTACTATTTCACAACTTGAACATGAAAACATTTTGGTCTGAGACATGTTTCCCCAAAAAATCTTAATTGTGTAATGATTCTAACTAGATTGTATGAATTTCACCATTGTAAAATGTTATGCGTTCCTTGATTTAGATTGTGCGAGGGTGAGCAGATGTTCAACACTTTGAAGTCTGTTTACAATCTTCCTACCTGCTGGGTTTAATTTCAGAAGCAAGAAACATTCTTGAAGATAGACAAAATGTTATTTGTTCTTCATCCACGTACCACGTTGCACTAATTTTCATCATTTCTAGCTCTGCTCATGGCAGGTCATTTCTGGTATACATAAAATTTAATTGTAATCTTTAGAAAGAATTTTATTCCTGTATCTGGTAAATAAAATACGATAAAATCATTTGAGATACAGAGAGCACTTACTATCCTGGTTTTGAGTTAAAAATAAAAACCCATATATTTTCTACTATATTAAATAAATGCAAAGACAGACCTTAGAAAAAGTGTTTATTCACTTTCTCTACAGGTTAATAAAGTATCAAATATAATTTAATATTAATTTTATATATAGTTAGATATCAGCATATTCTAATTTTCTGTGCTTGGATTTTTGAAATAATACTTGTGTACATATTTATGTTTACAATGACTAATGACTGGTTTCATTTTCCTTATTCTGTTCACTTCAGCATCTGCATTACTGAACTGGGGGGAGCGCTCTACTCCTCTGTTGATAAAGTGATAGCAGACCTCTTGTTTTATTATCTTCTCAGAATGACATCATTACATCATTATAGAAGTTATCATATTAAGGAAATTCCCTTCCATTGACAGTATGCTAAATGTTCTAAACACAGGAGTATGGAATTATCAAGTGACTGTTACTGTATCTATTTCGGTGGCAATCTGCTACTTCTTACTTATTCTGTTAATGTTTAAACTATACTTAGGGATATTAGAATATCAAATCAACTTTGCATTCCTGGAATAAACCTCACCTGTTCATGATGTACTGTGCTATTTATAATCATTGAATTTGATATACAAATAATTTATTTAGAATTTCGTGTTCACCTCATGTAATATATTTGTCTATATTTTTCCTTTCTTATACTATTTCTGTCAAGTTTTGGTATTAAGGATATACTACAACCATAAAATAATTTGAGAAACATTTCCTCCTTTTCTCTGTAATGGAATAATTGGCAGAGAAATTGCAGTATTTCTTTATTGAATGTCCTTTAGAAACTCACTGATGAAACTAAGTAGGACTAAAGAATTTTCGTTAAAGATTTCTTTGTAGGATTTTAGTGTCTTTTTTGAGAGAGAGAGAGAGAGAGCAGGGGCAGGGCAGGGAAGGGAGAGAATCTTAAGCAGGTTCCTCACTCAGCAAGGGGCCTGGCATGGAGCTCTCACCACCCTGAGATCATAACCTGAGCCAAAATTAAAAACAGGACGCTCCACCAACTAAGCCCCCTGGGAATCCCAGGTTTTAATGCCTTTAACCATTACTACACATTCATATTTCCTTTTTTTTCTGGTTTCCATTTTATACAATGTGTTTTTCTAGGAAATTTTCTAAAACTCTTATCACTTGAATTCTAAAATCTATTGACATAGGTTATTCATAATATCCTTTAATGAAGTTAAAGACATTTTCATAACTAGTAATGAACTATCAATAAACTCTGAAGAAGGCTAAGGAAGGAACCAACTTCATCTCAAGCTTCTTCCACATAAACCACATTCTTGATTAACCAAATAGCTGACAAAGGAAAATTTCTTTTTTAGAAGTATTCCAGCTAGGGGCGCCTGGGTGGCTCAGTGGGTTAAAGCTTCTGCCTTCGGCTCAGGTCATGATCTCAGGGTCCTGGCATCTAGTCCCGCCTCAGGCTCTCTGCTCAGCAAGGGAGCCTGCTTCCTCCTCTCTCTCTGTCTGCCTCTCTGCCTACTTGTGATCTCTCTCTGTCAAATAAATAAATAAAACCTCAAAAAAAAAAAAAAGAAAGAAAGAAGTATTCCAGCTATATTTGAAAAGGGAACAGAATGAGAATATCACTATTTTGCAAATGACTGCTAACACCAGAGAGACTGGAAATGAGATTGGGTACATTTTGATGGAGGCACAGAAGGCAACCCATGAATCAATTTTATCCAAAAATTCTAGCTTGAATTAGATCACACCTGTAGATCTAACTTCCAATTTATAAGAAACACAGACAACAGGGCAACATGCTAAATATTACCAGAAAGATACACTATTCAAATCGGAGCTGTGGAAAACTCTACAGAATAATTAATATGTTGCTTCTATTAATACATTGCATGGAAAGAAATGTGATAAAAAGATTTGCTAATTCTCTTTTTATAATCTGTTAAAAGATACTTTAAGATATTTAAACAGGGCGCCTGGGTGGCTCATTTGGTTAAACTTTTGTCTTTGGCTCAGGTCATGATCCGGGGGTCCTAGAATCAAGCCCCATGTCAGGGCTCCCTAATCACCAGGGGGTCTGCTTCTCTCTCACCCTCTGTTCTACCCCTCCCGCTCATTCTCTCTCTCTCTAGCCCTCTAGCTCTCTATCAAATAAATAAATTAATTAAATATTTAAGAAAATATTTAAGTGCCATTCAGTACTTGAACCTTATTTGGATCTTGATAAAGAGTTTAAAAAAAAAAAGGTACAATTAATGTAATCAAAATCCCAACAAGCTTTTCTGTGGATACTGACAAACTGATCCTCAAATTTATATAGAAAAGCAAAAGACCTGGAATAGCCAACACAATATTTAAAGAGAGAACAGAGGAGTGCCTGGGTAACGTAGTCAGCTAAGCCCTGTCCTTTGGCTCAGGTCATGCACGATCCTGGGGTCCTGGGATCAAACCTTGTATTGGGCTTCCTGTTAAGGGTGGAGTCTGCTTCTCCTTCTCCCTTTGCCCCTCCCCTTGCTTACTTCTCCCCCCGCCCCATCAAATAAATTAATTTTTAAAAAATAAAGAGAGAGAGAGAACTGACGTTACCTGACTTCCAGACTTACTATTAAGCTACAGAAATCAAGGTAGTGTAGTATTAGTGAAAGAGGAAGCAAACCGATCAGTGGAACAGAATGGAGAGCCCAAAAACAGATACACATAGATAAAGTCAAATGATCTTTAATGGAGGAGCAAGGCAGTGCAATAAAGATAACTTTTTCAACAAACAGTTCTGAAACAACTGAATATCCACATAGAAAATAATAAAAACAATAATTAAAAAAAACCCTGAAATCTAGACGTAGACCTTAAATCCTTCAAAAGATGAACTCAAAATGAATGAAACATAAATGTAAAGTGGAAAAATATAAAACTCCTAGAAGAAGACATAAAGAAAATCTAGAGGACTTAGGGTATAATGATGACTTTTAAATACGATACCAAGTCATGATCCATGAAAGAAATAATTGATAAATAAGACTTCATCAAAATCAAAAATGTCAAGAGAATAAAAAGACAAGCTATGAACTGGGAGAAAATATTTGCAAAAGACATGTAAGGAAGGACTGCTATTCAAAATGTACATAGAACTCTTAAAACACAACACTAAAAAGTGAACAACTCAGTTCAAATACAGGCAGAAAACTTAACAGACACCTCAGTAAAAAGACATACAGAGAAGACATAAACCTATAAAAAATGTTCAACGTCATATGCCACCAGGGAATCGCAAATATAAACTACAGTAAGATACCATTACAGACCTATTAGAACCGCCAAAATCCAGAACTTGACACCAAATGCTAGTGAGGAGGTGGAACAGCAGGAAGTCTCATTCATTCTGGTGGGAATACAAAATGGTACAGCCACTTTGAAGACAGTCAGTTTCTTAAAACTAAACATAATCTTATCTATAATCCAACAATCATACTCCATGGTATTTACCTGAATGAACTAAAAATATGTCCACACAAAACTTATACCCTGCATATGGATTTATAACAGCTTTATTTATAATTGCCAAAACTTGGAAGCAATCAAGATGTCTTTCAGGAGCTGAAAGCATGAACAGTTACATCCAAGCAATGGGATATTATATAGCACTAAAAAGAAATGAGCTCCCAAGCCATGAAAAGACATGAAGAAATCTTAAAAACATATTACAAACTGTTAAAGCCAGTCTGAAAGGACTACATACTGTAGGATTCCAACCACATGACATATGAGAAAAGATAAACTAAAAAAAAAAAAAAATAAAAATAAAAATAAAAAAAAAAATCAGTGGTTATCAGGTTAACGGAGACAGAGGGATAAATGGGAGCAAAGGGACTTTTTCAGGAAAAGGAACTATTCTGTATGATATCAGAGTAACAGATACATGTCATTATACATTCGTCAAAATCCAGAGAATGTACCACACCAAAAGTGATGCCTCATGTACACGATGGACTTTGGGGAGCAATGCGTCAATACCTGTCCATCAGCTATTACAAGACGTTGATAGTAGGGAGGCTGTACAGATGTGGGAACACGGGTATATGTGCATGTTTTACGTTCCCTGCTCTCTCTGTGAACCTAAAACTACTCTAAGAAAGGAAGTCTATTTAAAAGGGGGGGGGGAATGATACATTTGGGGATTTTGAAATATTTACTGTTTATTTCAAGATAATACAGAATTACTGTTAATTAATTTAGATTTGGCAATTCTGTTGTGGCTGCTTTTAAAACCTAATAACAATTCTTTAATTGAGAAATACAATATTTCTCTGGCTGAGTCAGATAGTAAAATCTCTGAAATATTTCCTTTCATGTCCTATTTATCAGAATATAATTTACTTATAGACTCAGAGTCTCTCCTTATTTACTCACAGAGCATACTTATGCATGAGCACATAAGGACAAGCATATCTATATGTGTTAATAATACCAGAGTGAGGTGGTGACTTCATCCACTTTTTAATAAGATGGAAAAAAAAAAAAAAAAAGCACTGTTAACAGTACGTGACACAAACAAGAAGGTGAAAATGGTGGGAAACGCGGATGTAAATAGCACACTTTCATCTGTTAACAACAGTCTGGTTTTAAAATATGTATTATTTTTCTGGATTGCTTTTATACTTCATGTATCAGGTTTCATCATTTTCATGGAAGATAAATACTTGTTTTACTTCAGTTCTCTGCTGAATGGGGTATTAACACAGTGTATATTCATCTTTTTTTTTTTTTTAACTTTTTATTTTTTATAAACATATATTTTTATCCCCAGGGGTACAGGTCTGTGAATCACCAGGTTTACACACTTCACAGCACTCACCAAAGCACATACCCTCCCCAATGTCCATAATCCCACCCCCTTCTCCCAAACCCCCTCCCCCCAGCAACCCTCAGTTTGTTTTGTGAGATTAAGAGTCACTTATGGTTTGTCTCCCTCCCAATCCCATCTTGTTTCATTTCATCTTTTGAAGAAGATGTATCTATATTCTAGGAGAAATGAGTTCATCTGCTTCTATTTCTTCATAAACATCTAAAAATTTTGATACCTATCATGCAGTGGTATGTATTGTCAAAATTATCACTGCCCTTCGGAAGTCAAATGTATAAAGAAATGTCTGTGTTTGGAAGAGTTCAGTATCTCCCCTTCTTTGGCTCCCCTTCTTTGCGTGGGAGACCACGCAAAGTCCCGGGATGCTCCCCTAGCACCTGCCATGGTTCACATCTGCTTCTGTTAATGTCCAGCCCTAAACAGTAACTTACTATCTGCATACTTGTTTAGATACTTGTTTAGATACTTGTTTTTCATACTGAAAGTAAACTGATTTTTCTTCTTGCCTTTTTAAAAATGTTTCTTAGGGGGCGCCTGGGTGGCTCAGTGGATTAAGCCGCTGCCTTCGGCTCAGGTCATGATCTCAGTGTCCTGGGATCGAGCCCCGCATCGGGCTCTTTGCTCAGCGGGAGCCTGCTTCTCTCTCTCTCTCTGCCTGACTCTCCGCCTACTTGTGATTTCTCTCTCTGTCAATCAAATAAATAAATAAAATCTTTAAAAAAAAAAAAAATGTTTCTTAGGGGGCGCCGGGTGGCTCAGCCAGTTAAGCCTCTGCCTTCGGCTCAGATCATGATCTCGGGGTCCTAGGATCGAGCCCCGCATCCGGCTCTCTGCTCAGCAGGGAGCCTGCTTCTCCCTCTCTCTGCCTACTTGTGATTTCTGTCGAATAAATAAATAAAATCTTAAAAAAAAAATGTTTCTTAGAATCTAAGGTCGGGGGCACCTGGCTGCCTCAGTCAGTTAGCATCTGCCTTCAGCTCAGGTCATGACCCCAGGGTCCTGGGATCAAGCCCCACATCTCCCTCCCCTCCCCACTCATGCTCTCTGTCACTATTTCTGTCTCTTTCTCAAATAAATAAATAAAATCTTAAAAAAAAAAAAAAACTAAAGTCAGGATGGGGATCGGTAATACACTGTGGCTCTCATATGCCGCCATAACCATATAATATGCAAAACTCCTGGTTTAGTGTGACAAAACCTCAGTGTGAAAAGTAAGGATCCCAGACTCTAACTTTTAAACAGGCTTCAGTGTCAAAGGCCCTAATACACTTGTAGTAAGAAAACCTCTTTGATCATGGTAAGGCTTATCCCTAAACTCCAACAGTAGGTGAGAGAAAACCAGAACCTGGTATTTGTGTCAATCCATCTCCTTGTTCATGAAACACACAGACAGAGTAAGAAATGGAAATATCAGCCAATGTGAACAGAAATGTTAAAATTATGTTTGAGTTCTTTTCTCCCAGACCAGTAATTCAGATATCTAGTTTGAAATTAAGATAATAATCCCACCCCCTTCTCCCAAACCCCCTCCCCCCAGCAACCCTCAGTTTGTTTTGTGAGATTAAAAAGCCTTCAATTGGTGGGATGTAAAGAGGGAGCAATCATTTGAAAGTTGCTTAAAAGCACTAATAATGTTCACGTACATACAGTTTTATCTACTTGTTATATATGTACTTCATGTCTATAAACACAAAGGTGAATTTCAGGAGAGCGAATACCAGTGAATCTGCAGCATCTCTCCTAACTCAGAGCCCTTGACACCTTGACAGGCCAAGCATAAATACAAAGAAAGTATCTGTTAAATGAATAAAATAATCTATAAACATAGTAAGGAAGGTCTCATGAAGGTCACAAAACAGGAGGTACGTTTTTTATGTGTGCCAGAGAAAAATTATAGTGACAGCGAACAGCTCTTAGAAGGTAGGAATTAGTGAGGAGAAGGAGGGAGTTCCAGGGCCAATGAGAACACCTCTTACAAGAGGCTGTCAAGGAGGCAGGGCTTCCGGAACTGTGGTATGTAAGAGCTCAGCAAAACCGCTCTGCAGAAAGCAACACTACAACTAGATAAAAATGACCAAAACAACCACTTTACAGTCTAGAGATCAAGCAGAGGCATATAAATAAGCAGAGAAAAATTGATTCAAGAACAATGACCACACCCGAGGTAAGAACACTGGGACTTGATGGAGCTTTCACTGGGGGCTCATTTCATCTGCCTCACACCTACCCCCACCACCCTGGCAAAGCAGGAAGGAGCAGTTTCTCCATGAGACAGCACTGACTTAATTTGGATCAGAGGGTAAAAAATTCCCAAAGTCCTGGCCATTGTCCACAACAGCAGCAATCCTGGTGGCAAACAACAGGGTTACTTAAAATATAGTTAGCATGAGGCTGCAGGTCTGGTTGAGACAGGCAGCAGCTTGCTGGGTTGGCCAGAACTTACCAGGGCTCATGGAATGAGATATTGGTGGCCCCTGATATAGTTCCACGGATTTCAAGCAAACATGGCCACGTGTGTGCAAAACTGCAAAGATACTCAGGATGTACTGGTGGGGATCCTAGTTATCCCAATAGCCCTCTTTGGATCATGAGGACTTGTGTCTTCCCAGAGAAACTACAAGAGGACTAAGCAGAAAATATAAAACCAGTGTAGACTTACAAATTGCAAGAACTTTGGCTATTGTTCTCCAAAGCACAATAGGGAAACGAATGTGTCTGTATTCCAAAAAAAAATGGTTGGACCAGATTTGGTTCCAGAGGCCATGGTTGGCTGACCAGTGCTCTAAAAAATATAAGGTAACTTAACTGTGACATGAAATAGATCATTGGTTGTGAGGTTTTGAAGGGGGCAGGCAGGAGTAAGGGATTATAAAAGAGCATGAAGAAACTTTTAAAGACTGGGAGAAACGGTAATCATCTTGATTGTGGTGACTGTTTCACAGGTGCATACATACATTAAAATGTAAAAAATTATGAATTTTAAATAAGTGCAGTTAATTTTGTGTCACTTATATCCAAATAAAGTTATTAAAAATCAATTTTATCATAGTGATAGAAAAAACAGAATAACCATATGACTATATCAATAGAGGCATAAAAAGTATTTTTTTTTCAAATGTGGCACTCCTTCCTGGTGTAAAAAATATTTGACATATAATCAGTAAAAGCAGTTCTTATTATGTGAGACAGTAGCATAATAGAAAGTTATGGTAGAAATAACACTGGCTTTTAAAACAGGTAGGCTATTATTTAAGTCCAAACTAAACTATTTATAAGTGTGTAAATTAATGCCAATAACAGTTACTTTATTGGCCTGTCTTGTAATCATTAGAATAGCTTACATAATTAGTATATTGTAGAACTCCTGACGATGAGTGGGTAGTCATTACTCTTGTGGTTTACTAAATTTAACATTTTAAAATCCATACAAATCCTGGCATGCTGTGCCAGTAGATCCACCAATAATTAATAATAATGAGTTAGATTTTGAAACTATTTATTATGTCAATTTTCAATCATACACTGAAGTAGAGAAAACATATAATGAATTTCCATGGACTCAAAATCAGTTTGGCATTCTTTATCATCTATACTCCTTTTGTTTTGTTTTGTTAACATTTTTTTTTATTTATTTGACAGAAAGAGATCACACATAGGCAGAAAGGCAGGCAGAGAGAGAGGGGGGATCAGGCTCCCCGCTGAGCAGAGAGACCAATGCGGGACCCGAACCCAGAACCCTGAGATCATGACCTAAGCGGAAGGCAGAGGCTTTAACCCACTGAGCCACCCAGATGCCCCTGTTTTGTTTTGTTTTTTTGCTTGAGTGTGCCAGAATGACTTCCAGACATCATAGCATTTTCCTTTTAAATATTTAAATATGTGTGAGATGGATTTTTTTTAATTAAAGACTTCAATGTTAGGATCTGGTATTAGCTTGTTAAAGCTGCCATAACAAAGTATCTCAGACTGGACGTCTTAAACAACAGAAATTTTCTCACAATTCTGAAGCTATATCTAAGTTCAAGATGTTGCAGAGTTGGTTTTTTTCTGAGGCTATTCTGTTTGGCCAACTTGGTGGCCATCTTCCCAGTGTCTTCACGTGGTCTTCCCTCTATGGGTGCCTATATCCTAATTTCCTCTTCTTAAAAGGTCATGAGTCATATTGGAATTGGACCCATTCTTATGACCTCATTTTACCTTAATTATTTCTTAATTATTTCTGTTGAGGGTTAGGACCTCAACAGTGGAATTCTGGGAGGACACAATCTAGCACAAAATAGATCAATAAAGTAATAGAGTATTACAATGGCCATGGAAGTATGTGGCTTAGATATACTGCAATGAACTGAACCATTTGATGGCACTCCCCAGCTGCTGAACTCTGACATCTGTTGCAATGTTCATAACAAAGCCACACTACCTCTGAACTGCTCCTGGTCAATGACAGGACACAGTGGGGACAGAGCCAGCCATTTCTTCCTGCATGGATCTCCTCTAATGGGAAATAATTACTCTGGGACTCCTCAGTGTCTTGGTAAAGACTTTCTCAGAACTGCACCACAGTGTGAGGCCCTCCTAGTACATTCTTCTCTCCTACCTTTCTTTCTTCCTCCCTCCCTTCTTTCCTTCCTTCCTTCTCTTTCTCATTTCACAAGTCTGATACCTGTCTCATAGTCTAAGACCTTTCCCTACCTACTTCTGCTCTTTCCTTGTTCCTAGCCAGGTATATCTCCTAACAAATCTGTGAATGTCTAATTCTATCTTGATGTTTGCTTCTTGGACACAAGAAGTGTACTAATAATAAATGTGGAAATCTATAATAAAATAAGTAAATAAATAGCAATGCTGGGAGTCAGGTTTCTCATTGTTGGAATGGGCTGTTTCATGTAAGCAGGAGCAGGAGTTGGCCCATGTGATGAGGGACTGCAGTTGAAGACACGAATAAGAACTTATGTGTGTGTTAGTGTGCATGCTGATGGTTACCTGTAAAATATTTATAGATATGTGTATATACACAGGTTAATATGTATACTTGTATGTACACTTATATTCCTTTGCTTTGTCAGCTGAGAAGGCCCAGAAAAATGACATTTCAGTAGCAAAAATCACATTTATCACTCAGATGTTGGTTTCTAGAACCATTCTTTAATGAAAGGAACCAGGGCCCCTTGAAGAAATGGTTGATCTCAGTACTGGGGCAGAATATCTGCAAGATGAGCTTGGAGAATCTTGAGGTGCCAGAAGGTAAGGAAATGCCAAACAAAACAATAAAACAAAAACACCCACACTCACAATAATGGGGGTATGTCAAGGGACTTAAGAGCCAACCTAAATGGCTCCCAATGGCCAAAGCTGGAATAATTTGAATAAAATAAAGTTGTATTGGACTATAATGCAAAGTAAAAAATATTTACAATTCCATACAGATATAAGCATATGATTAAATAAATAAACAAATGGGAGAGAAAGACCAATCTCCTAAGCAGAAGATTTTTAAATAATTTATGTAGATACTCCACCCTAAAGGAGGTAAAGCATAACTCCTTACTCCTTGATTGTGGGCTACACATATTGACTTTCCTCCAAAGAGTTCAGTATTTAAAAAAAAAAAAAAAAAAAAAGAGGAAAAGAGTGCAGTAGAAAAACTGACAAACACCACTTCAGCCTGATGATCAAGTGTTGAGAGTGGTAAGTCATGTTGATAGTATGTACTCTTGATATGCTGTGATGAAATCGTACTTTACCTCTGTGACCATGCTCTTAAAAATTCAAAACCCCAAACCCCAGTCTAATATTATGAAAACACTAGACCAATCTCCAATGAGAGACACTGTATAAAACACCTGACCAATACTCCTCAAAACTATCAAAGTCATCACAAGCAAGGAAAGTCTGAGCAACTGCCACTGCCCAGAGGATCCTAAGCATTAAATGCAAAGTGGTATGATGGATGATACCAGAGAAGAGAAAAAGGACCTTAAGTAAAAACTAAGGAAATCTGAATAAAATATAGACTTTAAATAATGTATTATATTGGTTCATTTGTTATAATAATTGTGCCATATCACTTTAAAATATTAATAATAGGAGAAGCTAGGTGTGAGATACATGGAAACTTTTTGTACTACTTTGTAACTTTTCTAAAATCTAAAATTGTTCTAAAATTTAAAAAATCTATAAGAGAAAATGCCAGGTGGATTATAACTTCAATAACGAGTATTTATTTAGCACTTTCCAGGCTACAAAGCACTCTCTACTGCATTAACTCATTGAATGATAAATCCATTACCTTCCAGGATTTTATGATGAGATCATGTTATAAAGCCTGTCTAAAAAGTACATTAATAAAACATGTAACTGTCATTATTTCAATAAAATCATGTTCAGCTCAGGGAAAAAAAAAAAAAGTGAATCATAAAGGACCTGAATTTACCAGCATAGCTTTTAATTTCTGGCAAATTTCACATCTTTGCTCTGTGTGTCAAACCAGTTCTGGGCATGTTGGGTTTCTATTTTGCAGATCTCCAGTGATTTTAACAGCAGTTGTGAATACTTAATGAAATTCATCATGCATTTGCAACAAATTGCTCACCTTTCCGAACCCTAGAGAGAAGTGTAGAAGAAGAAGAAAAGAAGCTAGTGATGAATTCTATCCCTCCTCACCAGAGCAGGAGGGAATAATTGACAGAACAGGTGCTTGCCAGAGATCCAGCAAGTGCTCTGGTACTTCAGGACAGCTCCTCTCCATATGCATCTTTTTGTTCATCTTCTTCTCCAATATCACCCTGTTTGTCACGTCAGTTTATTCCTTCTCTTTCTTTTGCCCATGTGTCACTTTCTCCTCCTCTGCATTGCCTTAGACCAATCAGGAAAACTCAGAAAAATCCCCAAATCCCACAGATCATACTCAGGAAAAATAGGTAGCTAAGTTCAGAGTGTTAATTGACTTCTCTGATACCATAAATGCCCTAAAGTACTTACTCACTTTTTCTAAACTTCTCAATTTTTTATTTCACTTTTCCTTAGACATATAAAAATCAGGTAGGAAGCAAATCGGGGACCAATATCAATGTATGGAATAACCTCCCACTCCAAAAACAAGTAAGCATTTTGATGGGCCTGTGAGGCCAACAATGGTATGTTTCTTGACCATAACTCATCATAAACCTATAATACATAAATTGAAAAAAAAATCCTTGACACAGGAAGATAGTAGTGGAGTAGGAGGACCCTACCATTGCCTCATCCCACAAATATTAGAAACTATCAAATCATCTTAAACACCCCAGAAATTGACCAAAGACTGAAAGAACAAACTCCACAACTAAAGGAAGAGAAGAGGCCACATTATGAATCAGGTAGGAAGTGCAGAGACATGGTTTAGAACAGAAACAGATCATGATTACTGTGGAGGGGAGGGAGCCATAGTCATAGAGAAGGGTAAGAGAGAGGAGCACACAGAGGAATACACAAAGAAAAAGTTTCCCCACAGCCACTGACTTGGAAAATGAAAGGGGTTGAATTTCTTGAGTTCTTAAAACCATCAGGGCTTAAAACATGGAATTTTAAAGGTCAGTGGACTTGGCTGAGTTAGAGCTCAGAGGGCACTGTGCTGCTCCTAGAAAGAAGGCAGACAAACAACCCAGGAGCATACAGCATGGAAACAGTGATCTGAAGAGCACCTAGGGCACACAGTGGGGAGATTCTTTGCTCTTCTAAGAGCATGGCCCTGAGAGGCAGTGTTCACTGAGACACCTCTCCAGGAACAAAGGAGCTGGCCTGAGTCATATTCCCTCTGCCTCCCCTCAACATAAACACAGACTCACCAGTAGAAAGCACCTCAGCACCAATGCTGGCTGCCTAACTTGCTTATACTAACCCCCACCCTCCTGTACTCTGGTGAATTATCTTTCTCAGTCATGCAAGGCAGGCCCTTTCCCCAGAAGGCCAGCACAAAGCCTTGCCCATATCATATTTCCAGAGCAGAGTTTTGCAGGGCCTCAGTTCCCAGGAAGGTGGTAACAAATTTCATTTCACAAGCAGACCAGCACACACCTAGTTAAAAGTCATCACTCTCAGGCCAAGGACCAAACACTGACCACAGCAGGCAAGGAGAGCCTCTGAAGATGACTGGCCTGAAAAACAGAGCAGACAAAACACAAGAGCACATGTAGCACACACTGGAGTTACTCCTGAAGTGCCAGGCCCTGGGCACTATGTGACCTCTTCTTCATAAGACCATTACTTGGGCGCCTGGGTGGCTCAGTGGGTTAAGCCGCTGCCTTCGGCTCAGGTCATGATCTCGGGGTCCTGGGATCGAGTCCCGCATCGGGCTCTCTGCTCGGCGGGGAGCCTGCTTCCTCCTCTCTCTCTCTGCCTGCCTCTCTGCCTGCTTGTGATCTCTGTCTGTCAAATAAATAAATAAAATCTTTAAAAAAAAAAAATAAGGCCATTACTTTCAGGAGCAGGACACATAACTGGCTTTTCTAACACAGAGAAGCAGGCAGAGACTTAGACAAAATGAGAAGACAGAGGAATTTATCCCAGATGAAAGAACACAATAAGGCCACAGCCAAGGATCTACATAAAACATATATAAGTAACGTTCCTAATGGAAAATTTAAAGAAATGATCAAAAGGACACTCACTGGACTTGAGAAAAGAATGGAAGACATAAGTGAGACCCTTAGCACGGAAATAAAAGACTTAAAAAAAATCAATCAGAGATGAAGAGTGCAATAAACCAGATTAGAAACATTCATGATGCAAAGAACATGAGGATGGAAGAAGAGTAATGAATTAATGATCTAGAAGACAAAATAGTGGAAAGCAACAAGAGAGAAAGAAGAATTATGCAAAATGAGAATAGACTTAAGGAACTTAGTGACCCTATCAAATATAATTACATTCGTATTAAAGGAATCCCAGAAGAAGAAGAGAAAGAAAAGGGGCAGAAAATTTACTTGAAGAAATAATAGCTGAAAACTTCTCTAATCTGGGTAAGGAAACAGACATCCAGATCTAGGAAGCAGAGAAAACTCCCATCCAAATCAACAAAAGCAGGCCCATACTAAGACATGCTGTAATTAAAGTTGCAAAATATAGAAATAAAGTTGCAAAATGAAGAAAAACTCTTAAAAGAAACAAAACAAAATAAGTCATTAACTTACAAGGGAAAAACCATAAGACTATCAGCTGATTTTACAATGGAAATTTTGCAAGTCAGAAAGCAGTGGCATGATATATTAAAAAATGTTTAATGGGATAAATCTGCAGGCAAGAATATTCTATCCGGCGAGGCTATCATTCAGAATAGAAGGTGAGATAAAGAGTATCCCAGAAAAACAAAAACTAAAGGAGTTTGTGACCACTAAACCAACCCTGCAAGATATTTAAGGGGACTCTATAAGTGGAAAGGAAGATGAAAAGTGACAGCATAAAGGTAAGAAACATAAAAGCAGTAAAAATGAATTATTCTATAAAAGATCAGTCAGAAAACTCATAAAAAAGGATATAAGATACAATCACATATACCTAAAATGAGAGGAGAGAAGAAAAGAATGGGTTCAAACTTAAACATCATATATCAAAAACCACTAGTAAACATGAAAAGAATAAAGAGAAAGGAATTCATATATACCACTAAAGAAAATCAGCAAAACATAAAGGAAAGAAAAACAAGAAAGGATTGGAGAAAATCTCCAGAAACAACAAAATGGCAATAAATACATATCTATTAATAATTACTGTGAAGGTAGATTGACAAAATGATCCAATCAAAAAACACAGGGTATGAGAATGGATTAAAAAAAAAAAGACTCTTGTATATGTTGCCTACAAGAGACTCATTTCAGACCTAAAGACACCTGCAGATTGGAAGTGAGAGAAGAGAGAAACACTGATCATGCAAATGGATGTCAAAAGAAAGCCAGAGTACTAATACTCCACTGGACAAAAAAAAAACTTTAAAACAAAGACTCAAAAAAGAGACAAAGAAGGACACTATACAATAATAAGGGGACAATCCAACAGGAAGATGTAACATGTGTAAATATTTATGTACTAACACAGGAGCATATAAATACATAAAACAATCACTAAAAAAAAAAAAAAGGAACTAGTCAATAATAATACAATAATAGTAAGGACTTTAACACCCCACTTACATCAATGAACATCATCTTAACAGAACATCAACAAGAAAACAATGGCTATGAATGACATACTGGACCAAATGCACTTAACAAATATTTACAGAGCATTCCATCCTAAAACAGCAGAATACACATTCTTTCCAAGTGCATATGAAGCATTCTCCAGAACAGACCACACATTAGGCCACAAAGTAGGCCTCAACAAATTCAAGAACACTGGTGTCATGCCATATACCTTTTTTGACCACAATGCAATGAAACTAGAAGTCTAGCACCAGAAAAAATCTAGAAAGACTACAAATACCTGGAGGTTAAATAACATGCTACTAAACTAAATAAAAACATAAAATAACATGCTACCAAAACTAGATAAAAACACCACAAAAAAAAAGAGAGCTGCAGGCCAGGATCTCTGATGAACATAACTAAAAGTCCTTAACAAAACATTAGCAAACTGAATCCAACAACACATTAGAAAAGATCATTCACCACAATCAAATGGGATTTATTCCTGGGCTACAAAGGTGGTTCGATATTTGCAAATCAATCAACGTGATACATCACATTAATAAAAGAAAGGAAAAGAACCACGTGATCATTTCAACAGAGGCAGAAAAAAGCATCTGACAAAGTACAATATTCATTCATGATAAAAACCTCAACAAAGTAGGTTTAGAGGAATATACCTCAACATAATAAAGGCCATATATAACAAAACCACAGCTAATATCATCCTAAATGAGGAAAAACTAAGAACTTTCCCTCTACAATAAGGAAAATGACAAGGATGTCCACTCTGACCACTTTTATTCAACATAGTACTGGAAGTACTAGCCACAGCAATGAGACAACAAAAAGAAATAAAAGGCACCAAATCAGTAAGGACAAAGTAAAACTTACACATTTTCCTCAAAAAATTAAAAAGAGAACTACTCTATAATCCAGCAATTACACTACTAGGTATTTATCCAAAAAATACAAAAATACCAATTTAAAAGGATACATACACCTCACTGTCTACAGCAGCATTATCTATAATAGCCAAATTACAGAAATAGCCCAAGTGTCCATCAACTGAGAAATGGATAAAGAAGATGTGGGATGTATATACAATGGAATATTACTCAGCCATAGAAAAGAATGAAATCTTGGCCATTTGCAGTGACATGAATGGAGCAAAAAAGTAAAATGCTAAGTGAAATAAGTGAGAGAAAAACAAATACCATATGATTTCAGTCAAATGTAAAATTTAAGTAACAAAACAAGCAAAGGTGGGGAGGAAACGGGGGGCAGGGAGAGCAAACCAAGAAGAAACAGACTTTTAACTATAGGGAACAACCTGATGGTCACCAGAGGGAGGATGGGTTGGGGGTGGGTGAAAGGGGTGATGGGTATGGAGGGGCACACTTGTCATGACGGGCACCAGGTGATGTATGGAAGTGTGGAGTCACTGTATTGTATACCTGAAACTACTATTACACTATATTAACTAACTGGAATTTAAATAAAAACTTAAAAAAGAGAAAAAAAGAAAATTCACACAAATTCAAGCACTCATGTGTTTGAAAAAACAAAACAAAACAAAAAAACAACAAGAGGATTCAAGATTCAGAGGTGTGGCGCTTGGGTGGCTCAGTGCGCTAAGCCTCTGCCTTCGCCTCAGGTCATAATCTCAGAATCTTGGGATCAAGCCTGGAGTAGGGCTCTCTGCTCAGCAGGGAGCCTGCTTCCTCCTCTCTTTCATCCTGCCTCTCTGACTACTTGTGATCTCTCTCTCTTTCTGTCAAATAAATAAATAAAATCTTTAAAAAAAAAAAACGCAGAGGTTACGTGAGGACTCTGGCACATGCTAGCCGTGTGATTTTGAGATGCTCACAGGATCAGTTTCCTCATTTGTAAAACTGGAATATTAACAGCAGCATCTAAAGGAATCATGGAATTTATAAGCCATAATGTGTTCTGAATACATTTTAAGCATTTGATGACTACTAGGGGAGGAAAAAAACTATTTGAGATAGGAGTAGCATATGCTATAATGACTCTTGCTTCAAGGTCCACATTGTATAAACATAACAAAAATCCATCTTGATCTCAGGATAGTGTGTGTTAAATTTTCTTTTCTCATATGCTTTTGAAATAAATATTGCATATTGTTCTAAGTAAGTCATACAGGGCGGCTGTATGGCTCAGTCAGTTAAGGACCCAACTCTTGATGTCAGCTCAGGCCATCATCTCAGGGTCATGAGACTCAGCCCTGCAATGGGCTCCCTGCTGCGCACAGAGCCCATTTAAGATTCTCTCTCGCTCTCCTCCTGCCTCTCCCCGCCCAACTCATGCTCACTCTCTCCCAAATAAATAAATCGTGTAACATCGTCTTCATAAAAACAATCATAAACGTATAGCATATCACAAAAATGTAGCCCTAAATCTGACACCTATTTTTGGAAAGACAAACATTCATGAAGTATGTGCGTGACTTACAAGTTGCAATGATCAACGTTTAGTCAGTTCTTTGAAAGCAAATCATCTATGTTTTTAACCTTTTTAAATCAACTACTTAGCATTATTCTAAGCACATACGTTTTCTATATATTTTAGATGAATGAATAAATGATAACAAATATACTGAATTTTTAGATATTTAGTGAGAACATCTGGTGAATACACAGGACATATAAATGAAAGAATCTAACTTTTATGTTTCCTATAATAGGAAATTTTTAAAATCCATCTTGTCCATGCCAGAATATTTCCTTGAATACTCTGCTAGCTGCATTTGGAGGGCCACCCACCACCATTACAACCACCAAGAAAAAATGCAGACAATATCATCGCCATGTCTCAAAACCTCTGATTTGGTCTCTGCCTCAGAGTTTAAACTGCTCCAAGCTGTGTATGCCAAATAAACACACACGATCAGTAGTAGACAAAAATTATAATCAAAATTGCTGCATAGGTTCTTTTCTCAAGGAATTGTAAAGTTTGGACCAGTAGCGCAAATGCCAGGATTAGGTATGATGTTTTAAAAAAAAAAGTAAGAAATGAGAAACATAGAATTTAAGACAACAGGCTAGCTTCCTTTTCTCTGCTTTTATATACTGAATATTACTTTTCTATCCTTTTCAAATCTTAACCTGAGCAGTATACTGCTTTCACACACCTTGCTTTATAGTGGCATCTCATAGGAAGGGAACTAGTACTATATCAGCAACTATATTCTTTCTCAGAATAGAGAAAACTTTTTCTACATTTAATCAGCATGATGACATTTGGATGTGTTTTTTTTCTTTCATTTTTTTATATTATGGGATAGATATTCAGATTGTGACTAATCCTTATAAGAAATATATCAGTTGCCCCCCCTTCCCTTACTTTTCACCAACATGTGAGAGATTGTTAAGAGACACTCCTTACATCAGCAAACAAGATAATACTGATACTGTGTCTGACTCAGTAAGAGACAGGTATATGGCAAAATTTGTCACCGTCCAAGAAATACTCAAACTTCATGGCATTCACTAAATGACAAGTGACACAGAGTATGATAATTACAACTCAGTTAATAGGTACAGCTTCCAGAATATACTGAAGTAAAAACTACAAAAGAAAAAACAATCAGTTCAGGAGAAAGCCTTCAGCCACTCAATAAACTGGAAAGTGGAAAATAGGTCATAGTAAAAGTCACTGTAAAGCAAATTTCCAAATTCAGTAGGGATGTGGCTTTTTGACCTGCTACCAATGAAGACTGAAATATTATTCATCTTCTCCACATCTTCATGTAAATTTAATTTTTATGAAATTGTTGACTTGCTAACCCTAGAGACTAGTGATCTCTCTATTAATCTACAGAATGAGTCTTAATGGTAAACTCTTCAAACAAGCACTTTTTCATTCCTGTCACCTCTGTTTCCATTCAAAATAGTACACTGTGCCTCCCTTGAATACATTTACTGGATAGAAAATGAAGAGAAAAATGAATGTTTTATACTCACTCCCTTACTCCTAAAGGAATGAGTGGATGATCCTTGAAAGCCAGTTAATTATTCCCTGAACATGTCCTGAAAACAATAGCAAATCTGAAAGTCTAATTCTTTCTCATAAAATAAGGGCAAAGAAACTACCCCAAAGATGTAGAGATTAGCAGAAAACAAAGAACCAAAGGTTATTCAAGGAGTTGTAATGTAAGAATGCCTTGAGCTTGGCTTGGTTATTTTTCACTTTTATAAAATTGGATGGTACATTTTTAAAATGTTCAAGTTTTCAAAATGTCATGGAAGAAGGCAGTAACTGCTTTTAGTTCTCATTAAAGTTTCTTTAATTCACACATGGATTTATGAAAGAAATTGATTTCTGCTATCAGTTACACTGAACCAACTCTCCCACTGAGAACAACTGTAATAGCTAGATACATTTTTTAAAGTCTGTTTGAAGGGATCAGAGAGCTATCAAATCAGTAAGGACCTGAAGGGTCAAGAACCCAGGGAGAAAAGAAGAGTAAAGAATTGAGGTTGATATTTAGAAGTACTTTTACCCATAAGGCATTTTCTAATTCCCAAACAGGAGCCAAAAGGCAGAAATACCTAGCAAAAAGGGATGGCCACAAATCTTCACTTGGGTTTTTTCAGAAGCAGACGTTGAGAAAAAGATTTTAGGGTGAGTAGTTCATTTGGAAGATGCGAAGAACATCAAGAGGGAAGTGGGAATTGATGTGAGAAAGAAAAACCACCAATGAGAAGCACCTGAATGAGCAGGTTACAAAGGACCAGAGTAACTGGGAAAGGTGAAGCACATTTCATTTATGTGCTATGGGGAGGAGGTAGTATTTGTGTGATCTTCCTTATCAGGTGATAACAGAGGGATGTTTCTGAGGGTGTTAAATCATTCCAAAGCATTCCTAGCCTTCCAGGAATATAGCAGAAGATACAGATACTGGCAACCATCTATTACCTGGAGCACACAGATATAGAAAGCTTTGGGGGTTTTGAGGAGGTACTGACAATATCTGCTACAGTATGACCTCTGTAATACTCAAAACAATTCACACCCCCAGTTAAGTTTACTCTTTGCTGTCACCTCTTCTTCAGGGTCAAATTTTTTTAAATTAACATGCACAGGAATTTTAATGGAACAAGGGACCTGCCTCATTGTAGTTCATCCAAAAGTTGCAAATAATATTCACTACCTCTTCTACTATTCGATCAAGAGTCCCTTTATAATTGGCCAGTGGGTGATCTGGGATAAACAAAAGTTTTTTATCCTTGAGGGTTGTGAGCCCCCAGTTACCACTCTCTTGTTAGGTCATGGTTTCTGCTATTACCCCTTTCTGGTAAATTACTAGATATAAAAATACAACTTCCCTGCCTTTATTATGTTGCAGCAACTCTTTATGCACATCTGTTTTCTAAACATAATAAGTTTCTAACTGTGTAAAAACCTCTCAAACACCTTCCATACTTCTGTGTGAGAATTCGGCATGACTAGAGAGTATATAGCTGTGATTTTAGCTTTTGTGGCACTCTTGCTGTGTACCCTGGTGGAAGCATTTCTCTCTGAGAAACAGAAGCACAAATTCATCAAGTGGGTCCCTGAGAGTAATGGTGGAAGACACCACTGATACTTGCACTCTTGGTTCTTAGATCCTGGTAGTCCTGTGACACCTTCAGAGGTCTTCGGGGTCAATAATATTCTAATAATATTGACAGGTTATCTGCCTTGGAATAGTAGTTGGTGCTATCACTGGCTAAATTAATGGTACTTCCCCATTATTTTCTATATCTGCCTGATATTTTCAGGATTTAGCTTGGTTAACTGAATGGAAATACTATAGAAACCACCAACCTTGAATCCTTTAAGTATATGGGGTGATACTAAATTTGCCATTTCTCTCAAGATACATTATGACTTCTCACTTAGTCTTTCGAGCAGTGAGGAATTTTAGGGGTTTCCATTTGTTTGTTTGTTTTCAAACATTCTGGTTCCTTCTCCATAAGTCAGAGAGCCAATGTGAGAATTCTGAAAAAGTATAAGTATAAATACCTTTGTTATGCAAGGAGGGACTGGAAACTCACCAAGGAATTGATGAAACCACTGGATTCACCATGAGACAGACTTAGGTCAGGACCCTGTGTACCATCTGACCTCCCTAGTACTTCACTAGCAAGAGAGACATAAGATTACAAGGATTAAAATAATTCCATGTGTATCTCTAAGTGGAATTTGATTAGAAACCAGTAACAAAAATATAATTTCCCAATACTGGAGCTCAAGTTAATGTTGCTGTATGATTTTTTTTAATTTGCTGAATGGAAATATAAGAAACATAAATTATATTGGGTCTTCTGGGACACATTTAAAGATTCTAAGATAGAAATTTATAGCCTTGAAGGCATATTTAGAAAAAGAATGAATGCTAATACTCCATGATGTCTGTATCTATCTCAGTAAGTTACCCAAAGAAAGTAAAAGGAAGGGAATAGTAAAAACAAGAAACTAGTAAAATAAAGAAAAGCACTCATTAGAGACAAAAAAAAATTTAAATGAGGAGTTTGGAAATAATAGCTTAACAAAATAAATAATAACTTAATAAAACTGTTGACTTCATGGAAAGACTTTCAAGAGAAAGACAAAGACGACAAAGAGAGAGGGAGAAAAGCCAAACAATATCAGGAATGAAAAATGTTAAAATACCATATGATTTCACTCATATGTGGAATTTAAGAGACAAAACAAATGAACAAGGTAAGGGTGAGAGAAGGGAAGCAAACCAAGAAACAGAACAAACTGAGGGTTACTGGAGAGGAGATGGGTAGGGGGATGAGTTAAATAAATGATGGTATTAAGGAGGGCAATGGTTGTGCTGAACACTGGATTTCGTATATAAGTGATGAATCACTAAATTCTACACCTGAAACTAATATTACAATGTATGTTAACTAATTGGGATTTAAATAAAAATTTGGAGAAAGAAAAAAAGATGTAAAATTATAACAAACAATTTTACATAATTTTAGATAAAATGAACAGATGGCTAGTAAAATACAGCTTCATAAATCTAACACAAGAAAAAATAGACAATCTGAATATTCTTATACCTATAAGAATTACCGCTCCAATGAAAATCTTCCGAGAAAATTTCAGGCCAAGATGATTTCATTATTGAAGTCTTTCAAATATTTAAGAAATAATTAACAACAATCTTACTCAAAAACTATTCTTAGAGAATAAAGGGGGAAATTCCCAGCTTATTTTGAGACCAACATAACTATCATTCCAAAATCTGACAGAAACAGAAATATACATGGAAAATCATATATAAAATATTGGCAAATATTTTATATTTAATAAGCCAGAGATATATACAATTCTGGTTGATTCCAGAAATGCACAATAGAGTCTAACATCCAAAAATAAATCATAAAATTCATCACATTAACAAAATAAGGGATATTTTGAGGAGTATATTTGAAGAAATGTTCAACACTCTTACATGCATTCATAATACTAATAGAAGATTCCCTTAAGCCATCTAAAAAATATGTTACAATAAAAAAATTACATCCAACAGTGACTACTTAAAGATTTCTAGGGGTACCTGGATGGCTCAGTCATTAAGTGTCTGCCTTTGCCTCAGGTCATTGTCCCAGGGTCCTGGGATCGAGCCCCACTTTGGGCTCCCTACTCAGCAGGGAGGCTGCTTCTCCCTCTCCCACTCCCCTTACTTGTGTTCCCTCTCTCGCTGCATCTCTCTCTGTCAAATAAATAAATAAAATCTTTAAAAAGAAAAAAAAAGATTTCTCCATGAAATTGTAGGGAGGGACTGAAATGTCCATTATCACCAGCTTTGTTCAACATTCTTTTTAAGGTCCATTTAGGAAAAATAAAGCAAGAAAAAAAATAAAATTATAATAACTTCAAAGGAAAAATAAAACTGTCTTTTAACTCTACCTTTTATGTACATAAAACATATAAATAAATCTGAACACAATTTTTCACCTTAATAAGTGATCTTAGGAATCTTCTGGAATAATCTGTCAATATAAAATCAACTTTAATTCCATTTAAAAACAATAATTAGAAGAATATTTTTCATAATGCAATTTGCAATAGCACCAAAAACATCAAATATATAGGCATAACTGTAATTTAGAATAATACAAAATTACCAAAAGAAAATAAAGATGTAAGGCAATGAGGGTTATAACATATTCATGAGTAGAAGGATTAATACGGTAAAGATTTCTTTGTTCTTAAATTGATCTATAGATTTTGTACACCACCAATCAAAAACCCCACATTTATTTTTTAAACTAACAGGCTTTTTCTAAAATTTATATGGAAAATGTAACTGGCCAAAAGCAACCAAGATTATCCTTAAAAAACCCAAACAAAATTGGAAGACTTGCATAACAAGATATCAAAATTTATCATAAAAAGAGAATATGTAGAATGCTGTACTGAGTGAAGCAAAGGCAAACAGATGAATGAAACAGAATAGATTCAGATTACATTTATATTTTTTTAAGGTTTTATTCATTTATGAGAGAGAACTTGAGCAGGAGGGAGGGGCAGAGGGAGAGGGAGAAGTAGGCTCCCTGAGAAGCAAGAAGCCCAACACAGGGCTCCATCCCAGGACCCTAGGAGCGGAAAGTAGATGCTTAACCAACTGAGCCACCCAGGTGCCCCTGAGATCATATTTAAACAGAGACTTAATGAGTGGTAAATGTATCCTTGCAGAACAGGTGGAACAGAATAACCTTTTTGATAAAATGAGTTTGGTCATTGCATAAGGATATGCCCTCGGTCAGTCTATATGGACAACAGTTAAACTGGACCACCTACCTCTCATAAAAATAAAAGTGGAGTATAGAAGAGTAAAGGGAGTAAAACTGTAAAAGATAAATATAATAATAAAAAAAACTTTTTTGGAACTTAACATAGTAGAAGTAGGCAAGACTTCTTATGGAGTAATTATAAGCAAAAATATTGATAAATGATATTAAAATAAAGAAGAGATTCTCATCAAAAGAGACTACTAAGAGAGTAAAGATATATGCCACAGAGTAGGATAATATATCTACACTGTATTTAATAAAACAAGAAGCCCATAATCAGAATATATGAAGAATCTACACTAATCAAGATGTAAAAGACAACCAACCAACAGTAAATGGCCAACTGTCTTTTGCATCTCAAAAGGGAGTAACTTGGAGCACCTGGATGTCTCAGTGGGTTAAGCCTCTACCTTTGGCTCGGGTCATGATCTCAGGGTCCTGGGATCCATCCCTGCTCAGCTGCTTCTCCTTCTCCCTCTGCCTGCTGCTCCACCTACTTCTGCTCTCTCTCACTCTGTCAAATACAAATATAAAAATATTTTTTAAAAGAGGGTAACTCATGATCAATAAACATATGAGAAAGTGTTCAGCCTCCTTAATCACCAAAAAAATGGAAACTAACTTCCCAGTGATCTATGTTTGCATATATATCAATATGACTGCAATGTAACAGTCTGAGAACAACCAGAACTGCAAGGATGAGGAGAGCCTGGAACCTTCATCATTTCCACTTCGGAAAACTGGTGCTCTCTGCTGAAAAGGGACATGTTCGTACCCTACCACATCCACCCCCCCCACCCACCAACAATCACAAAACTAAATACAAACCCAATAAAAATACATACACATAGTGACTGAAAGTTTTGCTTAACTATATTATAATAACATTACATGAATACCTGCAAACCAGAAACAATGCCAATGTCAATAAAGATTAGTGGAACTCATAAAAATAAATAATTACTATATTTCTAAAGCAACAGAACAGAACAACAGCACACATATAACTCTTAGTGAAAGAAACCAGACACAAAATACTACACACTGCATGATACCATTAAGTCAAACTAATCTATAGTGAAAGAAGTGGCTTCTTTGCAGAAGGTGGGTAATAAAATGAAGGAATCACAGAAAGACATTTGTGAAAATTCTTCAAGGTCCATTTTTAATGTCTGTATGCTTTTCTTTGTGTACATTACAATTCGACAAAAATTACTTTCAAATATAGATTAAAAATAATGGAAATTATAATACAAAAAGCAAAATATAATGTCAAAATTAATCACAAAAGAAAACAGGGGATAATTAGTATAAGCCTTTGTACTAGGTAAGTAAATCTAATTTCTTGACTCGTTCTTTAAATGATTTAAATTTAGTTTTGAGAACACGCTGAAACATCAAATTCTTACCATGAAATGAAACATCATATATTAAATGTAAAATGAATAAATTGGAGTATTAACTCAGTGTATCCACAGGGTATTCTGGATTAAATGAGAAAGATCTCAATTATAGAGTTTTACTATTACAAACAGAAAGTTTGCACACCTGACAAACTGTGTATTTTCATTAATGAACTTGCACGACTTTGCAGTATCACCAACTGTAAGTACCACCAACCCCTCAAATAATTTTAACCCCAATTAAATGTTTTATATTTTCCCCACAGCTACTTATGCTTCTCTGTTCCTAGTTGCTATAAACTGACAGCCTGGTCTCCTAACCATTTACATTTAAAACCTCAGTGCCAACCTTGACACTGCCCTCTTTTCTATTGATCCTTTTTGCTTTATTAGCTTTCACATCTATCACAACCTTTACATTCCAGTGGCCAACCTCTCCTTCAAGCCCATAATTACTCTCTCCTAGAATACTGCAAATAGTCTTTTCACTTTTAGTCTCTTGATGTCACTCAGGGCTATTCAAGCTAGTAGATTAGTCCCTTTTTGTGTATGTGGACAGCACTAATCATGTTATTCTTCATCTCAAAAACCTTAATTGAGTTCCTACTATATAGAGAATGAATCCCAGTATCCTTAGCTTGACTTCTAAGGCCATCCAAAATCTGGCCCCAAACTAATCTCCGACTAGCATGCTCCATGCTGCCATCACCAGCAGTAATTACATTCAGCTCGCTTTTCTGCCTGTTTCTTTGATTGGGCTGCTCCCATCGCCCAGAATAATTTTTTCCACTCTTCCACAATTTTAAATCCTCTCCAACCTTTAAAAAACTAATTTGTCATGAAAACTGTAGAATAAAAACTTAAGTGGTTTTTTAAATTGATCAGGTTTCAGGATCACCTGAGGAGCTTCTAAAATTAACCAATACTGGGATCATATCTGCAGACTGCTAGAGTCACCAAAATTTACAAAGTCCCCCGGTATTGCTGTGGCCACCAGCTCAACACCAGCCCAGACTAGTTTTGTGGGACCTGATAGTCTAAAATCCGCACGGAGGATAGCCAGGCTAAGTACAGAAGTAAGATTGTAAGATTTGCCACATATATGGGAAACCTTGATCACAGAATGAAGGCTGAAGTAAAAGCAAATTGTTTGCAATCCCCTTCTTGATATGGTTGTTACAGGCCTACCAAACTCTATCTTAGAGGTAAAACATAGATTAATTCTGGAGGAATTACTAATAAATTTTAAAAAGCAGTATAGTGAAAAAGATCCTGGAGAAGAGGAAGAACACAACTGGAAGAAGGGAAGAGCACAGTTCCCAAAACATCACAGGAAAACACTCAACAACACAAAAGTTGCAGAGAAAATAACTGAAAGCAGTCAGGAAAAAAACAAGTCAAAAAAAAAAAAAAAAAAAGGTATTCTACATGCAGGAAACACCAATTTGAATACTACTGACTTCTCAGTGAGGGCAAAGAAAACCTGGAACATCTTTAAAGTGCTGACACACAACAAACAAACAACAAAAACCTACCAACAAAGAATCCTGTGACTCACGAAATGTTTTTCATAAATGCAGGCAGACTTCCAGTTTTTGTCTAAGATGTACAAAGCTGGTAAGAGCGTCATTCCCACCCTAATGACAAGAAAAAGGAGGATAATGTACAAAATTATAATGGTTCTTGGACACATCAAAAGCTGAGGTAACAGAACAACCAACTACTCTGATATCAAAGGGAAGACGGGCCTGAGCGCCGTCATAATAGCCGCAGCAGCAGCAGATGAGATCTTCATATAAGATTCCATAAGAGGAATTTGATAAGATCTGAGAAGAGGAATTCAGCTACATTTTTAGTGAGCTGTGCAAGGCCCAGTGTGAGCTAGTGTGAGAGATCAGGAACCCTAAGGGTCGCAGATACAGGGCATTTTGCACCCACTCGAGACTTCTCCATGGACGCACAAGGTACACAGGACTCACCATGTGCATAAGAAATCTACAGGACAAAGCCTCCCGCGGTGTTACAGGCCAGGACACAGGGAGCGGCAGCCCCTAGACAAAAACACGAAGTGCCTTTGCGGTGCCACGAAATAATGAAAGGTTTAAGCCACCAGGGAAAAGGCAGCAAACCCCATACCTGAGAGGACAGAGTAAAAGATCCACCGCGGCTGGGGCGGTGGAGAAAGGGAAAAGGAAAAAGAAAAATGCCGTCGTTCCCTCAGGGAAGGGGCAAGAGATCCGTCCTGGACTCAGTCCATTAGATGTTTCTGAGTACACAGGGCAGTGGCAAAGAACCCACCCCCGAGAACCAGAGACTCAGCCCCTGCAAGAAACTATGGCTGAGCCAGGAACACAGAGACCCCCTTGCCTCCCGAAACAGGCAAGCATGCACACAACCAAAAGCAAAGTACCAAGTCGGAGAGTGGCAAAAGCAAGGAATCAGATTCTCTCTGAGAATACCTGATATATTACCTTCCAAGTAGTGTGACATCACTTTCTTAGGTAACTAATTAGATCAGATGAGAATAACGCATGCTACACTATTTCAGGTAGAGTGATACATACATACATACATACATACATACATACAAATTTGTACCATAGAAAATATCTTAGGAGTAAGTACAAGAAGCTGTAACATTCAATACTAAAGAAAGTGGACTTTGGGAGAGGTGAATTAGGAGCTTTGTCTCATTATTTTAATCATCATTATAATATTTGTATTATTTCAATAAATTTCTATTTCAAATATTTCATAAAGGCTAAAATTATTATACTGATGTTGGTAAAGATGCAGGGAATTACTGGTAAATTCTGAGATCCATATAAGCTTTTTGGAAAATAATTTGATAATTACACAATCAATGGTCATGAAAATGTCAAATTTTCTGTTTTTGGCATAAAGTTTAATCATGGAACTATATCCCAAGAAAATAATCCAAAATATGAAAAAGACTATTGCACAGATATAGAACAAAGTACCCTGCTGAATTTTTTAAATGTAACTACAATTTTCAACTCTAGAATAATTCAATTTTTATGGCACCTCCACTTAATGGACATGGTATCATCATTAGGAATTATCGTTATACAGACTCCCCAGCACCATGGACAATGAATATGATTTGATTATGTTAACTGCAAAGTCAAGACAATACCACCTGGTTGTGCACAGGCAAAGGGCCAAACTTCACTAAGCTTGTACCCCAGAAAATTTGCTACTCCAAGCTTCAGTCTTTAGATCTATAAAATGAGAAGTGCACATAAAACAGATTTTTCACTAGAATGAGAAAATAATGAGAATGCACACATTACCTGAGCTCTCAATAAATACTGACTATTAGTATTATGACATATATTATACAAATGGCATTTTAAATACACAAACATACAGATACAAATGACACTGGAAAGAAACAAACTAATACATATAAGTATGCTCTTGGCTGATTTTTTTTTTAAAGATTTTATTTATTTATTTGACAGAGAGAAATCACAAGTAGGCAGAGAGGCAGGCAGAGAGAGAGAGGAGGAAGCAGGCTCCCTGCTGAGCAGAGAGCCCGACGCGGGACTCGATCCCAGGACCCTGAGATCATGACCTGAGCCGAAGGCAGCGGCCTAACCACTGAGCCACCCAGGCGCCCCTGCTCTTGGCTGATTTTAAAGGAATTTTTTTTTCCTTTTCCATAGTTTCTAATTTTTTCAATATGGATTATGGTTCCCTTCTAACTTAAAAAGTGATTATATTAGATAATGTGCTTTCCCTTCTTATTCTCAGCTTAGGTCAAATCTATTAAATCTAGAACTACTGTCCATATTTAGAACTTTCCTTCAGTGTTTTCAAATGCCTAATTAAGGAAGGATATAAATTCTTTCTTTGGTAAGTTACTTACACTTGAACTTTAGGTGTCTATAAATGTGGCTCTCTTAGATAAAATTCTTTTCTGCTGGAATATTTAAAACTTTCTGAAATAAAAGCTTTATATTCAATGAACACATTCACACGTACAAACCTCATCCGGGAAAAACCCATGCTCCAGTCATCTAGAAATTGATAGAAAGACTCCATCAAGTGCAGCAGTGGACCTGGTCATAAGTGAGGGACTTAGCTCATTCTGGAGCCAAAGATTTGTGAGGCCACAAAACGAATCCCTGACACACATGTGATTGATGACATTGCCCTAGATCTGGGGAGTGTGGATTTATTCAAATATATCCCTGGACTGCTGACAACACCCAAATCCAAACTGTTCCAAATGAAGGCTTGAAGAAGCAATTTTCAGGTGAACTGAAGAAGAAAATCATATGTTTGCACCGAGGGAGGTAGCAAATTTATGAAAACAATATGGGTGAAATGACAGGTTTGTAGGACGATTTTGGTACATCTGCATGTGAACTTTCACTCAGCAGGAACTGTGAGGACAAGGTGAAGAAAGAAAAATAAAAATTCAGTTCTTACCCATAAAGCTGACTTGGTGTATGTAGTTAGAAATTTGGAATATACAGGGGTGTGTGTGTATGTACATTAAGAAGAAATAAAAATACTTAGTTTATATTTGAGTTCAAAACTGGCACTAAAGAAAGTGTTGCTAATCATGTGTAGATGTTTTGAAAAAATCATTTACAAAATCTTACTTGACAAAAATAAACCTCTGCATTGACTATTAAAATACTCAACGAAGGTCATCCTTCGTTGAATTACTAGCAGTTTCTATAAGGATGAGTTCAGCTAAAACTATGTAAATACTACACAGTGATTAAGAAAACAGGCTCAAGTGTCCAACATACAAAAATCTAAAAGAATAAATTTAACTTTAGGAAAGCAAATTGTGTGGTAAAATATGCACATTTTATTTTTCTATAAAGATTTTTTTTTTATTTATTTAACAGATGGAGATCACAAGTAGGCAGAAAGACAGGTAGAGAGAGGAGGAAGCAGGCTCCCCACTAAGCAGAGAGTCCAATTCAGGGCTCAAGCCCAGGACCCTGGGATCATGACCTGAGCCGAAGGCAGAGGCTTTAACCCACTGAGCCACCCAGGTGCCCCAAAATATGTATATTTTAAAACAGTTATGTAAAATAACTATGCCATTATTTATCTATTTGCAAGTTTAAATGCACAGAAAAAATACCAGGAATAGTGCATACCAAGGTTAATAGTGGTAGAGGTTACCCTTGGAAGTGAGCATGTATTTGCATTTGTGTGTGCACGTGCAGGTGTGTGCCTCTGTATATGCACAGGTAAGAATTCTTTATGATTTTCCATCATGTTTCTTTGATTCACTGAAAACGTTTTCTTTTAATTTTTAATTTTTATGTAACTGAAAATAAAATGTTGTATATTTCAAATGAGAGACACTTTTTATATACAGGAAACTACCAGACAACAGTATATAATGAAGAAAAATCAAAAAAATAAAATGTCAATAACTAGTAAAGGCTAACATTCAATAATAGGTTTTCAGAGAATAAAAAGATCATTTACAGCAGAATAAAAACTTTCTAAGGTCAAAACTATGAAGAAACTATGAAGAAATATAAAACAAAACAGAAACAATAAAAATCCTTACTATTTAGCCTAGTACCCAGTACTAGTACATAGTAGCTATTTCCGTGATCATTTTTTCAATGCCAATAAGTGTCACAAGACCCTGGGCATGTAATATCTCTGCCACTGGTTTCTCATACTTGTCAAATACACTCATCTTCCTGCGTTATTTTTAAGATCCCATTAAGGTACAACAATCTTCATTCAAAGGATACCATCATTTCTATGCCAATATGTTATATCCTAATGTGCAAGAGATTTTCTGGGACTTTCAATTTCCAAAACAATCTACCCCATGGTCCACAGAAGTAAAGTTTTTGGGGGGTGCCTGGGAGTCTCAGTCAGTTGATTGCTCTTGATTTCAGCTCAGGTCCTAATCTCAGGTCTTGAGCCCTGAGTTGGACTTTGTGCTCTGCAGGGAGTCTGCTTGAGTTCTCCCTCTCCCTCTGCTCCTTCCCACTGTGCTCCCTCATGCTCTCTCTCAAATAAAGAAAAAAAAAATAAAGAAAGTTGTTTGGTTTCTTGTAGTACTTAATTTAGGAACTATGACCATAATATGTAAGCCTCCTGCTGGCAAGGTATTTAATGTCACTGACAAGACACCCATTTCAGGCCCTGAAACTTGGAAAACAATTCTCATAGCTGCCACTTAAAGAAGGGCTAGGTATTACCATCCCAAATTGATTCTGGTTTCAATAAGGCAAACATCATGGGCACCTGGGTGGCTGTCGTTAAGCATCTATCTGCCTTTGGCTCAGGTCATGTTTCTGGACTACCGAGATCAAGTCCCACACAGGGCTCCCTGGTCTTCAAGGAGTCAGCTTCTCCCTTTGATCCTCACCTCACTTGTGCTCATTCTCTCTCTTTCTCTCTCAAATAAATAAATAAAATCTTTAAAAAAAAAAAAATAAGGCAAACATCACAGTAAGTCAGTAGAAAACTTTAAAACCCATTTGTCTACATTAAGTGTTAAGAGAAAGGAATGTTTCCAGAATAAAAGTCTTTCTTTGAAAACAGACAAGATAGGTTTTATCAAGAACATAGCAATAAATATAATGGCGAATAGGACTATATATGAGAAACTATGAAAGGAAAGCAAAATGCTACACAAGGTAATTGCTAAATTTGTGAACTGTACCTGATTTTTTCCCAAATGGAAATAAGTTATAACTGCAAGTAAAGAAATACATGTACTTTGCTTTTTAAAAAATAATAAATCAGAGGCAAGTACATAAATGAAAATAAAAACTACACATAAAACTACACATAATACCACCATCCACAGATAACCACTGCTGACATATCCTTCCATTTTTTTCAAAAGCACACACAAACAATTTACATGTCTGAACTTATAATCTGTTTTCCCTTTAAAATGCAGTATTATGAACTGTAACTTATGTCATCATAGCATTATCAACAAACACTTATATTCTTTCTAGCTTTTCACTACTGAAAGACATTATAATGAAATATCTAGAAAAGACATGTTTCCTCAGCTGTTCTAAATTCCCAGTCAAGATTCTGAAAAATAAAATAGAAATTACTTCTCTAAGGATGAGATTGTTGAAATTTCTGTTGAAAAACTACAGAAAACAGAAACAGAGGAAAGCAGAAAACTTCAACGGAACATTCCATATGAACATTCCAGTCAGGGGTTGCATCCTCCAGAAGCAAACAGGCACATGTAATCCCTGCTTTACTGCAAAACACTTCTGCAAATCAACACAACTCTGAAGGATGTATTTGAAGGTAGCAAGGATTCCAAAGAAGAAGGCAGAAAGACAGGCAAGTCTCTGAAAAGAAAAAGTTGACTAATTTTAGTTTTTAAAAATTTTTTAAAGATTTTATTTATTTATTTGACAGGGAGAGAAAGAGAGCACAAGCAGGGGGAGTAGCAGGCAGAGGCAGAGGGAGCAGCGGCTCCCCGCTGAGCAGGGAGCCCAAGGCAGAGCTCCATCCCAGAAGCCTGGGATCATAACCTGAGCCAAACGCAGACACTTTAACCAACGGAGCCACCCAGGTGCCCCTAGTTTTTTTGTTTTTTGAAAGATATTTAAAGCTTTATTTTATGATAAGTATTAAAAGTTAGTCCCCTGATTGGTCAGGGGAATGAGACTGAGACAAGGTGAAAGTTATGCAAAGCTCTATTCTATGCTAAGCATTAGAAGTCAGACTGACCGGCCAGGGCTGTCTCCGAAGAGAGCGACCAGCCACAGCTGACAGGCTCAAGAATTGACTGACTGACCAGTCAGGGCCATATACACTATGGAGTATGATGCCGCCATCAGAAAGGATGAATACCCAACTTTTGTAGCAACATGGACGGGACTGGAAGAGATTATGCTGAGTGCAATAAGTCAAGGAGAGAGAGTCAATTATCATATGGTTTCACTTATTTGTGGAGCCAACAAATAGCATGGAGGACATGGGGAGTTAGATAGGAGAAGGGAGTTGGGGGAAATGGGAAGGGGAGGTGCTCCTAGTTTTTAAATTTTATTGATGTATAGCTTACTTTAAAAATTGCACATACTTAATGTATACACCATGACCAAGGTACTGAACACATCCATCCCTTCCAGGATTTTCCTTCTGTTCTTTACTGGGACTTTTTTGTTTGTTTTGCTTTGTTTTGTTTTTGTGGCAAGAAAACGTAACATGAAATTTACTCTCTTAAATATATTAAAGTACAAAATATGTGTTGTTAATTATAGGCACTATGTTGCTCAGCAGATGTCTGAAACATACGTATCTTGTATAGCTAGAACTTTATGCTCTTGAACAGCTCCCCCTCCCCCAGCTCCTGGCAACCTGCATTCCATTCTCTGCTCCTGTGTTTGACTATTTCAGCTGTCTCATAAAGTGGAATCATTTATTGTGTGTGTGTCTGTTTATGACTGGCTTATTTCATGTAGGGTACTGTCCCCTAAACTTATCCGTGTTATCACATATTTCAGTATTTCCTTCTTTTTAAAATCTGAATAATATTCCATTGTATGTTTATTCATTTGTCAAAGGATATTTTGCTTTCCTTTCATAATTTCTCATATATAATCCTAAACCCCACTATATTTAGCCTGTTCTTGATAAAACCTATCCCATTTGTTTTTAAATAAATATTTTTATTCGGGGAAACAGTCCTTTCTCTTAACATTTAATGTAGACAAATAGGTTTTAAAGTTCATTGAAGAACTACTGTCCTCGAAGTAACAATGCTGAGATTGGACACTCAAATATTTGTTCAGGGAGCAGATCTCTTGTATGTGTGTGTTTTATCATAATAAGATAAAGGAATAATTTTTTAAAAGAAATAAAGAAGAACTTCCAAAACAATGACAGTTCAGAACACCTCTCTGAATAGTCTATGCAGTACCATCTCCACCCATCATTCGGAGACAAAAGACAGGAGGACACAAAAGCTTTGATGAGCATTGATGGGACATAAATGAAAGCATATGCTACAAGGAGGGCTTCTGAAGTGTATTGCAGCGATTCTGAAGAAACAATGCTTCAGTTGTTCTCGTGCTCAGAAATAATCTTATCGAAGGTGAAGCTTCCGGGTGTCCGACAGCTCTTCACAAAAATGAAACCTTTTCTCTCTGAGTACTTCTAAAGCAAGACAGTGTGATTTAGGCCAGGCTGCAAGAGTGACTATAATAGACCTCACAGAGAAAGCATCTGCTACACAGTTTCCTTTCATCCAAAGTCTTTATGATCCCAAATATGTTTTAAAGAATTTTTCTTAGAATCTTGCAAACAATTTCAGCAATGACTAAACTTCCACTTTGGCAAATGCGCTTGGACAGTTACATGGAAACAATGTAGAAGATAACCAGGCTGCTGGCCATCTTCTAACCAGGGGCAGCATTTCAGCATTGTTTAAACTGTCAGTTTCATCCTCTTGTTCTTTCATTTGTTACTATTACATTAGCTGACGGGGAAAATGTTCTAGTTATTTCCTTTTCTTCCTTCTTTTTAAAATGTTTTTCCTTTGGGGAAATATAAAAAATGTTTCCATGAAATACAGACACCCATGAAAATGAATTAAAACTATACACAACTCAACTGACTTCATGCTTACTTAGCCATGTTTTACTTAGATTAATAAATGTTTAAAAAGAAATGTGGGGGGGGGGCACTCTTGCCTTTGTGGAGTAAAAAGGATTTGAGTCCATTATGCTCAGAAAAACAGAAATTGCTCCATTTCAATCCCTTAAGTAAACTTACTTCTAAAAATATTGATTATGAACTAATTTTCCATTAGGCAATTAAGTATCAAAGAAAAAGCCTACAAGGAGATGAAATTACTTCTTCTGTTAAACCTCTTTCTCAAGAATGTTTCCATTTCACCAAATCATTTAAAATTTGTACAAGATATTCTATTAAAAAAAACTGATACTCAAATAGTAAATTCCATGATAAGGATCTTTAAGTCTTTTCCTGTTCATTTTTATCATGCGTAATTTCTTCATCCTTTTCAAAAAATACATTCATTTCCCATTGCTGCTATAACCAATTACGACAAAATTAGTGGCTGAAAACAAGTTTATTATCTTATGGTTTTGGAGGCTGTAAGTTTAAAAAGAAACACAGTGGGTTAAAATCAAGGTGTGCACAAGGCTGCATTCCTTTCTGGAGGATATAGTGGAGAATCCATCTGCTCAACTTTTTCAGCTTCTCAAGGAGGCCTGCATTCTGAGGCGGGTGGACCCTTTCCCCTGCCTTCAAAGCCAGCAACACTGGGCTGAGTCTCCCATATGCTGCCATCTCATTGGTTCTCTCTTCAAATTCTTTTCCATTTTAAAAGAACCTTGTGATTATAATCCAAGATAATCTACCTATTTTAAGATTACTTGATTAGCAACCTAATTCTATCTACAGTCTTTATTTCCCTTTGTCATATAATATTACATGGAAATTACTAAAAAATACAGAAAACTATTTGTAAATCGAAACTGCGTTTCTATCTGTTGTTAATCCTAAAAGCTGAGGGAGGGTAAAGTTTATCTAAAATCCCCAAAATGGTTAAAATGGAAAATTCAGTAATAATTAGGAGACTTCCTCATTTGTATATACCTTTATTATTTTTTCTAAAGATTTTATTTATTTATTGGACAGACAGAGATCACAAGTAGTCAGAGAGGCAGGCAGAGAGAGAGGTGGGGAAGCAGGCTCCCTGCTGAGCCAAGAGCCTGATGCGGGGCTCAATCCCAGGACCCTGAGATCACGACCCAAGCTGAAGGCAGAGTCTTAACCCACTGAGCCAACCAGGCACCCCTGTATATACCTTTAGAACCTCTGCTCACTAGGTCCCTCTAACAAGAGTAGACACTAGCAATAATAAATAGAAAGGTATGGGGCGCCTGGGTGCCTCAGTGGGTTAAGCCACTGCCTTTGGCTCAGGTCATGATCCCAGAGGCCTGGGATCGAGCCCTGCATCGGGCTCTCTGCTCAGCTGGGAGCCTGCTTCCTTCTCTCTCTCTCTGCCTGCCTCTCTTCCTGCTTGTGATCTCTCTCTGTCAAATAAATAAATAAATCTTAAATAAATAAATAAATAAATAAATAAATAAATAAATAAAAAGGTATTCTGCTCACTAAACAAGATCAACATTTGGGGGTGAGGGGAATGAAAATATGCATGTACAGTCACTGCCAGGCCAGAGTGCATTCTGTTATGTGATAAAGTTGTAAGAACCAGGAATGCCCTTGCCAGTTGGGGATGTCAATATGGAAATGAATGGGAACAAAGCAGGCTAGTGCCAAGTGGTGTGAAGAGATGATAAGAATCACCATTAGTCACAAGAGAGAAAGGAAACCTGAGAGAAAAGACATAGGTAATGGGGACTACTGTCACCCAGGACATGCACAAGAATATGACTCTAGACCGCAGAAATCATACAGCCCGTGAATATGCTGGGTTCTGAGGGAGAGGCCCAGCATTACCTTTCCTATTCCATTCCATTCCAGAATGGAATTCTGGAAATGCCATTTTCTATCTTATTCCCACCTTCCCTCCACTACAACTCCTCTGTTCTTTTTTTTTTTTTTTAAGATTTTATTTATTTATTTATTTGACAGAGAGAAATCACAAGTAGATGGAGAGGCAGGCAGAGAGGGGGGGGGGGAAGCAGGCTCCCTGCCGAGCAGAGAGCCCGATGCGGGACTCAATTCCAGGACCCTGAGATCATGACCTGAGCTGAAGGCAGCGGCTTAACCCACTGAGCCACCCAGGCGCCCCCAACTCCTCTGTTCTAAACACTGGCCATCCCACCAGTGCAGAACTTCAAGCCCTGCTTAGAGTGACTTGGGAAACCTTAAAATATATCAGTGTCCTGACTCCACTCAAGACCAAGTGAAGTCAGGATCTGGTCAGGAGCTAGGTATCACATCACTGTTTATTCTTCAAAGCTGGTTAGATATTTCTAGTATACAGTCAGGGTAGACATTAGACCCCAGGGTGGAGAGCTGCTACTCACAGAAAGGGTGGCAGGTTTTTCAGAATCGTCAAAGAGAAGCATCTAGAAGGAAGATCAGGTACAAGTGGCAACCACATCTCATAGTATAAATTGAATTTTCTGCTTCTTTTTTTCTATTCTCACCAAGAGTAGAACTGAAGAGAGGGGAGGGAAGTCAAGAAGGAGGTGAGATAGAAAAGACACCTATTTCTACACCATTTTCCGTAGTTGAATATGAATTGTTGCCAACAAGGAAGGATAGCTCTCTCCCTACTTGGTTGCTAGAGGAAATGGAAGGCTATTCTGCATCCTATACCAAAGGAGACATTTGCTATCTCAGATGACACTAAGCCCCCAGAAAATTTGATGGCTCTTAAGCCTTCTCAGCCACAACACCCCACATAGTGCTACATTTGCTTCATTTGTGCTACATTTGGGGTTACCCTCCCACATCCCCAACTCACAACAAGGCACAGGGTCTTCTCTATAATGATCCCACACCCCTCCAGAGATTATCTCAATCTCTGATGGCCAGCAAGAAGTGAGAACAGGCAAAAAGAACACCACTAATCTCATTTTCATTTCAATCTCTGATTTCTGGATTTGGAATCTGATCAAGAGATGGGAATGGAGAGAGACTTTCCTTGTCATTATTTGTGATCTTCTATATCAATTATTTACTCACAGCCCTAACTTTCAATTCACAACTATATCAATTATTTACTCACAGCCCTAACTTTCAATTCACAGATCTTCTTGTCTATGAAAATACAGGAGTTTGGGGCACCTGGGTGGCTCAGTGGGTTAAGCCGCTGCCTTCAGCTCAGGTCATGATCTCAGGGTCCTGGGATCGAGTCCCGCATTGGGCTCTCTGCTCAGCAGGGAGCCTGTTTCCTCCTCTCTCTCTCTGCCTGCCTCTCTGCCTACTTGTGATCTCTCTCTGTCAAATAAATAAATAAAATCTTAAAAAAAAAAAAAGAAAATATAGGAGTTCAATCTGTACATTTCAAGAAAAGAGCTGAGAAAACAGCACGGGGAGCTGACTATAAAATAAACAGTCCTGACTCCATGGTGGCACAGCATGGGCTACTGGGTGTGTCTCATGGCAAGACCACAGAAGAATGAAAAGACAGCATGGGTATGAGGAAATATGTAGCAAGTATGAAAAGTTCCTCAGCAGATCAGAGACTGTTGTAGATGTGTTGTATCTGTTTATGGGCTGTGTGAGGCATGGGTAGGTCTGGGGGCTTCCACCCCTCCCCCATACATGGTGCTTTGGAACAACCTTTGCCCAACATGGCTGTCAGGCGTTCCAGTGATAAGGCGACCCCTACAGGGTTGAGGCTATTCTGTGTCCATATCCCCATTGATTCATCTATTCTTCAGTCCAAAACCCTGAATTCCAAACCTAGGGAAATTCCTACTCCCCAACTTTCAAGTTACCTATTCCTCAAGTTACCTAACCCACAAGTCCCTAATCCTCAGGGAGGAGAGAGAACATTTCAGAGCTAAGGACAATTCTCTGGTGCCTGCAGCTCTCCATCATAGAGTTCATCCCTTCCCTTATGTCCAAACCCACCAGGACAGTCACAGGCCAGTACCTGCCCCTGACACTTCCTGGCAGATAAGGTGGCTACTAATTGAGGGGACTATGAGCAGCTCATATGCAATAAAACTGAAAAAATTTTAAAAGAGCAATATGAACACAACAAGAAACACAAAAACTGAAGAATACATATCATCTGAATTATTGAAACATGTGGATCAAAAATTTATAATAAATGTAATAAATATCCTCAAAGATAAAATAGAGAGTGGTAATAACATGAAAGAGAAACAAGAATACAAAGTCCCAAGTAGGAGTTAAATGGAATTAAATGTTTATAAAACTCCTGCCTAATTTCCATTACTAGGGAAATATAAAAAGTACTAATTTAAACTTTAACAAATCAAGGATAAATATTGCAATCAACTGTAAGTACTAAAAATGAGAAAGGAAGAACAAAAATTTTTGATTAATCCAAAGATACAAGCAAAAGAAAAAAAAAACAAAGAGAAAGGAAAAATAGAGAAAAAGCAAAATGACAGAATTCATAATAAGCCCATCTATAACTGTAATTAAATGTTAATAAAATAAACATTCTACATAAAGTAAAGATTTTCAAGTTGGATAGAAAACCCTACTGTATGCTGTTTACAAGGCCTGTTTTAAAAAACAAAAACTGGGATGCCTGGGTGGCTCAGTCAGTTAGGCATCTGCCTTTAGCTTAGGCCATGATACCAGGATCCTGGGATCAAGCCCTTCATCGGCTCCCTGGTCAGCTAGGAGCCTGCGTTTCCCTCTCCCTCTGCCTGCCACTCCCCCTGCTTGTGCACTCTCTCTCTCTCTGTCAAATAAATATACATTCTTTTTTAAAAATTAATTAATTGATTGATTAAAGACAAAAACTGTCTAAAATAAAGGGATAGAGAAAGATATACCAGAAGGTCATAACTAAAATAAAGCTGGTATAACTACATTAATATCAGACTTTTAAGCAAGAAATACTACTTCATAATAAAAAGATGTCTCTTAAGGATAGAAAGATCATAAGGATGATTTTACTGGACGAAGTCATAGTAAATTTATTTTTAATACACTACTTTCAAATATTCTCATTAGAACTTCATAGGTACACATGACCATATGAGAAATTGGGCTGTTGAATGAAGTTTTGCTTTATTTCTTTATTTTTTTGTTTTAGTCAGTTGGTCAAGCTTCACAATGACATAAACAGGGAAGCATGCCGCAGCCCTCTCTGGAATAGTATTAAAGAGAACCAGGATAATGAAAGCTAACATTAAGCTCCTTTGGTATGCTTGGTAAGGCAATGAATGTTACATGTACTGTCTCATATCCTGGGGGAAAATATGGCTTTTCAAACCTGGAATCTGAAACCGAGTTGAGCTGCACACTCTATTCCAGACTAATTACTGCTTCATTATTAATCCATAGAACCTAAAGGAGCTCCAGGCATACATACCTTTCTTATTTTCCTTAGAAATACACAGTTGTTAAAGCTATGCATCAGGCCATCTACAGTGCTGAATGTCAGTAAAACAATACAATGTGACAGTTATAATAATAAATAAACATTAATATTTCTGATTTATCAATATCCTGCTGTATTATCAGACTAGTATGAACCTGACTGCTTTTATTAACACTCTCGGGAGGAAAAAAAGGACTCTACTCTGACTTAAAGGATTATTTCAAAGGATTTTATAGTATTAAAAAAGATAGAAAAAATGGATTAAAAATCTCAAAATCTGTCTTTCGAAAAATATGCAGGAAACAAGTCATTCTTAAATTTGTGCATTCACCAGAATCCCCAGAAGGCTTGTGAAAACAGATTTCTGGGCCCCACCCAGGAGTTTTTCAATCAGTAGGTCTGGAATAGAACTTGAAAATTTGCATTTCTAACAAATTTTCAGGTGATGCTGATGTTGCTGGTTCTAAGACCAAACTTTGAAAGAGCTACCACTTTAAACAAATGAATAGACCCACCTGGGAATTATCTTATCTCCAGTATCTGAGTGCTTTTTTTTTCCGATTCTGGAACATGAAATTAGTTTAATGTGAATGAGATTTCTTCCACCAGAAAAGCGAACCAATAATTGGCTATTTTCCATAAAAGTCTGTTGGTACAGATCCAGTATCCAGACACCTTCCCTGTGTCTCTATCTCACGCCTGTGCAAGGGACCTGCAGTGCTGAAATACAACAGTGCTCCACAATTCTCCTTCAAAGTTCTAGAGAGTCCCCCAAGGCAAATTTTACTATGGTGTTTGGCCTTTCAAATTTGTTCGCATCATTGCATTTTATGCTGCTCCCTATTCTCATGAACACTGAGTCTCATTAAAGTAGGAAAACACCACAATCAAAAATGCCCAGAGAAACCAAGGGTATCCACGAGACACGAATACTTGTCTTCTCCCTTATTATCTGATGTTTAGTGTGTCTAACTTACACCAGGGAATGGATGTAAACAAAAACCTTAAGAGCAACAATAAGTTGGGAAGAACATCAAGTGGGACATAAGGCACAGTATCTTGAGACAGGCTGGCATTCAGTGCAGCAGAACAGGAAGAGAGGAGTCTCTCTAGAGAGGCACCTGACAGGACATGTGCAGTACAAAAGGCATAGGGTAGGACGATTAACAGCACTGCTCCCAGATCACCAGGGGGATATAATTATAACAGTACTGACCAGGACACATTAAATAAGTTCTACAGATCTGCTGTACAATGTTGCACCTCGAGTCAATGATACTGCATACTAAAAATCTGTTAAGCGGTAGATCTCCTGTTAAGTGTTCTTCCCAAAAATAAAAGTAAAATTAAATATGTATGTATGCATGTATGTATAAAGAAGAGACATCAGCACCAAACATCACTGTTTTGTAGATGGGATCTTCTCACGGCAGATGCGGCTGCTTCACTCACACATGGTTTATGTCTTATGTGTTTGAAAAGGTGGAGAAGTCAAAAGGAGTCACCGAAAGTGGGGCAATCACAGGGTACCATATAAATTAGATAGTTTGGGGGAGAATCAATGGGGAGGATATGTGTGGCTGAACATTCATATTATGGGGTAGGCCCTCTGCACACACACTTGTGACTACCTTATTTAAATTCAAGTTATCCTGCTTTTCAGGACCTTTAAAATGATGTAGATCCTTAAATGCTATTACCTCGGTTTCCCCAGTTTCACACTGGTGTTTTTACAGGTACTTGACCAGATAATCACATATGATAAACTGTTCAAAATGCGCTGTGCATGATTTGCCTGAGATACACTAAAGCACAAATTTGTGTGTATCTACAATATTTGAGGGAGAAATAAGAAAATATTTCCAAGATAAGAATATCAAATATTACAATTATTTTACTAGTCATTTTAAGTTATTTACATAAAGTTAAAAAGTACCACTTACAAAAGAATGGCAGGTTATATTTTCCCCTCAGTATTGCTAAAAAAAAGTTTTTAAAAATTTGGGATTTTGACAGTATTAAAACCATTAGGACCAACAAAATTCTTACTTTGGTTAAATTAGTAGTACAACTATCAATAGTATGTTTTAGAAATTATATTATGCACATCTTATACACAGGTAAAATTCACAAGAAGTGTTTGAAATCAATTTACAAAAATAGTAATTTAACACAAAATTGAAACACTCTCTTTTTTTGTGATTGTATCGGAGCAATGTCTAAAAATTTTATAGGGGCGCCTGGGTGGCTCAGTCATTAAGCATCTGCCGTTGGCTCCCAGAGGACTGGAATTGAGCCCCGTATCAGGGTCCCTGCTCAGTGGGAAGCCAGCTTCTCCCTCTCCCATCCCCCTGCTTATGTTCCCTCTCTTGCCGTCTCTCTCTGTCAAATAAATAAATAAAATCTTTAAAAAATAAAAAAGCAAATAAATAAATAAATACATAAAAATAAAAATTTTATATCAGCTCCAAACAATACCCAGACTTGTTCTGATTACGTCAACCCTGTCTTTAAGTCCTTGGTCACGGAAAATACAACTCTTTTACCTACCATCTTTGTGTCTTAGGGTACTCCTGCTCCCCTTTTAACTATGCAAAGTTTCAAAGGTAACCAGGAGTACAAAGAACACTCTAATCATCCAGCTGTAATAAATATTAGCATGTGCCAACTTCATCTACTGACCCACATATTTTAGACAGGATATTTTTTCAATTCAATCCATTTTATTGAATATATACCATCTGCCAAATACCTTTTCTCATGATTAGCTGGAATATTTTAAAGTAAATATCATAGCACAGTATTTCAACTATAAATACTCGGTATCCTTCTCTAAGACTATTTTTAAATAATCACTGTACTTTAAAAATCAATAATTTGGGGGGCATTTGGGTAGCTCAATGTTAAGCGTCTGCCTTCGGCTCAGGTCATGATCACAGGATCCTTGGATCGAGCCCCACATCAGGCTCCCTGCTCAGTGGGAAGCCTACTTCTCCCCCAACACCCGCCCCCCGTTTGTGTTCCCTCTCTTGCTGTCTCTCTATCAAATAAACAAAAATATTTTTTAAAAAATTAAAAAATAGGGGCACCTGGGTGGCTCAATGGGTTAAGCCGCTGCCTTCGGCTCAGGTCATGATCTCAGGGTCCTGGGATCGAGTCCCACATCGGGCTCTCTGCTCGACAGGGAGCCTGCTTCCCTCTCTCTCTCTCTGCCTGCCTCTCTGTCTACTGTGATCTCTCTCTGTCAAATAAATAAATAAAATCTTTTAAAAAAATTAAAAAATAAATAAAATAATAGTCAATAATTTCTTAATATCATGAAAATTTTTATTTACTTGATTTGAATCAAAATCCCTCAATGTCCATATACTGTATTGTTATATCTTTTAAGCTTTATTTATTCCACTGATGTATTATCATGTGTTCCCCATTGTGCATTTGACTGATTACTTCCTCATCGTGTATGTTTTAACTCTCCTCTGTCTATTGTATTTCCTATAAACTGATACGTACATCTTGGAGGACTTGAGATAGTCAAGCTCAAGTTTCAAGACAACATATCTCACATATGTGCTTCCTGTTATTTCATATCACTGAGACCCCCATGATATTTGGTTGTCCCCTATTTAATGATGTTAAGATTTATCAGTGGATTCAAATGATGTTAGTCTGTCCTCATTTTGAAATTCCTAATCAAGTTTTTTCCTAGTGATTTAAAGATTCATTGTCCTTGTTGCCTAGACCCATTATTTCACCCAGAGTGGCAAAATGTGATTTTAAAATTCTATCATTCTTTTATCTATGTACTCATTTGCTGAATTCTTTTTTTTTTTTTTAAGATTTTATTTTTTTACTTGTCAGAGAGAAAGAGAGACAGCACAAGGAGGGAGAATGGCAGGCAGAGGGAGAGGCAGGCTTCCCGATGAGCAGGGAGCCCGACTTGGGACTCGATCCCAGAACCCTGGGATCATGACCTGCACCAAAGGCAGACACTTTAACCAACTGAGCCACACAGGCATCCCTGCTGAATTCTTACAAGGAAGAACTATCCTTCTCCCAACTTATGTTCCATTTTAATGTCTTTTTCATTCTTCTAATTTGAAGAATATTTTTCTATCTATAGAAGTCAAAAATATTGTCTTGTCCTATTTTTGGATATGTAGCCACGATCTACTTGAGTGCCTAGGGAATGTTAAATAATGCCAATAATGAGCCACATCATCCTGATGCATAAATTATCCTTAGGCTTACATCCCTTACTTTAGAAGCTTCATTAATTGCTTTAGCAGCATTAACTTTTAAAGGCCATTGGGGTCCCATTAAGTTAAAGTTATCTTATGTCTCCATCCCAGATGCCTCTCCCTAGGGAGTAGTTTGTGTGCTAAGAGAACTGGGGGTGACAAAAGACAGAAAGCATCACTTTTAGCTGCAAGTTAACTCAAAAAGAGTAAGTTTTGCAAGAATAACCATAAAATCCATTTATTTAAAGCTTCATAAAATTTGACTGAAGTACTCTTTTTAATAGTCTAGCTACACTTTTAAAAATGTGGCCATTTTTCGCAGCCTGATGAAGCACAGTGCTCATGAGGCCCAAGTTTGCTCCCACTGGATGGACTAGTTAATATCTTGGGGAAAACAGGAAACAACTCAGGAACTTCTGCACCTTAACTCTAGGGGCTGAGTCAAAAAATGCATGTCATTAAACTTGGAACCGTAAAGAAAGACAGTGCATGTCTCAGTAAAATAACTGCTTGAAAGAGATCTGACTTTTGGAGGAAAGAAATGCACATATTTAAGCAACAATAGCAAAGATCTGAAGGCACAACAGCAACAAGAATATATTCAGAGTAAAAGAATATGCCTTTAGCTCCCATAAGCTATCCCTTCTTGTGGATTCATGACAATTTTTCCAATTATTTCTATATATATCTTCCCTCTCTAAAAAATACATGCCTTTCAAACTCACAGAATTACCTTAACACCACATCTCCTCAAAATACAATTCTTTCTCTCTTTTTTTCATTCATTAATCAAGCTTCCCAAAAGACTAATTAGGCTTTTGCTTAAGAGAGACAGAAACAGAGATACAGAGGAGAGAGACAGAAAGGCAAGGAGAAAGGAAGCACATGAGACAGAACCAGTGCAAGACAGTCAGAGAAACAAGAGGAAGTGCTTTAAGAAATTAATGAATTTTTTTTTTCATCAAAGGGCAGGGAGAAATAATGATCAAGCAGAATGGTAACATGGAAGTGTCTTCAGAGCATCAGGCAGAGAAAGAGTGACCTTGCAGACCCCTGACAAGTTGTAAAGAGAGAAGCTCCTCATATGCCAAGCATGGGCTCCCCCCAAAATTAGAGACTTGTTTGAAAACTTGTCCACAGAGCAACCGGACCCTAAGATTTCTCCCTAAACCAGGAAATTCTGGTGGCCCTTCCTTTTACCCCACAACAGACCTATTTTGGGGAGAAATAAAACCCAAGAGATTCCATGGAATGTTGTGGAATTCATTCTGGAGTGAAAATGTACTGGGTTCTTTGCTGTCTTTCTGCACCACAGAATACATATCCCTGGTCCTAATAAGCAAAAGCCAAGGATACTCTTTGTCCATGAGATTAATGGAAAAAGGGTTATATTATACTTGTTTAATGATCAACGGGCTAGTCAGCTGCCTTCATATTTTCCTTCTAGGATTTCAGTTGCTTTGGTCCTTTGGAAGTAAAACTTAGAACTCTTTCTGCCTACCACATGATGAGTAGATAAAGAATCCAAAAACCATATTTCTCATGCGATGACCTATCTTATGTTCTCCATTTTCACTTTGGTCCCCCTACTTAAGGAATTTTTCTTTCTTTTTTTATTAATAAGTTTTTATTTAAATTCCAGTTACTTAAAACACCGTGTAACTTTAGTTTCAGGTATAGAATTTTGTGATCCAGTGCTTCCACACATCACCCAGTGCTCATCACAAGTGCACTCCTTAACCCCCATCACCTGTTTCCGCCATCTCCCACCCACCTGCCCTCCGGTAACTCTCAGCTTGTTCTCTTTAGTTAAGAGTCTATTTCTTGGCTTGCCTCTCTCTTTTCCCCCCTGATATATGCTTTATTTCTTGAATTCCACATATGAGTGAAATCATATGGTATTTGTCTTTCTCTGACTGACTTGTTTCACTTAGCGTAATATTCTCTAGCTCTATCCATGTTGTTGAAAATGGCAAAATTTCCTTCTTTGAATGGCTGAGTAATATTCCATTGTATGTATACACCACATCTTCTTTATCTATCCATCAGCCAGTGGACATTGGGCTCGTTCCATAATTTGGATATTGTCAGTAATGCTAATCCATAGACATCGGGAGCATGTATTCCTTCGAATTAGTTTTTTGTTTTTATTTTTTTTAATCCTTTGGGTAAATACTTAGTAGTGCAATTGCTGCGTCATAGGGTAGTTCTACTTTTAACTTTTTGAGGAACACCCACACTGTTTTAAGGGAGCTTTTTCTTTTCCACAACGGCATAAAATTTTCCACAGTTTTATTGTGTGACACAAATTTTTAAATCTAAATAGTAATAAAACAATTATTAAACAACTATCCATGTATCAAGATTTCCACTGAGAAAGAGAATGCTCCTTAGCCCAGTGATTAGGAATTTCAAAGAGGACATCCAAGGGGACAGGGTTTGTCCTCGTGTGTTCATCAGCTTTATATTTCAGAAATTGGAGAAGCCAAAGTATTCCCCATTAGTATGCATTTAGGACATCTATCTTCAGTTTACATTACACAAGTGCATGTTAAAGAGAGTGAGAGCAGGTTTTACAGAGGCATACAGGAGTCTGAAGAAAGAGGTAAATCAAGATTTTAAATCAAGAGGTAAATCAAATCAATATTTGCAAAATGTCACTGCAAGTAGATAATCCTGGGAATTTCAGCTCAAATATGAATTCAGAGAAGACATTTGCCAGTGGATTATCTGCAAAAATCAGTAGTCTGGTTCTCATTATGGATTTGAGCAAGTTACAAGAGAAATTTGGCTATGGCAGCAGGACACAGTTACTGCTATGGTTTGAATGTTTATGCCCCTTTCCAAAATGCATATTTTGAAATCCTAATGCCCAGGGTGATCATATTAGGAGGTGGGGCTACTAGGAGATGCTTAGGGTATGAGCACAGACCCCTTCTAGGAATGGAATTAGCGCCCTTATAAAAGAAACCCCACAAAGCTCCCTAGCCCTTTTTACCATGTTAGGATACAATAAGTCTGCCATTCAGAAGACAGCTCTCACTTGGCCATGCTAGCACGCTGATCTCAGACTTCTGGACTCCAAAACTGTGAGAAATAACTTTCTGTTCGCTCTAAGCCACCCTGACTGGTGTATCTTGTTACAGCAGCTTGAATAGACTAAGACAACCCTTATAAACTTTAGCATCACCATCTACCCAAAACCAATGTCTGATCTTCAGGAAGATAAAACAGTATTAGAAACAATTGATTTCCGGGGGCTTAAGTGGGTAGGAGAATAATAAATGAAACAAGATGGGATTGGGAGGGAGACAAACCATAAGTGAGTCTTAATCTCACAAAACAAACTGAGGGTTGCTGGGGGGAGGGGGTTTGGGAGAAGGGGGTGGGATTATGGACATTTGGGAGGGTATGTGCTTTGGTGAGTGCTGTGAAGTGTATAAACCTGGTGATTCACAGACCTGTACCCCTGGGGATAAAAATATATGTTTATAAAAAATAAAAAATTAAAAAATAATAATAATAAAAAATAAAAAAAATTTAAAAATTTTAAAAAAAGAAACAATAGATTTTCTCTGACAAACTAATACATCTAAATGTTCCCATTAACTTATATCCTTCTGATGAGTTAGATGTTTGTTATTTTGACTCAAAGCAAAAATGGAGTTGACAGTGCACAATACAATGTAAATTAAAATAATTATTATCAGAACATGTGCAAGCAATCTTACACACAGACTTTCTTTGAGTATGAGTTGTTTTGTTTCTGCTTATCTGGTTATACTTTCTTTTTAGGAAAAAAGGGAAAAACATATGTTATCAAAATTGAAGTTTTAAAGAGAAATGGGTAAATTATTTTAGAGATTGGCTCTAGTTGAACATACACAACTTTCAGAAAACATGTCCTTGCATATTTCTCTCTCCAGTCCTCTCCCTTTCTCTTACCCACCACCCAGCTTGATCCGTGTCACAGGATCTGGCCCCAACTTTCAATACAAAGAGTCTCACTATAGTTGCGATGGCTAATCCCAAACTCGGCTGTCCTGTGATGATTCTGAAACTACCCCAACCCTCTAAAGTGTGCATCTGTGTGAAAGCATCTTCCATTGTGTTACCTTTACCTACCGAAAAATCTAAAATCTATCTTTGAATAATTCTAGGTTATTGTCACCTTGTCTTATCTTCTCAGACTGAACGATTTCCCCTCCATCTATATGGTTACCTTGAATGTATTCATAGAGTGACAGTGTGTTTCCCCTGAGCTTCTTTCTTTGTACCTGATGATTGCCTTGCTGCAGGGAGGCAGATGGAAAGGAATCATGCATTCTTCACCTTTTAAAAAGTAAAGCAACTCAGATTTAAGATGTCACACTGTTTTATTGGAAAGTATAAAAAGAACTGTTTTACGGTGTCATTACAATGACACGGTGCAAGGGCTGGCTCTAAAAAATACCACTACCTTGGGAGACCAAATAGTTTAAAGCAAAAACTATCAAACTATCTCATGCTAAACTGTTTATCCATCAATTGAGAAAAGAATTGCTTTTGTAGTGGAATGTTTTATCTTATTATGGATTTATTGAATATTGACATCATCAGTGTGAAAATTAATACTGAGGGGAAATTTCATGTGTCATTTGATTACCTAGTTAGGGACACATGTTCCAGATTGAACAAAATTTAATTCCAACAGTCAGACAGAGACAAAAACATTGTTGGAAGATTTTAATCTCTGCCCAAAATTTTAGCTGCCCAAAATACATAAAATTAATAAATTGTGTTTTTCATACTTCTGTTTTACTTAATAATTATTTTCTTGAACTGACTAATCAAAAATCCAAACAGACAAACTTCTCAATTCCCAATACTATTGACCATTGAAAAAAAAGGTATTTTTGCTTTTTTGGTTTTTGAGGATTTTTTAACACTGTCTTAATTCACATACACAACTAGATTCTTAGAAACACCTTTTATACATGTGTCTATGTGTCTTTACAAAGTGTATTTCATGCATCAAAGTGTGATGAACACATTCTTCCACTGAAATAACAGTCTTTATTCACATATATAATTCCAAAACCAAAACTAAGAAGTGGGGCTATATCAAACTAAAAATCTTCTGTAAAGGAAAGGAAATAATCAACAGAGTGAAAAGGCAACTGACAGAATGGGAAAACATACCTGTAAACACTATATCTGATAATGGGTTGATTTCCAAAATATATAAGGAAGTCCTACAATGAAACAACAAAAACAGGGGGGAAAGCCATACTTTTAAAAATGGGCAAAGGACTTGAATAGACATTTCTCCAAAAGAAGACATACAAATGACCAATAAGAATATGAAAAGATGCTTAACATCACTAATCATCAGGGAAAAGCAAATAAAAACCACGATATCATCTCACCACCTGTTAGGATGGCTATTAGCAAAATAATAATTGTTGGCAAGGATGTAGAAAAATTGGAATATTTGTACACTGTTGGTAGGAATATAAAATTGAGTAGTCCTTTGGAAAGCAGTACAAAGGGTCCTCAAAAATTTAAAAATAGAACTACTGATCTGGTAATCTTCTGAAAGAACCAAAATCAGAATCTTGAAGAAATAGCCTCACTCCTATGCTCCAGGCAGCATTATTTACAATACACAAGAACTGGAAACAACCTAAATATCCATCGATAGATGAATGGATAAAGAAAATGTGGTAAATACATACAACAGTATACTATTCAGCCTTAAAAAGGAAAAAGTCCTGCCATATACATCAATATGGTGAACCTGGAAGACATCATGATAAGTGAAATAAGCCAGGCAGAGAAGGACAAACACTGCATGGCTCCACTTATATGAAGTATTTTAAATAGTCAAGCTCATAAAAGTATAGAATAACCATGATTGCCAGACACTAGGAGGAATGGGAAATAGGGAGTTGTTATTCAATGGATATTAGTTTCTAATTATGCAAGATTAATAAGTTCTAGAGGTCTGTTGTACTACACTATATCTACAGCTAACAATACTGTATTATATACCTAAAAATGTGTTAATGGAGTAGATCTCATGTTAAGTGTTTTTATCACAATAAGAAAAAGTTAATTGAAATTTAAGTTAAAGAAAGATGTTTCTAAGAATGTTAGTTGTAGGGGTGTGAGAAAGCAGTAGAGTAGGTACCTCATTTCATCTGGTCCCTCTAATTACCTGGATATCTATCAAACCATTCTGAACACACACAAATTCAACCTGAGATGTAAGAAGATTTACCTGGATCTCCACAAGCAGAAAAATGACTACTTTTTGCAAGATGAGTGGTACAGATCCTTCAATCTTAGGGGGACATATCCGAAGATAAGCAGAGGGGGTACACGAGCCTCCGTAAGTCGGCCGCCAGAAAGTGATATAGCACTGGAGCAAATAAATTGGGACCATTGGAAATCTGCTCTACTGAGAGACACTCCCTTTTGAAAAGGGTACAAGGGGCAAATAGGGCCGAATTCTAGGTGGATCATAGTGGTCTCAGGATTCCAAGAGAGTCAGAAAGAACGGGAGAGCCCAAGCAGTGGAGTAGGGAGACTGATTGTGGTCAGCGAGCCCAGAGGAGACTTTCAGTTTCAGTCACCATAAACCACAAACCCAGCTGGAAGGGAAACCGCCCTCTGCATGAACACCATGAAAAGGACTAAATGGTGTGGGCCATCTAACATTGCAGGGGAGATATAAAACAGCTTGTCCTGTGACGGGGACACCTCTGAGGGTGTGTGGCCCATGAAGAGATGCTGGGGCAGCACCTAGCATGACCTGGGAGCTATGGAAGAGGGTGCATGCACAAACACACATCTGTGTTTGTGGAGACACAAAGCACAGAGAAATTTGCGGGTCCCCATCACCCACCCTGGGGAGAAGTGCAGCCAGTGGGAACCTCCAGATTTGGTGGTTTGGCACACAGAGACCATGCCCACTACTAGACAACAACTCTCAGGCTGTTGTGACCCTCAAAGGGACACTGAGGCAACACCCAGCATGACCTGGGAGCTGTGGGAGAGGATGAACACACACCCAGCTGACAGACACTAACAACTGCAAAGTCACAAAGCACAGAGACACTCGTGGGTCCCCCTGATTCCCAGGTGGTGGGGGTGGGGTGTGTATGAATTGTACAAGTCTTTGGGGTTTGGTACGTACAGAGGTGGAGACGGATTGACCTGGAAGATTTGTTGATGGGTGGGGACTGCAACACTGCAGCTCCAGGCCAGAGATTCCCACACGGGCTTATTTGCTCTAACCCTCTAAGGAGAAGTGGAAAGTTGCCAGGAAACAAAAGCTGCACAGCCAACCAGGTCACATTAAGCCACCCCCTAACCCCGGACAAAGGGTGGGGCAATTCAACCCAGGCAAAGATGCCTAAGAAGCGGAGTAGCAGGCCCCTCCCAGAAGACCGAGTGGAAAAACAGGTGAATGATAAGCTTATTTCCCACAGGACTGTAAAACTCCAGTGCAGGGGAAGATGACATAGGGAGCTCCAGGTGTTCCCTCATGACTCTTTTATACTTAAGACTAAAATATTACACTTCTTTTTTAGTTTCTTTTCTTATTCTTTTTTTTTTTAAACTCTGAGTCCATTTCAAATAGGTTCTTATTTCCCAACCTATGCTTTTAAGTCACTTCTTAACTTTTATTTTTTCACATGTGTTTTATAGATTTATGCCCCATACTAGCCCATTTTTCACTCTATTCAATTTCATCTTAATATACATATAAATTCTGATTTCTTTGCCATTTGGGGATATAGTGTCTTCTAACACAGACCAAAAATCAAGCAGGAACAGGCAAATCACCCTGCTTTGTCCACCCTGAGAGATTATAATCTCTTTCCCCTGTCCTCCTTTTTTTTCCTTCTCTTTTTTCTTTCTTTTTACTGTTCTGGATCACAATGGCTTTGGTGGCATATCTGTGGTAGCTTTCGACCACTTCAGATGTTTTCTAAGGTGCATTTTGCTTGGGTCATGATTGATATTCTAGACTCTGCCCATTCACTCAACCATCCCTCAACAGAAAGACTAGGAGGAGGAACTTTCAACAAAGAAAAGACCCAGAGACAATGTTTTCTGCCATAGAACTAATGGATATGGATATAAGCAAGATATCAGAGATAGACTTCAGGATAACAATCATAAAGTCAATAGCTAGGCTTGAAAAAAGCATTAGTGACACTATAGAATCTGTACGGGCAGAAATGAGATCTAATCTGGCCAAACTTAAAAATGCTATGAATGAGATGCAGTCTAAACTGGATAGTCTAACAGCCAGGGTAACGAAGGCAGAATGAATTAGTGATCTTGAAGATAAGATGATAGGAAGGAAGTTGAGGATGATAAGGATAGGGAGCTAGGAGCCCATGAAAATAGATTTAAAGAGATCAATGATGCCATGAAACATTCCAACGTCAGAATTACTGGGAACCTTGAGGGGGTGGAGAGAAAGAGAGGACCAGAAGGTATATTTGAGCAAATCATAGCTGAGAACTTCCCTAATCTGGGGATGGAAATAAGCAGTCATGTCCAATAGGCAAAGAGGACCCCGCCCAAAATCAATAAAAATAGATCAACACACCAATATATAATAGTAAAGCTTGCAAATCTTACAGCCAAGGAAGCTATTCTGAGAGCAGCTAGGGGAAAGAGATTTCTAACAAACAGAGGGAGGAATGCCAGAATAACATCATATCCATCCACAGAGACCTAGCAAGCCATAAAGGGCTGGCAAGACGGATTCAGGGTACTAAATGAGAAGAACATGCAACCAAGAATACTTTATCCGGCAAGGCTGTCATTCAGAATGAACGGAGGAATAAAGACCTTCCAGGACCAATAGAAAGTGAAAAAATATGTGACCACCGAGCAAAAAATATTAAGGGAGATTCTATAAAAGAAGAAAGACCCCAAGATTAATATAGACCAGAAATTAACAAGACAATCTGTACAAACAGGGACTTTAAAGCAATACAATGACACTAAATTTTTATCTTTCAATAGTTACTCTCAATGTGAATGGGCTGAATGCTCCCATCAAGAAACACAGAGTTTCAAATTGGACAAAAAAGTAGGACCCATCCAAATGCTGTCTACAGGAGACTCACTTTGAACCTAAAGACACCTCCAAATTGAAAGTGAGGGAATGGAGAACTATTTACCACGCCAATGGACCTCAAAAGAAAGCGAGGGTAGCAATTCTCTTATCAGACAAATTAGATTTTAATCCAAAGACTGTAGTAAGAGATGTAGAGGGACACTATATCATACTAAAGGGTCTTTCCAACAAGAGATCTAAAAATTATAAACATCTATGCCCCCAACATGGGAGCAGCCTACTATATAAACCAACTAATAACCAAAATAAAGAATCATATTAATAATACATTAATAGTAGGAGACTTCAATACTCTATTCACAGCAATAGACAGATCATCTAAGCAGCAGATCAACAGAGAAACAAGAGCTTTGAAGGACACATTGGACCAGATGGACTTAATAGATATATACAGAACATTATATCCTGAAACAATAGAATACTCGTTCTTCTTGAGTGCACATGGAACTTTCTCCAGAACAGATCACATCCTGGGTCAAAAATCAGGTCACGACTGATACCAAAAGACTGAGATTATTCCCTGCATATTTTCAGACCACAATGCTTTGAAACTAAAACTCAATCACAGGATTGGAAGGAATGCAAACACTTGGAGGTTAAAAAGCATTCTCCTAAAGAATGAATGGGTCAACCAGGAAATTAAAGAGGAACTTGAACAATTCATGCAAACCAATAAAAATGAAAACACATCAGTTCAGAACCTATGGGATACTGTAAAGGTGGTCCTTAGAGGGAAGTACATAGCCATCCAAGCCTCTCTCAAAAAAATTAGAAAAGCCCCAAATGCACAAGCTAACCTTACACCTAAAGGATCTGGAGAAAGAACAGCAAATAAAACCTACACCAAGCAGCAAAGAAATAATAAAGATTAGAGCAGAAACCAAGGGAACAGAAACTAGAAGAATAGTAGAAGAGATCAATGAAACTAGAAACTGGTTCTTTGCAAGAGGATTGATTTAATAAAATCAATAAACTACTGGCCAGACTTATTCAAAAGAAAAGAGAAAGGACCCATATTAATAAAACCATGAATGAAAGGGGAGAAATCCTGACCAATACCAAGGAAATAGAAACAATTATTAGAACTTATTACCAGCAGCTACAAACTAAGCAATCTGGAATAAATAGATGTATTCCTGGATATTTATAAACTACTGAGACTGAAACAAGAAGAAATAGACAATCTGAACAGATAAATAACCAGCAAGGAAACTGAACAGTAATAAAAAAAAACTTCCCAAAAAACAAGGGTCCAGAGCTAGATGGCTTCCCAGGGGAACTCTACCAAACATTTAAAGATGACATCATATCTATTCTCCTGAAGCTGTTCCAAAAAATAGAAATGGAAGGAAAACTTCCAAACTCATTCTATGAGGCCAGCATTACCCTGATCCCAAAAACAGACAAAGACCCCATCAAAAATGAGAACTACAAACCAATATCCCTGATGAACATGGATGTCAAAAGACTTACCAAGATCCTAGCCAATAGGATCCAACAGTACATTATAAGGATTACTCACCATGACAAGGTGGGGTTTATTCCTGGGATGCAAGGGTGGTTCACCATTCACAAATCAATCAATGTGACAAATCACATTAACAAAAGAAGAGACAAGAACCAGATTATCTTCTCAACTGATGCAGAAGAAACATTTGACAAAATACAGCATCTTTTCATGCTTAAAACTCTTCAAAATATAGGGATAAAAGGAACATATCTCAATCTCATAAAAGCTATCTATAAAAAGCCCACAGAAAATATCTTTCTCAATGGAGAAAAACAGAGCTTTTCCCTTAGGGTCAGGAACACAATGGGGTACCTGAGTGGTTCAGTTGGTTGAACAGCTGCCTTTGGCTTGGGTCATGATCTCAGGGTCCTGGAATCAAGCCCATATCAGGTACCCTGCTCAGTGGGAAGTTTACTTCTCCCTCTTCCTCTGCTGACCTCTCACTCTCTCTCTCTCTCTCAAATAAATGAATTAAATCTTTAAAAAAAAAAAAAAAAAAAGGTCAGTAACACAATAGGGATACCCACCCTCACCATTTTTGCTCAAGATAGTACTAGAAGTCCTAGCCTCAGCAATCAGACAACAAAAAGAAATAAAAGGTATTCAAATTGGCAAATAAGAAGTCAAACTCTCTCTCTTCACAGATGACATGATACTTTATGTCTAAAACCCAAAAGACTCCACTCCCAAATTATGAGAACTCATATACCAGTTCAGCAATGAGGCAGGATACAAAATCAATGCACAGAAATCATCTACACCTCTATACACTAACAAAGTGAATGAAGAAAGAGAAATTAAGGAATCAATTCCATTTACAATAGCACCAAAAACCATAAGATATCAAGGAATGAACCTAACCAAAGAGGTAAAGTATCTATACTCTAGAAACTACAGAATACTTATGAAAGAAACTGAGGAAGACACAAAGAGATGAAAAAACATTCAATGCTCATGGACTGGAAGAATAAACATTATTAAAATGTCTATGCTGCCCAGAGCAATCTACACTTGCAATGCAATCCCTATCAAAATATCATTGACATTTTTCACAGAGCTGGAACAAAAAATCCTAAAATTTGTATGGAGCCAGAAAAGACCCGGAATCGCCAGGGGATTTTTGAAAAAGAAAACCAAAGCTGGGAGCATCACAATGCCTGACTTCAAGCTGTACTACAAAGCTGTGATCAAGAGAGCATGGTACTGGCACAAAAACAAACACATAGATCAATGGAACAGAATAGAGACCACAGAAATGGACCCTTAACTCAATGATCGACTAATCTTCAACAAATCAGGAAAGAATATCCAATGGGAAAAAGTCTCTTCAATAAACAGTTCTGGGAAAATTGGACAGCCACATGCAGAAGAATGAAACTGGACCACTCTCTTATACCATACACAAAGATAAACTCAAAATGAATGAAAGACCTCAATGTGAGACAGGAATCCATCATAATCCTAAAGGAGAACACAGGCAGTAACCTGTTTGACACTGGCTATAGTGACCTCTTTCTAGACATGTCTCTAAAGGCAAGAAAACAAAAGCAAAATGAACTTTTAGGATTCCATCAAAATAAAAAGCTTTCGCACAACAAAGGAAACGGTCAACAAAATTAAGAGGCAACCCATGGAATGGGAGAAGATATTTGGAAATGACACTACAGAAAAAGGGCTGGCTTCCAACATATATAAAGATCTTCTCAAACTCAACACCCAAAAAACAAATAATCCAGTCAATAAATGGGCAGAAGACACAGACAGACACTTCTCCCAAGAAGACCTACGAATGGCTAACAGCCACATGAAAAAATGTTCAATATCACTTGCCATCAGGGAAATACAAATCAAAACCACAAGACGATACCACCTTACACCAGTTAGAATGGCAAAAATTAACAAGACAGGAAACAACAACTGTGGGTGAGATGCAGAGAAAGGGGAACCCTCTTACACTGTTGGTGGGAATGCAAGCTGGTAGAGCCACTCTGGAAAACAGTATGGGGGTTCCTCAAGATGTTAAAAATAGAGCTATCCTACAACCCAGCACCTGCACTACTAGTTATTTACCCCAAAGATACAGATATAGTGAAAAGAAGGGACACACGTGCCCCAGTGTTCATAGCAGCAATGTTCACAGTACCCAAACTGTGGAAGGAGCCAAAATGCCCTTCAACAGATGAATAGATAAAGAAGATGTGGTTCAAATATTTTACTCAGCCATCAGAAAGGATCAATACCCACCATTCGCATCAACATAGATGGATCTGGAGGGGATTATGCTAACTGAAATAAGTCAAGTAGAGAAAGACAATTATCATATGGTTTCAGTCATATGTGGAACATATAGCATAATGCAGAGGACCACAGGGGAAAGGCAGGATAACTGAATGAGAATAAAGAAGAGAGAGATAGGGCGCCTGGGTGGCTCAGTGGTTAAGCCGCTGCCTTCGGCTCAGGTCATGATCTCAGGGTCCTGGGATCGAGTCCCACATCGGGCTCTCTGCTCAGCAGGGAGCCTGCTTCCTCCTCTCTCTCTCTCTCTCTGCCTGCCTCTCTGCCTACTTGTGATTTCTCTCTGTCAAATAAATAAATAAAATCTTTAAAAAAAAAAAAAAAAAAAGAAGAGAGAGATAAACCATGAGAAACTCTGGACACTGTGAACCAAACTGAGGGTTATAGAACAGGGAGGAGGGGGAGGACGGGGTAACCGGGTGATGGGTATTAAGGAGGGCACATGTGGGGATGAGCACTGGGTGTTATACACAATGAATGAATTACTGAACAGTACATCAAAAACTAATGATGTACTATATGTTGGCTAACTGAACATAATAAAAAAATAAACATTAAAAAAAAGGAATGTTAGATGTATGTGTGAATAAGAACAGTGTTAGTTCAGTGAAAAAATGTGCTCACCACACTGCAGTGTGTAGAACAACAGATATTTCTTGAAAAATATGTATAATTGAGATAGTTTTCTTTTTTGAAAGTATTTTCACTATCAATAATCAGGGAATGTGATATTCTTGGAATCCAAACTGGATTACTGTTGCAAATTCTTCAACAGTTCCATTGCACTTGGAACAAAATTCATCTTTCCATCATAGTTTATGTTTTCTGCATTATGTAGGTTCGGTTATTTCTCCAGGTTCCCCTGTTGGAACCTACTCTCTTCCACCCCACCCAGCTCACAGTACCTTTACCACACTACTCTTCAGCTTCTTGCAGAAGGGCAAGGAGGGCACTTGCCATTTCAGGGCACTTTTTTCCCAATACGTAGAGTGCATCCCCCTCTTCACTGGCCTTGGCACTTTTATCTATCTTAATTCTCTATCCGAGCCCTTAATTGATTCTTAGTTTTTAAATCTCACAATTATTTTATTTTATACTTGCTTTCTATATATACTTGCACAAGGACGTCAACTCTGTCTAAGTATCCCCAATTACTCCAGTACCACCTAGGACAGCATGTAGAGGTAACCAAAATATATCTAAAGAATGAATGAAAGAATGAATGAATTTAGGTTAACTCTTAAAGATCTGTCTTATTCTTTTCTTCAGTACATAAACTCAGAAGATCAATGATAAAATGGTATGTTCTAGTACTTATTCATCCTCATCCATAAGGACCAATGGCCAGGAGGGCCTGGCTGGCTCAATAGGTTAAGGGTCCAACTCTTTGTTTGGGCTCAGGTCATGATCTCATAGGTGGTGAGACTGAGTCCTGCTTCAGGGTCCATGCTGAGCAGGAGTCTGCTTGCAAATTCTCTCCCTCTGCCCCTCCCCAGGCACACATGCTATAATAAATAAATCTTTAAAAAGAAAAAAAAAGAACGAATGGCCACATACTGTGCTCTAACACAAAATAAAATGCAAACTCTCCCTCCTTTCCCTCCTCCTTCTCCTCCTTCTTTCAGCAGCAAAAAATCTAAAGTTTGTGAAAAGAAACAACCATGGCTTGAGCACGTAATAGACGTATTTATATATACACTTCATTCCACATATGAGGTTTTTTCCTAGAGCCTGTTTCATAACAGCAGGTTTGTGTAATGCCAAATATTGGATCATGCTCCTTAACACAGGGACTAGGTAAGGGTGTGAAGGAGGTTATTGTGAAAATCGATTCTTAATATAATAGCAACACAAAGGAAGGGCATTTCCTTATTGATTCAATAGAGAGCCAAGAATTATCCTAAGGTATATCAGGTCTGTAATTAGAATTTTTCTCTTTAGAAATCTTCAGTTCGGTCTTTTAAGCTTCAAATGCATTCTACTTTGGCAAATTGCTTCACTGAAGCAAAAGAATGTTTTTACATTTACCTAAAAAAGATATACTCTAGCTTATAAGCCCTATTCAAGGCAATATCTTTCTGATTCTGAACTTAACAGTTTAGCAGAATTCAAATAAATGCTTAGTGGTGGTCATTTCACAATATATACAAATATTAAATCATTATACACCTGAAACTGATAATAACATAGGTCCATTATAATAATAAATAATAAATGCTTAATTACAACAGCTAATATCTTAAATAATTTCTATGACAATATTTAAATTAAGTAAACATTAGTCTGTCTCCTCTGCCTCCATAACTATTGTTATTCCTATAATGTGTCCTACAAAACACTCTGCAGCATTTACGAATCCACGCATCATCCTACACTGATACATAACTTATTTTTGCATTTTAATAGAATACCTTATGTATTTTTACCTTGCTTTTTTCATATCCTATCTTGCAAACCAGTCTGTGACAGAACGTCATATTGTGTAAATCTTCCTAGTCATAATAATATAGTTGTACCTCAGGTACTTTCTCATGCCCTAATGCTCTCATGCCCTATTACTAAATTAATTTAATTTAAAATCATAAAGAAAAATGGCAATGCATAAAGCATGGACATTTAAAACTTAATAAATGATACCAAATTTCTCCCTATAGAGTCTATACCAATTAATAACCCCAGTAGGTCTCAAAATATTTGATACATACCATTAACCATACTTGATATTAGCAGTATTTTTTAATTGTCATTTTTTGTCTAGTTGGTAGGAAATTCTTCCACTTAGTGGTTAAATTTTTTCAATTAACTTTTATGATAAAACATATGAAATCTATGTATGTTTACTTAACTTCAGTGTTTCAATTTCTGTGAATTGCCTCTTCCTATCTTCTGTCCATTTTTATTGGGTTATTGATACTCTTCTTAAATATCTGAAATGTTTCCTTCAGGAATTCTAGATATTACTCTTTTATCTGTTAATACAACATAACAAAAGATATTTCTTCCTTATTGTCACTGATATTTAACTCTCTTGGCCTGCTTTTTCACTTTCTGTTGGACTGTACATCTTAAAAGAAAAAAATTTACCAGTTGCTCTGCTCAGGAAAAAAACAGCCTGTCAAATTCTATTTTAAAATCTAGTAGATGTTTCATGGGGACCACAATGAAATTACACATTAATTTATAGGGACATAATTTATTTTTAAAATACTGAGTCTTCCATTCAAGCAAAATGGCATATCTTCACATTAATTGGCATGTTTTTATATTTTATGGCAATTTTTAAATCACAACAATGTTTATGTGACTTCATACAACATAAAAAATGCAATATAGGCTGAGGGTTGCTGGGGGGAGGGGGGTTGGGAGAAGGGGGTGGGATTATGGACATTGGGGAAGGTATGTGCTTTGGTGAGTGCTGTGAAGTGTGTAAACCTGGTGATTCACAGACCTGTCCCCCTGGGGATAAAAATATATGTTTATAAAAAATAAAAATTTTTTAAAAAAATGCAATATAGAAATACAGCTAAGTGCATAATAGTTATATTCTTTTTTTCAAGAAACTATGATTCTCATTTCTAGTATAAATAGAAAAGAACTGCACATACAGAGAAACTGGTTGGTCATTAGCTTCAAAGTTTGCCCCCAAATTACCTATAGGTGCATTCTTTTCAGATCTTTCAGAGTCCAAAAAGACAACCAAAGAAAAACTTTATTTTCTGGTTCCTACCTTTTGAAAAATGTTATGATGTACTGTAGCAGGACAAGAAATGGAAAGATGTCTATATTAAACATAATTTTAAAAATGAAGCAGTAAAGAGAATCTTCTTGTTAAGGAGGTCACTACTCTAGGATATTTCTTAAAAATTCAAAATGACAAAAATACTGTTATAAAAACCTTATAGGGGCACCTGGGTGGCTTAGTCAGTTAAGCCTCTGCCTTCAGCTCAGGTCATGATCCCAGAGTCCTGGGATCAAGTCCCACATCGGGCTCCCTGCTCAGCAAGGAGTCGCTTCTCCCTTTACCCCTCCCCACTTCTCATGATCTCTCTCTCTCACACTCCCTCTCTCTTTCAAATAAATAAATAAAATCTTGAAAAAAAAAGTTCTAGGTACACTTGTGCATAAAGATTTTCTCTTTATTATGTGTATTTTTAAATAACTGAAGTCTCAAAAAATAGAAGCAACCATCAGACTAAATTATATCATTGTATAAAAAAATTAATTATATTATATATATATATATATATATATATATTGCATTGAATGGAATATTTGAATTATAATTAACCTACAAAATCTCAGATTGCATCATAATTGAGAAGTGTATCCTGAATTAAAATATTCTAGTATGCTTCTGTTTTGGAATATCATGAAAACACAAACACCAAAACACAGCTGTAAGTTATAGATTAAAAGATGCTTTTTCCATTAAACTGAAGATGTTAGTTTAATTTTAGAAAAGAAAAGTAGGAAAGTTATGTGAAGTATCACAACATTCATTCAAGGTATCTTATTCTCCTTATGAACAACAGCAGAAGCAATAATACATTCAGTCTTAGAAAAAAAAGACTTGGGGCACCTGGGTGGCAGAGCTGAGACTTTAAAGTCGTGACACAGGCCAAGTTGAGGTAATTTTATACTTTCTGTGAGAGTCCAGATTACTGTTGACATTTGAACAATATGGTCCCCAATATGCAGTCAAAAATCCGTACAACTTCTGACTTCACAATGAGTTTTTAGAGCCTATGGTTGATGAGAAGCCTTACTAACAACATAAACTGTCAATTAACACATTTTGTTTGATATATGTAAGCTAGAGAAAAAGATATTATTAAGAAAATCATGGAATGCCTGGGTGACTCATTAAGTTAAGCATCTGATTTCAGCTCAGGTCATGATCTCAGGGTCCTGGGATCCAGCCCTGAGTCGAGTTGGTGCTTTCACTTCAGCAGGGAGTCTGCCTCTCCCTCTGCCCTGACCCCCTACCCCACCCCACCCCCACTCAGGCTCTCTCTGTCCCCCTGTCTCTCTCTCAAATAAATAAATAAATAAATAGAATATTTTTTTTAAAAAAATAAAGAAAAAAAATCATAAGGGAGAGAAAATACATTTATAGCACTGGACTTTATCCAAAACATTTCCATGAACCTGCACAATTCAAACCGCGTTGTTCAAGGGTCAACCGTACTAGCACTATTCCTGGACACCAGGTGTTGGTTATGTCCTCTTCTACTTACAGCTTCCCTGAAAGAACAAATTCATACAAAAACACCACTGGGCAATGTGAAAATTATTATACATCTAGATAGGGAAATGAATGACAATATTCACTAAAAATAACTCAAAACCCCCCTCTTTAATTCTCCAAATCCCCTTTTTGGCCAAGCATCCACAAGCCTCCTGTCTCCTTTTTCCCCACCTGAGATCTGTTTCCTCAGCCCCACCTGGCTCCCTCTAAGCTTTCCTCACTGAAAACCATATTTCTTTATCACCATTCATGCAAAATGTCATGCCCTCCACCTGGGAAACCTGGGTCTGGTAGATCTTAGCCCTGGAAGCTCAGCCTCTCCTTCCAGGGACCCTTGCTGAAGCCACTTTGAACAGAACACTCTCCTACAAGGAACTCTCTCACTCTAGTCTGTAAGAAAATAAAACTGTCGCCCTCCATAAGTCTGCTTTTGTCAGTACTCTCAAAAGATAAACTTTACAGGAAACATTGTGACCTTAAAAGAGAGAGCAGAGAAAAAAAAAATTTAAATGTGAAGGACAGGTATAGCAATTATTGAAAACCAGTCCATTCTCCTAGACCATAACAAAGACAAAAAAACAAAGTATCTCCAAACCCTGTGTGAGACAGAAAAGATAACCAGCCACAAAGGAGCCATTAAAATTGGTTCCTTATTTCACCTGGGATAAGCTTCACTGTTCAAGTATTTCAGTCAGCCTTTCAGCTTTTTCCTATTAGATTACTTCAAGCATCATTTATAGAAAAAAATTATTAAATGCAAGACAATCCAGTATGTGAGTAGAACAACGGATCCCACAAAAGTTATATTCCACTGTTCAATAGTAACTCAACCTCACTAGAGATAACTCCACAATGGATGTTGAGGGTACAGAGCACTTCATAAATACTAGCTATTACTATTACTAGCATTATTAGCATTAGTGTTATTGTTCTTAGCCTTCATATTCCAGATTTAACACTTTAGTATTAGACATGAAAAGTTATAAACTAACAATGTATAACATATATGTATGTATATATGATTGGGCTATAAGGTTGAATACATGTCTTGCTATACGTCATGGTGAAAAAAAATTTTACACACTGATGTATATATAATAAGCTTTATTTACCTTACTGGTAAGACTTCTTAAAGAAGTAGGTCCCTCGTTCTTATAACCAACAGTGATTGATATGTACCTTTTATTGAGTTCTGACTTTCTATGTATGTACCATGATATGTTTTAATTTACAACCCAGATAATTAGCATAATCCAATATTGACCACACCCCTCCTAAATTCCTTCTTCTCTCAAAGGAGGAGGAGTCATGTAATAGATTCATCAGGTTTTAGGATGTTTTGACTATCGTCTTACAATAGGGAGCTTACACTGTTCTGGTAAAATGGGAGGATCCAAATAAAGATGGCTTCTTGTGGTATTCTCCCTTCAATATGGAAGAAAAAAATTTCTCCTAAGTGTCTGAGGATCAGAAAGCAGGCCAGTGCGCCTGAAGAGTAGAACAATGGGAGGAGTGAAGAAAAGAGTTGTAGGTAGGTGTTAGATTATATAAAGTTTGACTTTATTCCTTTGCAGTGGGAAGCCCTTGACTGGTTTTAAGCAGGAAAGTAATGTAATGTAACGATGTCTTTATAAAACTCTCTCTGGCTGCTGATTAAACTAAGCTGCAGAACATCAAGATTAAAGGGTATTTAGAAATTGGGTGCAGTGGTCCAGGGTGACTGACAGTGGTGGTTTAGACTAGAATTATTATATAGAAGATCGTAAAAAGATTTTATATCTTAAATATATTTTAAAGATTGAGATGTCTAAGTTTACTATTGAATAATCAAGGATGGCTCATAAGTGTTTGTAGCATGCAAGAGGTGAATGGTGCTGCTATTTGCTGACATAGGGAAGACACTGGGATTGAGAATGTCAATTTGGAAAAGGGGTATGCTATAGCTCCGCGTGAGCCATATGAAATATGGCATCTCTGTGCCTTTTATTTCTTTTTCGTGTCTAATTGCTGTGGCTAAGACATCCAGTACTATGTTGAACAAAAGTGCCAAAAGCAGACATCCTTGTCAACTTTTCACTGTTAAGCATGATGTTAGCTATGGGTTTGTAATAGGTAGCCTTTATTATATTCAGGTGTATCCCCTCTAAACCCACTTTGTTGACAGTTTTTATCGCTGATTGATTTGTGGTTATTAAACTATCCTGGACTAAATCTGTGATTGTGGTGAATGATCCCTATACTGTATTGTTGATAAAATATGGTATAACTAAATGAAGACTCACTAATCTACTAGATGAGATCATCTAAAAAAAAAAAAAAAAGAAAGTAGATGGAGAGACACACTAGATTAGAGACCACAGGTTCTCTAGTGTTCAGACCAGATGAGTAAGAGTAAGAGATTAAAAAAGGAACACTGCTGAAGGCTGATGTTACAGAAGTCCTTTAAAACAGGATTTCAAGAAAGAAGATGAAGTTGGCTACATAGAAGCTTGAATAAATTCATTACAAGGAGAATGAAAAATTGACTATTCATGTGGTCAAGACTGAAGTTACTAATAACCTGAAAAAGTTATCTCATTGTATTTGTGGGGGGTAGAAAACTTGATAAGAGTGGGCATATCAATATACAATCAGAGTCCACTGGATCTAATTTTCAATTTTTGAGTATCTTCTTTGAATAGTTCCATTTGTAAAGGTTAATATTTCATTATATTAGTCTCTGAGATCTTTAAAAAATAAAACAAAAAAGTTTATTATTTTTAATAGATTAAGATTTGTTCATATGAATTATCATATGAATCTACTGAACCCTTTTATAAATCTAAGGTTTATGACAGGAACTTAATGATCTTATGTTTCCTATCTTTTGAAGCATTTTGCTACATTACAAGCTTAAAATTTATTTTATCACTGTTCATCAATAATTCCCATGCAAGCTAAAAAAGAGACTAAAATATAAAAGTGGGAAAATACTAAACTCACCTAAAAGGATAATGCAATAGTGAAATAAATCATCATTCTTCAATTTTCCTATTCTGTTATCCAAAGTATTGTATCATCTTTTGAAAATGATTTTTAAAAGAGGAGAAAAACAATCCCTGTAGCCTATTTTTACTTTTCATTGAACAAAGTGGAGAATTCAGATTTTTTTTTTCCTGCCCACAAAAGCAAAGAAAATATTCAAGACATTTCACAATTACTAGAAAAATGAGATGAATACAAAGAGACAGCCTAACTCTGAATTCTACTGATAATGATGAAATTGATCATATAAGTGAAATATCAGACTTAAGTCTTCAGATGATGACATCTATAGATGAAATTTCTCAAACTCAAGAATCAACGTGTGAATAACACACTTCTAAGGACAAAAAGGAAATACATTGTTATCATCTAGTTAATCATTTAATAGAAGAACATGATCACGTAATATTTTTGTGACAAAAACCTGGAACCAATCCTTTTTACTAAAGGAGTATGTGGCAGTATTCCTTTTTCTCTAATGAGGTGCATGTAGCAAAAATCATCTGATATAAAGAGATTTCCTATGTTTAATGCTTATTACAATTTTGGATTTTTTTTAAGATTGTATTTATTTATTTGACAGAGAAGGGAGAGAGCATGCACAAGCAGGGGAAGCAGCAGGCTGAGGAAGAAGGAGAAACAGGCTCCCACCTGAGCAAGGAGCCGGACATGGGACTAGATCCCAGACTCTGGGATCTTGACCCAAGCCAAAGGCAGATGCTTAACTGTCTGAGCCACCCAGGTGCCCCACTTATTGCAATTATGAATAGTAATTCTCACTAACCCTGTATTCTTCTGTATTTAAATAATTTATAAAAATAACTAATAAAGATTTTAAATAGGTGATAATCCATTAAACCCTAATGGTAAATGATGATGACTGTTTTTCCTGGTACACTAAGAGTTTAAAAATGTGAGATGAAGGCACGGATTGCATGGAGCACTGAGTGTGGTGCAAAAACAATGAATAGTGTTACGCTGAAAATAAATTTTTTTTTTAAAAATGTGAGATAAGGAAACAAAGACTGTAAGTGTATATTTTAAGCAGTATTTTGGGGAATATTGCTGAAAGGAGGAAAGAAATGGCAATAGCTGGAGAGAGATATTGGTTTAAGGGATAGTTAGTAATGGATGCTAACACTCAACAAATAATTCTGGATAATGCTAAAAACCAGCCCTGGGAAAAGACCTGTACCCTGACCCAAGAGGGTATCTTGACTATTTTAATACAAATGGAGTCTGAATTGGCCATTAAGCAATGGTCCTCCATTCTAGCTGTTGTGGCTCTAGGGGCACTCCTTTGGGAATCTTATGGCCCTCCAAATGTATGGAAGTTCTCTGGTGGCACTTGTAATTTACATCAATGTACTATGATTGCTCTTGCCCCCAGAATAAATTGAAATAAAATATCCTGCGATACAGCTAGTAGGGATAGAAACTATTCAAAGTACTGCTCATGGGCTCCCCATAGGACAGAGGTGGGTCCTGCTACGTAACTACAGTCAATGGAAACCAGTCTTCATATAAGCTGCGATGAGACAGAGTGATTGGCTTTGTATCTAATTAACTTAGAACCTAGACATAAATGAGTGATAGCCAACTGTAATGATGTCTGTCCTTAATAAGACCTTACATAGGGGGAAAGGCAGATTTTGTTGGAAAGGCAAAGAAAGTACCTCTGCAATTCTTATTGATTTGTTCTGTAATGAAACTGCATTGTGCTATGATCACACTGTGATATGTTAAAATATTAGAGTTGGTAAGATTCAACTACCTCGTGTAAATAGGTCTTACGATAATACCAATATTGACAATCGTGTATTGAGAGAATGAATTAAAGCCTCCTCAGGATGTGATACCCTTGGAAAATAACAGGCCTAGGGAAGAAATGAATCTAGCTAACCATCAGCTGATTTCTGTGCTCAATAGTTCTGCATTAGCTTATCATGAGGTACAAAGAGCAGGGGGGAATAATCAAATTATGTAAGAATATGAAAATGTATGTGATGGTAAGGCAAATTAGTTGTCTCTTATCTTACACTGACTTCTCCAGATATTAGGCATATTCATGTTGCTACCACTGGTATATCTGTTCTACATCAAATATAAATGCTCTGAAAAATATGATGACTTTCTCTAAGGGGTCCATGGCCTGAGACCAGAGTATGGACAGTGACATAGTAAGAAATGTCTATTTGGTCTCTGTCCCTGGTTCCAGATAAAGAGCTCTAAATCCTTTAGAATTTCTTGTATGATAAGATTATATTTCAAATGAGGCAACTCTTGGTGGGCTACTGGATGATGAGTGGTCACTAGAAAGACCAAGCATGATTAGAAGCTTGGAACTTTCAGCCCCATTCCCCATCCCCCAAGGAAGAAAGAGCTGGAGATTAAGTTAATAAATCAATCATGAATATGTGATGAAGCCTCTATGAAAGTACCTAAACTAAGAACTTCTAGATTGGTGAATACATTTACATGCTGGGATGCTGGCACACCCCAACATCAAGCGGACAGAAGTCCCTGTGATGGGATCCTCCCAGACAGACCTTGCCATATGTACCTCTTTATCTTGCTGTTCATCTGTATCTTTTTTCATATCCTTTATAATAAAACAATAAACATAAGTGTTTCCCTGAGTTCTGGGAGCTGATACAGCAAATTATGGTACATAAGGAGGGGGTTTTAGAACTCCCAATGTATAAGTGGTTGATCGGAAGTGCAGGCAACAACCTAAACCTTGTGCCCCACGTCTGGAGTCATGGCCATCTTGAAGAACTGAGCCTTTCACTTGTGGGGTCTGCAGCTAGTTAGTGTCATAATTGAATTGCAAGATAGACAATTAGTGTCAGAGAGTTGAAGAATTGGTTGGTTTGGGGGAGGGAAACTTACCCATGCAGTGTCAGAGTGCTGTGAGTGTAGGAAAATGGTTTTCTTCTTTAGGTACATAGACATTCCCAAGGATTTACAAGTACGAAGAAGGGGTAATGTTTGTCTGATTGCATCTCCCTTCTCTAAGAATTATAAAGCAATCCACATTAACACAGTTAGTTATCAAAGGTCACAGAGCTAATCAGTGGTTGAGGAACAACTTGAAGGTAAATCTGATTGCAGAATTCAAATGCTAATGATTGTACCATGACTCAGGAAAGGAAACTGCTCATCTCACAGTAACCCAGTCAACTGCATGTTCATCTCATTCATATTTTTGTTGTACCACTCGCCATATTGTTTCGTGATTTACTTATTTATCATGTCTTTTAATTTTATATTTTTTTAAATTTTATTTATTATTTGACAGAGAAAGAGATCACAAGCAGGCAGAGAGGCAGGCAGGGGGCGGGGGTGGGCAGGAGGGAAGCAGGCTCCCTGCTGAGTAGAAAGCCCGATGTGGGGCTCCATCCCAAGACCCTGAGATCATGACTTGAGCCGAAGGCAGAGGCTTAACACACTGAGCTACCCAGTTGCCCCTATCAAGTGTCTTTTTAAACTAAATCTCAGTGCCCTCTAGGGTAGGCAAAGTATCTGTCAAACAGAATCCATTATTTGGCCAGTGAAGTCAAGGAAGGCAGGGACAGGAGGAGGGTATATGGAAAGGAATAAAGAAATAGGGATAAGAAGAGAAAGAGATGAGGGTGTCTGGGTGGCTTAGCTGGTTGAGTGACTGCCTTCTCCTGGGGTCTCAGGATCTCAGAGTCCTGGGATTTTGCATCTGGCTCTCTGCTCAGCGGGGAGTCTCCTTCTCCCTTTGACCCTACCCCTTCTCATGCGCTCTCACATTCTCTCTTAGGAGGATAAATGGAGTCTTTAAAAAAAAAAAAAAAGGTCAAGATGGATAATGTATACAAATAAATACCTGGTCCTGATTCTGCCATATATACTGGCTTGTAACTGGGGAGCTATAGACAATCAGACATAAAACCTCCATGTGCCTTAGTTCCAGTTTCTGTGGGAAATTTCTTTAGATAATACAAAAACAAATTGTTTAAATGTTGTTGAGGCTATTAAGTTATGAGGAAAACCTACTCATTTCTCTCTGCCCTGAGTTCACCAGAGTGATTGTGCAAAGTCACATATCCACTAGAACTCCAAAGCACTGGAAAAACACAGAATAAGGTGGTTTCCATCTTTAAAGATTAGCCAACTTTCAAGGGATGAGTTTGGCAAACCTCAGGGTTGCAAGGATGGGGAAGATTCTTCTTCGGTAAACTACTGACTTCTCCCTGCCTAATACCATCAACCCTTATCTAAATAATCAATTAGAACAACAAGAAGGAATATTGTTCTATATGATATGAAAATTCTATTACTATAAAAAACATCAGCTTTATCAACCCAAGTGTCCACTGATAAATGAATGGTTAAAGAAAATTTAGTGTGTGCACATACAAACACAAACAGACACACACACAGTGAGAGTCAGCCATAAAAAGAAGAGTGAGAGGCACGTGGGCAGCTCATTCAGTTAAGCATCTGACTCTCAGTATCAGCTCAGGTCATGATCTCAGGGTCCTAGGATCAAGCCCTGCTCGGGCTCCTTGCTCAGCAAGAAGTCTGGCAGAGATTCTCTGCCTCCCTCTCCTTCTGCCCCTCCCCCCTGTGCTTACTCAATCTCTCTATCTCTCTCAAATAAATAAACCTTTAAAAAAATGATATCTTGCCATTTGTGATGATGTGGATGGACCTACAAGGTATTATGCTAAGTGAAATAAGGCAGAGAAAGACAAATCATTTGATTTCACATATATATAGAATCTAAAAAACAAATTAACCAACAACAACAACAAAAAAAACCCAAAAAGCAGAAACAGGCCCGTAAATACAGAAAACAAACTGATGGTTGACCCAGGGGAGGGGAGTAGGGGGCATGGGCAATATGGGTGAAGGGAGTGGGAGATACAGGCTTCTAGTTACAGAAAGAAAAGTCACCGGGATGAAAGATGCAGCACAGAGCATATAACCAACAGTACTCTAACAGCATTGTATGGTGACAGATGGTAGCTACACTTGTGGTGAATGTGGCATCACGTACAGAGTGGTCGAATCACTACACTGTATGCCTAAAACTAATAAGGCAACACTGCGTGTCAACTATACTTCAATTTTTAAAAATTAGCTTCATTTTAGTAATCACAACTTAGTATCTCTACCTCTTATCAGATATACATCCAAGGCACAGTTTGGATAACTGTTGATGTGGCAAGAATAAACAAAAAGAGAAATGCTTTTAAAAGTTCATAAACCAGGGCACCTGGGTGGCTCAGTTCATTAATCTGCTGCCTTCTGCTCAGGTCATGATCCCAGGGTCCTGGGATCAAGCCCCGCATCGGGCTCCCTACTCAGTAGAGAGATTGTTTCTCCCTCTCTTCTGCCTGCTGCTCTGCCTACTTGTACTTCTCTCTCTGTGTGTCAAATAAATTTAAAGAAAAAAAAAAAACTTTTAAAAAAAGTTCATAAACCATATGATTACATTTTTCAAACATATAAAATCATGCTAATACTTGAGCATTATTGTTATTGGGTTTTTTAAATCTTTTTGTTTATATCCACATTCCTATATGTATTCCACGTACAGATAACAAGTCTATGAGAAAGTAAAATTCATCACTTTGTATTCTTTGAAAATGAGAAAATTAAGAGCAATTTTTCATTATCTTTCCTTTTTTTTTCTGTTATCAGTTTTTTACTCTATTAAGAGTTTTGAGGATTACTTTCTGTTTAAAACATCAAATCAAACTAATTACTCAGAGACAGTTTAAAGTTAAAGATAAACTGAATAGTTCCAAAGATAAAAAGCATACCCGCCTTCTCTAGAGAAACCTCTGTTGATCAGATTTGGACCGGCTCTTAGCAATAACAAAACAGCGTCTTGAAATAGCAACAGACAAGCACAAAAGAGAGCAGGTCATTCATGGAAGGGTCTTCCTTTGAGACTGCTTTAAATTTATTTCCAAAGCTTTAGGCAACAATAAACCTCTCTTTCTCCCCACATTTGCAGTAGCATTAACTCCAAGTCACCACCACAATAGAATAATGAAAACGGATTCAGAATCTTTTGCAGCTTTACAAAATGCCTGTCCACTAATCCTAAGCAAATGTGATCTTTATTCCTTAAATCTATTGGGAAAAGTGACCTTTTCTAATGGAGTAAATAAGTTTAAAGTAATATGAAGATATCTTCTCCTTCAAATGCTTCTCCTCATTTCACATACAAATCTGACCATTTTCCTTGTTTGACATAGTATCAGCACTAATTTTCTCCCCTAGATTACTTTAGAAAGCTATGGGGAAAAAGTGAAAATTTTATCATAATACATACATTTAGTTTTAGCTTTAATTTACTATCACTATCTCATTGATCAGGTACATAACACAAAACAGGCTACAGAATGATATGTAACTATATAGCTACTGACCAAAAAAATGCTGAAAAACATGTCTTTAATTTTAAAAGCTCAAAACTGAGCCTTGATTACTTTGTTCATTAAAAAAAATCTATGTATTTGCTCCACCAAAAGAAATATAATCATAAAGTGTTGGCTACAACATTAATGTTGATCTACCCACTAAAAAATAACGCATTTTTTTACGGTGAACAGTGGTCTAAACCATCTTTAGTTACTCTTTCCTTGCTATCATTTTTGCAAGTATTTATGTTACAAATGACTCAATGCATTCTTGGGATGCCATCTGCCCCATAGTTGAAGGTAAGTATTTCATGTCTGAATCCATTTCCAGTTGGGAAGTTGAGGCAACAGCCAAGGTAGAGGATAATTTTGTGTGGTAAGTAAGTATTCAGAATCCCTTAATCCCCAGTAGTTACAGAAGTTGATCTCAGTGTGGGATGGCAATTGTCCTGAGTTCATTTGTAAAGTCATTCAAGGATGTTTGTTTTACCACCCAACTTCTGTAAAAGAGCCAGAGTCCCGCTTAGAAAGAGCACAGTCCTTCGCTTATGAAGCACCGTATTAAAGGGGCATAGTACCTCATCTACAACTCGGTAGACAAGACGAGAATTGTTGGGAGAGAATATAACACATTGTCCTCTCTTTAATCTAATTCCCAATTGACCTTTTCCTCTAAAACTTTCTACTTGTGCACTGCTCTCCAACTTCCTCTCTGTGACCAGTACTCTACCTTCATACCTGAAACACTTAGAGAATGTTTTCTTTACCTGTTTTCCTCTTGCTGAAACCCAGGTCCTCACTAGGACTCCTGTGCAAGACTCTCTTGCAGAAACAGTTTTTCTGTCTCACACTGTGCATACCTCAGTCTGGGAGATTTAGGGGTCCTCCTGGTTTCCTATGCTTTTTCCAGTCCATATGCCCCTTTCTTCTGATCCCTGGAATTCATCCTTCTGGTTTCAGCACCCTCTCCATTCCCCCTACCCCTCCTTCCGTTGTACTTCCTGCTAATCTCCTTGACATTCTTCATTAAACACTCTAGGTAGGTCCTGACTCAGGGTCTTCCTCATTCCCTCTGCTTCTGGCCAGTATTCTTAGCATTGATAATGTTCACATTGCTGGGCTAACATTTTACACTTTGGGTTCTTTGGTCTCCTTCTCCTTGAACCTCCACCTCCTACATGCTACCTCCTTGCATCTTGTCTTTACCAGACTTTACAACACTTCTGAAAACTGGATTTCTGGTCACACCAGCTCACTTGCTCAAGTATGCCCCTATCAAAGGCACCTTCCACCACCACCTGATACCTCCAATCTACTGACATCCCCGCCAAGGGCAATTCCTACAGCTTTTAGTCCTACTTTAAGTGACTCTGTTTTCTGGTCCAGCCTCTTTTCTTGGTGCATTATTACAATCACTCCTTTAAAATGCCTTTGACTTTGTGTTCTTCACTCTTTCTTTCACTGTGTTGGGAATAACCACAACTTATTTGTAGAATATCAACCTACAGAGCACCTCAGCCAAAAACCCAGCTGATGTGTTCCCTTTATATCATGACTGTGAGTCTCAATTTAGAACTTAGTATACTCACAAACGCTGCTATTTTCTAATAAGCTTACTTTCCCACCCCTTAGAGGAATACTTCATGCATTCTCTTACTTGTTATAACTGTTTCACTTATCCTCCTCACAAGTGATTTTTGTCTTCTATTTCATTGAGATAACAAAAGTAAGCATACATGAACACACTCAATTTTCCTACAACCAATCGATATACCTACCTGCTCTTGAATCCATTTCCTTCCTTCCTTCCCTGTCACAGGGCAGTAAGTGCCTCATATGGGCTCAGAATACTTAATACCTCAAAGTCTACTTCCTGGATCCATCCAAACCCTCCACTCATGTGGTTAGCCCCACCTTCTGTTTAAACTGGATTATTTTAGCAAACAAGCTCACTTAAGTTTCTATTATCTAATAATAAATTAAACTAAATTAAAATAGCAATATAGGGTGCCTAGGTGGCTCGGTGGGTTAAGCCTCCGCCTTGGGCCCAGGTCACGATCTCAGGGCTCTCTGCTCAACAGAGAGCCTGTTTCTCCCTCTCTCTCTGCCTACTTGTGATCTCTCTCTCTGTCAAATAAATAAGTAAATCTTTAAAAAAAAAAATAGAAATATAAAATTACATAGAGCGATAGCTATATGCACACATATGGTTTTACACTTTTTTGTTCTTTGTTCCCCTCACAGCAAAAAGTCTCAATAGAGTTACCCCTAGAAGTTGCCCAATTCCTAACATCCAAACCAGGACAGTCGGGCCTGCATCCCCACTTCTCGAAAGACACCACTCTTGTTAGGCTCACCAATGACCTCTATATTGCTACGTGCAGCCTAACGAGCAACACGTGTTACTGGAAACTCATGCCTTAGTTTTCAAATTAATTCACAGCCATCCTCCAAAGAATTAGGACTAAAGAATGGTACAGATTCACAAGCTAGTCTGCAGCAAAGATGAGGCAGGGAGTGGCTCAGAACCATACAAGGAGTTAGGAGGAACTACATAAAAAGTGAAGGTCAACAGAAAGGTCCATGTCAAAGCCAGGAACTGGGGCCAGTTAGATATAAACATAAAGAGTGGACCAAATAACAAGCAGGCTTTGTAATGATAAAACTAAATACACTGACTGGTTCTCCAGAGCCCAGGGGCACCTTGGACATAAAGAAGTCATTTGACATTAAAGTTAAAAGAACAAATATATATAGAATACATGTATTTACACACACACAAATATTTGACACAAATATAAATATTTACACACACACACATTTGACCTTTGGAAAGGATACAACCCTCTATAAATTATCAACTCTTTTGTAGTAATTCCTTGGTACATACACATATAATTCTGTCTTATAACTGTGTTTATTTTCAAACACACATATAAATTAGGCTATCTTATGTAAGTACGGTATTGAAAAATAATGAACGTTGCACTTGTGTCTGTCTACATATAAATAGAATATTTTGGATAAATAAATACAGTTCTATGTACTGCTTGTGGAAATGCAGTAGTCTCTACATTGGCACTGTTCTGTTTTGTGTCAAGCCCATCTGTTGCAATTATCCAAATGTCTATTTTTATTATTCAATTTCCCAATAACATGTGTCTGCCTTCCTTGTCTCATTAACTCTCTATTCTTTTATGCGCTTCCTATAGAATAATCAGCTCTATTCACTATATTCTACCACCAAAGAATATTTTAGGAAAGAAAAGGGTATTTTGGATAAAGGGCAGCTTTATATAGCTGCTGATGATTTTTGTGATCTTTGATACACAACACCTATTTACCCTTTAAAGAAGATTGATTCAGGCAGAATGATCTTTTCCTAAATTTATGTAGTAAGTACAGTACTAAGTATAGTAATAGTAATAGTAATATCATGAGTAACCGTTTTTACCCCTGCATCTAATCTGATCGAATTATACTGTACTATATAGTGCCCCCCAAATTAAAACACAGATGACTAGAAAGACTGTTACTCAAATGTGGAGCTGTTGGTGGCTGTCAAAGATTTATTTTCTGGATAGAACTCACGTCTCTTCTTCCATGGGAGAGCTCTCTTGGCTCATGTAACGGAGTCCCTGCACTGGATAAGGAGCAAGCACATGCACACTTTCTTTCCATGGGCTGTCCTTATTTTCAGAGCAGGAAGTGTAGCATTGTATTCACATCAGCCAGTGTGCCCACCTACTGATCTCAGACTCATTTCTGGTTTCAGGAAAAAAGAGCTAAGAAATTTCATAGCTGGATCTAGCCCGAAGTCAAAACTGACTTCTAACCTAGTGCTGCATATGACAATCTTGTTTGCTATCGAAGCCCTGTACTCAGAGTGTAGTCTTTGCTCTGACCTATGAAGTATGTCAAAGAAACACTAAAGGTCCAATGACCACTTTAAAATCATTTCATCAGGGGCTCCTGGGTGGCTCAGTGGGTTAAAGCCTTTGCCTTTGGCTCAGGTCATGATACCAGGGTCCTGGGATGGAGCCCCGCATTGGGCTCTCTGCTCAGCTGGGAGCCTCCTTCCTTCTCACTCTTTGCCTGCCTCTCTGCCTACTTGTGATCTCTGTCAAATAAATTTTAAAAATCCTTTGAAAAAATAAAATAAAATAAAATCATTTCTTCAAAGGACAAATGTTCCTGAAAATAAATACATCGAGAAAATATGTTTCTTTGTCCTTTTATCTTAGTCAAACACCCTATAGATAACCATATAATGTAACAGAAAGCTAGATTTGACAACCACTTCTGGTTCAGATACTAACTGGAACTTTCCTTAAGGAAGAGATTTAACCTCCATTCATTCAAAATGTATTTACTGACCACCCACTGTATGAATATATGTTAGGCAGAGGCCTGGACCTTCTTGGTCATAGTACCTTCAAATGAATAAAACTTTTGGATTTTAGTGTTGCAGAATTCTATATAGTTTTTTGACATGTTGTAAGATCTTGAACCAAGGTAGGATCTGTCTTATGCATTGATAACAGGTACAGCAAGGTGGGAACACATTTTGTGTATCCTTTTAACCAAGCATCCACCAAAAAGAGCATTCTTTTGAGCACAAAAACATCTCTTAAGCTGTTACGTTTTTAATAAAAGAAGTGTGTAAACCTGGTGATTCACAGACCTGTACCCCTGGGGATAAAAATATATGTTTATAAAAAAATAAAAAATAAAAAAAATAGTTCTATTTTCTGCAGGAGTAAAGAATATGGTTTTAGGTCCCCTTTGCACTTATTTTTAAAGCTTTTTATAAGTTTTGTTCAAAGCTTATTGAAAAGACGTCATAATGTCCCTCTTTGGAACAGGCTACCCTCAAGCACAGCTCAGGACCTTTTTTCCATCAATATGGAAATACTTTCACAGGAGAAAACTCCCCTCAAAATAAACTGAAGAGTTTACTGCTAGATCATATCAATACTGAGGAAAGCATAATAAGAACATATAACTAGTATCACACAGTTCTTCTAGGTGACAAACATATTCCCTCCCAAGGCCTGCTTATAACCTATCCCTTCAGCCAGTTATCCTAGCTCAGTCACCAAATATCATCTGATGAGCGAATGAAATCTTCATCCTCATTCCATGACCCTACAATTGACATAAGAAAGCTGCCCATATTTAATGTGCACAACTTACTGAGTTTGAGGATAACTGTACACCTTTAAACCACCGTGAAACGATTATGAAAGGATTGTTTTCTGAATCTTGAGCTATCTCCTCCTCTTTTATTTTAGAATGGGGCAGCTAAGAAAAAAATTGCAAATACTAGGTTATAAAATATAAATATTTGCTTCAAAAGTACCATTACCTTCCTACATATGTATTTTGACGTTGCTTCTAGAATTATTTGCAAAATAAAATGAGAAGTATAAAAATGATGCTCTTCAAGTTAGCAGTTAGTAAATTTTCAAAGCAAAGTATCTGACAATATAAAAGTACATGATGTTATAAAACTGGTCCCAAGAAGACAGCACCTTCTGGGAAGGAAATACTCATGATATTTGGAATAAAGACTTCCTAAGCTACATGCCAAGAGGAATAATCATAAGGTAATAATAAGGTAAACTTGTTCTGTTTATGTGATGTATGTATCTTATTGCATATAATTATAGCTCAAAAAGATATTTTCACATACTCTATTCTAGAGACATTCTTGTTTTCATTTTCATTCTACAATCCATCATCCATTTGAAATTGATTTTGGATTATAATGTGACATAGGAATCTTTTTTTTTTCCATTTGGACATCCAAATGACCCAACACCATCTTCTGAAAAGATATTCCTTTTTCACTGCAGAGTAAATTTTATCTATAGTCCACATAAGTGTGGGTTCCTTTTTGGATTCTATTTACCTCAATGCTAATTGTCTATAGTAGCACCAATACCAAACTATATCATTTAGAATAGCTTTATCACGACTATTGTATTTGATAGAATAATTCTTCCAGCTTTATTCTTCTTCAAGACTCTTTTATTCATGGCTCTTTGTAACTTTTTTTTAAATTTTTTTATTTTTTATAAACATATATTTTTATCCCCAGGGGTACAGATCTGTGAATCGCCAGGTTTACACACTTCACAGCACTATGGCTCTTTGTAACTTTAACAATATTTTGAAATCAAAATGTCAAATTCTATCAATAATTTTGATGGTAGACTGATTAAATCTATATAGTTTTCCTTAAATGCCACTTAACAATATTAAATCTTCCAACCCCTTGCCATGGTATATCCCACCATTTGTGTTCTTCTATAACTACTCTGTTTATAGAATTTTCTTTCATATGTTCTATGTAAGCTTCAGCACACTTATTCTGGCCCTTGGTGTGTTTTTATTTTACTACTAATGCTATTTTTAATATTTTGATCATGATCTTTAAAACTTAAAATACAACTTGTGTTCCAATTAATGTAATCTGTGTTCATGACTCATAAATGTTCCATAGTTTTATACTAATACTTTGTCCAGTATGTGAATTAAGTGAAAAAGATCACAGCTAAAAGCACAAAGACATTTGCTATAAAAGTGTTTTGTTATTTGGATTTATTGGCCCATGTCTCATCATGATGGAAGAGTGAAATGTTTCTCACAAGACACTTAAAGAGCTTTGATCACCATTACTTGGACTCAAAAACTAAAAGGATGGGCACAGTAACTCAGAAATTGAAATTCTGGTAAATATAAAGATATGGGTTCCATCACTAATGTCACAAAAGGAAATTTTCCAAAATCCATATCCAGGAAAATTCCCACTTAGTGTAACTGGGCATTTACCCAGAGGGGATTCCATGGCTTAGTACTGGCACATTAGTAGCTTTCTTGTCTCAAACTTAAGGTGCAGAACTGAAGTTCTGCAGACAACTGGATCTCCCTGTTGGTAAACAGATTCTCAACAAACTCCCAGATCCCATTCCTTGCTTTGTCCCACATTCACCTGCTAGTAATGGTGATCACAGATCACCACTGAGGGGAGTTCAGGACACAAATTGAGTAGCTGAATCTCTAACACACACATACAGCTTCTGTCTATTTTTCCCACATTGAATGTTCCTCCAGTCATCAAAAATCATGAGGAATTAATTGATTCTGTCAGTATCCACGTTCATATATACTTGGAACTTGAGCATTCTTGGATTCATCTGTAGAATAGCTCAGCTGGAGCTCTAATTCCTTGATCTTGGATGCCAGTTCTCCCATTTGGCAAGTGGGTCTGATAATGTTCTTCTGAGAGAACAAAGAGCAGAGGAGCACAGTAAGTAAACCCTCTTCATTGAGTTCCTTCTGCAGGTTAATGATATATACCATGTTGATTGACTTGTAAATTATGAACCACACTTGAATCCCAGGAACAAATCTCACTCAATGAAGGTAAGTGATTTTTGTTTAATGTCTTGTTGGATTCAATTTGTAATATCTTGTTGAGGATTTTTGCGACTATATTCATCAGAAATATTGGCCTGTAGTTCTCTTTTTTTCATGGTGTCTTTATGTGGTTTCATATCAGGGTAACACTGGTTTTAAAGAACCTGAAATGTGAATTTGAAGTTTCCTTCAATTTGAAAGTTGAATTTCAACTTTGAAATTGAAAGTTTCCTTCCTTTTCTATTTGAATTTGAAAGTTTCCTTCCTTTTCTATTTTTGGGAAAAGTTAAAGAAGAATAGATTAACTCTTCTTTAAATATTTGGTAGATGAGCACTGGATGTCATATGCAACTAATGAATCACTGAACACTACATTAAAATTAATGATGTACTATATGTTGGCTAATTGAACATAAAAATAAATGTTTGGTACAATTCACCTGTGAAACCATATGATCCTGGACTTTTATTTGTTGGGAGTTTTTTGATTACTGATTCAATTTCATTGCTGGTAATCAGTCTGTTCAAATTTTCTTTTTAAAACTTCCTGCCTTAGGAACGCCTGGGTGGCTCAGTCGTTAGGCATCTGCCTTCAACTTGGGTCATGATCTCAGAGTCCTGGGACTGAGTCCTGCATTGGGCTCCCTGCTCAGTGGGGAGCCTGCCTCTCCTGTGCCCTCCCCCCTGCTTGTGGGCATTCTTTCTGTCTCTCTCAAATAAAATAAATAAAGTCTTTTTAAAAAACAAAATAAAATAAAATAAAACTTCCTGCTTCAGGTTTGGTAGGTTATTGTTTATAGAAATTTATTCACTTCATCTAGGTTGTCCAGTTTGTTAGCAGGTAATTTTTCATAATATTCTCTTATAATTGTTTGTACCTGTGGTGTTTGTTGTTATTTCTCCTCTCTCATTTGTGATTTGTCTATTTGAGTTCATTCTCTCTGTCTTTTGATGAGTCAGTCCCTCTTGCTTTCAAAGCCAAATGTTAGGCTCCCCAATGTGACAGTCTGTTTCTCACCCTTCTCTGGGCCTGGGGGTCTCTCCCTCTTACGATGGCCTGAGGGTCTGTTGAGGTCCCCACGAGGTCTCTGACCTTCCTGTCCTTTTCAGTGTGGCTTTTTTTTTTTTTTAACCTTTAGTTGTGGATTTGTTCTGGCCAGTCTTTAGGTCGTTTTCTGGATATTTACACTGACATGAGTGTTATCTAGTTGTGTCCAGAGGACAAGGTGAGCTTAGGGTCCTCACTCCACCATCTTCCCACAAGGTACTTTTTTACTAGTTACCTCTTTAAAGTGCTTACTATGGCAACTGTCTGTCCTCCACTAGCTGTATAGATGTATGGATATCTTTCTTCATTCTTGATTCTGTTCCAGTGTTCTAAATGTCTGTCTTTATGCCAGTACCACAATGTCAATTATCATGACTTTGTTGTAAATCAGGAAATGTAAGTCTGCTAAATTTGGTCTTTTTTTTTTTTTTAAGACTGTTTAGGCTATCAAGATCCCTTGCATTTCATTATGAATTATAGGATCTGCTTGTCAGTTTCTGCAAAAAAAAAACACAGCTAGGATTCTGAAAGGTCCCATGTTGAATCTATAGATCAATTTGGATAGTGTAATCATATTAATAATATTAAATCTCTGAGCCATGAATTTGGAGCATCTTTCTATTTACTTAGGTCCTTAGTTTCTTTCACAAATGTTTTGTAATTTTTAGTGTACAAGACTTCTTGTCCTTCATTTTTAAAATTTATTCCTGAGTATTTACCCTTTTTGATACTATTACAGATGAGAACTTTTCTTAATTTCCAGTTCAAATTATTCATTGCTAGTGTAAAGAAATAGTGTTAATTTTTTATAGATCTTAGATCCTATCAACTTTATGAATTTATAACAAGATTCTATGTAATTTTTTTAAAAGCTTTTAATTTATTTATTTGACAGAGAGAGATCACAAGTAGACAGAGAGGCAGGAAGAGAGAGAGAGAGAGGGAAGCAGGCTCCCCACTGAGCAGAGAGCCCAATGCAGGACTCGATCCCAGGACCCTGAGATCATGACCTGAGCCAAAGGTAGTGGCCCAACCCACTGAGCCACCCAGGCGCCCCAATTCTATGTAATTTTTTTAAAAGATTTTATTTCTTTGGCAGGAGAGAGAGAGTGTGTGGGCAAGCAGGAGAAATGGCAGGCATAGGGAGAAGCAAGCTTCCTGCCGAGCAAGCAGCCTGATGCAGGACTCTATCCCAGGACCCAGGGATCACAATGTGAGCTGAAGGCAGACACCCAACCAACAGAGACACCCAGCTGTCTGGAGTCTATGCGATTTTATCTCTAACTCTCACAACAGTGATACACAAAGGATGTTATTATTATTTTTTACAGATGTTGCTAAGAATAGGAAGGAAGAATTCTGAGACTAAGAAATTAAGAATAAATTTTGACAAACAGAAGTAATTGTAAAGGCTATAAAAAATAGACTATAAACAAATCCTACAGGCTGAAATGGCCTCTAATATCATCTACTTGCTAATATGCCATCTGTCCTCCAGTGACCCTGGCTCTCCTTAACCTTAGTAATTTATTCTTAACATTGCCTTATGAGCAAATAATCGTTTTACCTATCTGTGCACCTCAAGTATGCCTTATTTTTTTGTTTCACTGTGTAAATCTGCAAAATAATAACCATTTGTATTTTCTAAAATGACTTCATCCTTAGTAAAATGTCCTATTGTGATTCATTATTCAAGAGTAGAAACTATTAGCTATGTCATAAGACATTTTGTCTTTTTACAATTATTTAAGTCTCTTTGAAAGGCTAAGTTTACATAATGCTTGAAAATGAGGAAAAGAGGACAGAAATTATTTAAAATGTTCACAGTATTTTTAATGCTCCAGATTAAACAGAATTCTGAATACCAGGAAGTTTGTAGAACTGTGGGAGTATAGCATGCCAGAAACACCAAAAATTCATGAAAGGCCAAATGATAATCTTGATAGGAATTAAATAAAACTTCTGTTTTCTCAGTTTTTATTTTAGGCAACTGGCTGTCTCAGACTTCAAAGTCCAGACAGTAATGTAGACTCAATATAGTGAAATCGGATTTCAAGTAATATTTTATTTCATTGGATTTCAAGAGCTCTTTAAAGTAACCCCTTTTATCTGGAATCCATGTGGGAAAGATGGCGTGCCACTACTCAGAATAACAAACAAATCCCTTGGCTGTATCCACCTCTATGTTGTATACCGCCTAAAGTCCCTTGGAGAAGGAAATGTGCTGCATTACAATTTCAAAAATAGCCAGAGATTGAAAATTAATGCACCACAGAGCACGTTGTTTTGGCCTTTTGTCTAAAGGGCAAATGCAGACAAATCAGAGTCTAGAGCTGTGTGCCATATACAGAGATTTGTTTCCTGCACAAAACTCCAAAGAAAACAGTGCATTCAAATGGTAATGAAGAGAGGGCCTGGGTGCAGATAATGGTATATTAAACTTGGATGAGCTAATTGTGCATTTTCATGTGAATCAGCCTCCTGCTAGGACTCATTAGGAATGCACATTAAAGATATAGACAAGTGTGCCGCCTTTTAATCAAGTGTCTTATTTCTAACAACACTATTAGTATTGTGAGCATTCTGGTAAGTGGAATTTTTGACTGAAATTTAATTGTGCAGCCTGGAAATCTGATTCCATTTCAAAGCTGTAAAAATATCTTCGTGTGAGGGTAGAACAGGGAGAAGTGGGGGCGGGGGGTAAAGAGAGTGGACTAGAATAGGAATTGATCAATTACTTTCTTTTCTCTTAAAAACTAAATATGCTGGCCTGTTGAGCTCAATTCTTACTTGGAATCCATACAAATTCCCACAAAATACCAGTCTACAGATGGTGCTGAGGAAATGACAGCCGAGACCAGACCAGCAACGCTTAGGAAAAGTTGAGAGGCACTTCTGCAAGAGGGTGATAGAACACATGGGGAGCCTCAGATGGAACGATGTTACGTATGGGGCAATCTGCATGGAGAAGAGCAGAAAAATACTCATATGATTATGATTAGACATGCAGCAGGAAAGCAAAACACAATTTAGCTTATTAAGAAACTGAAATGCAAGTGGGTCAGCCTTGAAATTCTAAAATTCCTTGCAGAATAATATCCGCTTTTCCTCAGTTCTTATTATACCATGCTTGTAAGAGGCAAACACTTAAAATCTGGTTGCATTTAATTCCAAAGCGTGTTAAAGGAAGATGAATTTAAAAAAAAAAAAAAAAAAAAAAAAAAGACCACCCTAAAAGACTTTTATCTTACAAAGATAGGTCTAAACACTAATGTCATTTCTCCAGGATTCTAGGACAATGGCGTGCTGGTCACATATCACTACTCTACCTTCATTGTCAATATCCTCTCTGGAGAAGGTGATAGACCCAGATAAGCATGTTGTTGGTGGATCACAAAGGTCCAAGGACACAAGTCCTGCTTGGATTTCTAAGGAAGGAAATCAAGGCATGGCTTCCTTCTCCAGGGGATCTGAAGTAAAAGACAAGGTCTGTCTCTCTTCAGTCTGAGGAGAACTGTTCATGAGTGGTCTCAAGTGACTGGCTCTCTGGATGACAGGCAGCACATGTCCATTCACTTCTGGTGATCATTACAACAACTACTCAACTGTGTAAACCTTTGTGAGCCCTGGCGGAAGCAGCACTCAGAGCCAGGGCTTTCATCTGGGACATGGTAGCCAACCCCTAGAAACAGAAAGCAGAGGGGGATCCTCCCTAAACCATAAAGAATGACTCGAGTCTACAACTTCACTTACTCAGAGCCACAAGAGAACTGCCAGGCAGTCCATTACCTGCTAATTTGCCACAGTAGAAGACAATGTGCATGTCAAGGTATATAATTAAAGGGATATACAACCATGATTAGGTTTAGGAATGCACAGATAATCTTTTGTCATATGACTTAAAAAAAGAGAGAAACTGAAAATACGTAAAGTTAGGTTTGTGGAAGACAAAGTATCAAAAGGAATTTAAGATACAAGAGCAACTGTAAGACACCAAATGAAATCTTGAGGAAAACTATGAAATTTGATCCAAGAGACAAATAATCTTGACAGACACATAATCACAGAATGGACCATTACTTAAACATCTACCTTTAAGATGACCTCACTCCAGATGGTTTTATAACTGATTCTACCAAATTTTAAGTATTTTACTATTTCTTTCAAGATCAAGGAAAATATGGAAAGAAATTTCAATTTGTCATATAAAGCTAACCTTTTTGCTAATGATATTAAAGATAACTTGCCCTGATATCAAAGTATAAAAATAAATTTCACAGTAAAAAGTATGACAATTGTTCTGGAGAAAATTTTGTAACAGGCTATATTAGTCAGCATTCTCCAGAAAACTAGAACCAGTAGGATATATAGTGATATATATAAGAGATTTATTATAGGAATCTGTTCAGGCAGTTATAGAGGCCAAGAAGACCCACAATCTGCCATCTGCAAGCTGGAAAACCAGGAAAGTTGGTCCAAAGGCCAAAGAATCAGGCTGATGTTGTAAGTCCTGGTCTGAGTCTGAATGCCCAAGAGAGTCCAAGGGCAGGAGAAGATGGACGTCTCAGTTCAAGCACAGAAAGCAGTTGCCCTTCCTCTGCCTTTTTGTTCTATTCAGGCCCTCAACAGATTGGATGATGGCCACCTATAATCTTCTTTACTCCTCCTACCAGAAATGTCTTCTGGAGAAATCCTTGAAAACACATGCAGAAATATTATTGTCCCACAAGAGGCTTAATCCCACAACCATGACATCAGGATCTGAGCCAAAATCGAGAGTCAGACGCTTAACTGACTGAACCATCTAGGCGCCCCACCAAAAATAATATTTCTAATATATACAAAGTTCTTCTAATTAGTAAGAGTAAACTAAAAAAAGCAATAGAAGATTTAGTGAAGGATATTAACAGACAAGCCACAAAGGACATATAATGGTCATTAAACGCAAAAAGATTTTCAGCATCACTAGACATTCAAATTATGTATCATGGGGCACGTGGGTGGCTCAATCATTAAGCAACTACCTTTGGCTCAGGTCATGATTCCAGACTCCTGGGATCAAGCCCCACATCGGGCTCTCTGATTGGCAGGGAATATGCTTCTCCCTCTCCTTCTGTCCCCACTTGTGTTCCCTCTCTCACTGTATCTCTCTCTGTCAAATAAATAAAGAAATCTTTTTAAAAAAAAATTAGGCATCATGAATAACATACACTTTTTCACTCATTAGATTACCCAAAATTTTAAAACTTCATGGTATCCTATGAATTTGAGGAGAAAAGTCATGTCCACCATTGTTTTACAAGTATGAATTGCAAAACTTTTTGTAAAATAATCAAACAATCTCTATAAATTTAAAAGGCACCTATTATTTAAACAAGTTATCATATACTTTGGACGTCAATTCTCTACCTCTGTCTCTCACAAATAAAATCTTTTTTAAAAAGTCTCAAAAAAAAGAAAAATAATGAAAGATAGAAAAAGGAAAGAATATATGTGAGCACGAAGAAAAGAATACTTGCATATTCCCCAAATTATCAAAAGGCCAGGGCGGGGTGGGAGGGGTTAAGGGAATACTGAAAAGGTGATATTAAATTTATTTTTAAACACTTCTACTTTCTTCTGTAAGCATTTCTATTTATAACTATGAATTTATACTTTCTTCTCTGTGGTTAAGAAAAGGTATTATATATATAAACCTAAACATAAATATTTATCTTGTATAAGTCACTATATCATAGTGATATATATATATAGTGATATATGCTATATCACTATAGCATATAAATATATTGTATATACCATGCATATTATACATAAATTTTGTGCTAAATCTCTATCATTCATTTATTAATTTATAGTTCTTAGCCAGAGAAATAAACAGTCACAAGAAGCTTACAATTAAATGTTCCTTGAACTCAACTAAAGATTTGGGAATGAAGATGCCTTGATGTATCCTTTCTTGACTGATGACAAGGCAACTTCCCACTCTGTCCCATGCTAGATGAGACTTACCCAAACTGCCTCTTCTAGTGATCTGCCTTTTGATCTTGATTTAAAACAGTATCCCCAAAATTACAATATCCCAGGGAGGATCATATTGGTTATTTCCACAACCCAAAGATCAACTGTTTTAAAAGGACACAGAATTTCAATAATGTAATTTATCCAGAATAATACAGTTAATAATAAGGCATGTGCTTGCAATTTATATAAAGGTGTGTAGAATAGTAAAGGAATCAAATTTATGGTCAGACCCAGATTCAGGGTCAGTTTGGGCCCCTAAACCAAGTGACAACACCTCTGTCAACTGCCAGACTTAGAGGAGAACAGTAATTGCCTTGTTGGCTGCACAAATGCTTCACATTGTTGGTTACATGTACACATTAGGGAAAAAAATGTAAGTAAAACCCCTAGTCCAGGATTTTGTGGTTGCTCACTGACTCAATACACGGTGGTTACTTTTATTATTATTAGGGTAGTGACTGTACAGTTATGGGGTGATACCTAATAATGTCATCTCATCTAGGTAAAAACTGATTATATTTTACTTCGGTTTTATGGTATGTTTACTAAATATTTAAAGAAATGTGGGGCAGAAAAAAGATTAGACATGTCCTATGATGGCTGCAGAGGGTAGAATTAGGAATCTTGCTGACAGTTACCGATCTGATTCTAACTCAGTAAAAAGAAAACTTGGATTCATGTAAGAATGTGATGAGTGATTCTAGAACTCAAGGGTTTTCTTTAACAGAAGGTACAGAACCAGATGATGTATGTGTCTTTCTCTTCCTGAGATTCTAATTCTATGTCCTACTCTCTCCCAGCATCTAGTCAGGGGGGCAGCGGAGACAGAAGGTGTAACATAAAGGCAAGACTGGTACAAGCAATGTTCCTAAATCAAAAGATTATAGTCTCAGAGAAAATGTGAACAGTAATTAAATATAGTTGGCTACTAGTTACCATATATTGGATAACAGTTTTCATGTGTTTGGATCTCATTAGATCTCATAGTCCCATTTGAAACTTAATCTTTTTATAGACTTTTGTTTACACTTTCTTCAGCACTTTTATCACTTTCAATGGGATTTCCTAAAAGCAGCTCAGCCATTTGTTTGTCCAAATCCCTCTGTGTTAGGCTAGACATTTATGGACATTCATTTTATAGCACAACCATAAAAGCTAAAATTATGGTTTATTTCCCTTCTCAAGAAATAAATTTACCTACACCTTTTTTTTAGCTTGTCTTTCACATTTTCAAAAATTCCAAGTCTGCTTTGTTGATTCATCCCAGAAGACACTTGTGTTTTAACAGAAAATACAAACAGCAAGAATGAGAATGGAATGCTCACTATTCTTCATAACGAGTTTCATTATCATAAAGCTTGTTCACGCTATGTCCTCTCGGTAAAGACAAGTCAAGGCTATCGTCTTAACTCACACAGTGTCAGAATTGAATATCATGAGACTCGAGTAACTAGATGCTGAGAAATGGAAAATCAGATCAATCATAATGACTTGTTAACTTAGAAATTTTCTATGTGGGGATACCTGGGTAGCTCAGTCTGTTAAGCATCTGACTCTTGCTTTCAGCTCAGGTCATAATTTCCGCATTGTGAGATTGAGCCCCATGTCAGTCTCCACTCTGGACCTGCTTAGATTCTCTCTCTTCTTCTCCCCTCTTCTTCCTCTCTCTCTCTCTCATTAATTAATTAATTAATTAAAATACAATAAAATAAAATACACAGAAGTTCTCTATGTGAAGTAGCAAACTGAATAGGACATGGATATAGTATAATCAATAAACTAGAAAAAATTAGGACTTCTAATTCAAGGAAACAAGTCTACTAATTACGCTCTACCATCAAAATTGCTCCTTAACTTCTGTGAAATCAGAATAAGTCTTAATTTCAAAACTGAGAAACCAAAAACTCCTTACTGAGACGTTTATCTTGGTCCTAAATTTTACTGGAAAGGTTCATATAGGACCTAAAGGTATGGGAGAACAAGTAACACTCCCGACAATATCTTCAACAGCAGATTTATAATAACCACTTAAATTTTTAAAAATTATGTTTCTTGATTTTAACTTCTGTTCATTTATTTTTTATTTGAGTTCCAACAGTTTCTCTGTCAACTCAGAAAAATTCACTCAGATATGCCTCAGTAGAGCCTGTTTTTCAACAACAGAACACACAGTAGATAAAATGCAGCAATTATGCAGCTATAACCTACAAAGAGGGAAAAATCTCCCTCCTTGTAGGTTACAGCTACACAAAAATTTGTATATAAATAAAATATATAGGTGTATAAATAAAATATAAAGGTTATATATAAATATATAAATAAATAATAAATAAATAAATAAAATATATAGGTTATAGCTACATAAAAATTTGTGTATAAATAAATAGCTTAAAAAAATTTGTGTTTATAACCTTATGTAAGAATCATTACACTTTTTGCAAAAGTATTCTTTAGTAAGGATCAGAATGGAAGAATAAAAGAGGCTTTTAATGATCATTGGTCTCAAGGTTTTGATTTATAGTGAATCTCATACAACCCTACCATCACTAAAATAAAGATCCTGTTATCAGGAAAAGGAGATAGGGATTGCTATCATAATTTGAGCTTTGATTTTGAATATCCACTAGTTTCTCACTAATGATAAAACAAATTCCAAACTCACCACATGCAAAAAAACCTCGTTCTGTCATACTCATATCTGTTTATCCAAATAGATAAACCTTGCTGTAGCAGACTTTATGTCACTGTTACATGCGCTAAGAAACTTCCTTTCATAGCACTTATCTGTTACGAACTTAAATGGATTTGCGCTTATTTACTCAATGTCTGACTCACCAACAGGCAGTAATAGCTACGTCTATTTTTTTGCCCATCATAGTAGCCACAATACCTGATTTCTAATAGGTACCTAGTGTATATTTGAAACAAATGAGTGAATTAATAAATCTTGTGTTTTCGTCACCTTCTTTCGATTACCATTTTCATTTCCTTCATAATTTTTCATGTTACAAAACTCCAGTAATCTTAATTTCACATTCCTCAAATCATCCTGAACTCTGCTGACATTTAAATTTTTTCAAAACATAGTTCTATCACATCACAGTTCAAATCACATGTTTTCCATGGCTCCCCATTATCTAGAATGTAGACTGGCCTTTCTCAGTTGAGGTTCCCAGAGAGAATTAAACCCCAACCCCCCAGGCACCCATTATATGTAATGAATCAACTTCTCTCCTACGCCTCTAGATTGGTGGTAGCTAGGCAGTAATTTTCAGAGAGTTGAGAAAATAATTGCTCAACTTATTTTATGTAAGGCTTTATTCTCTCATGGAACCTTGGTTGAGAAAAGCTTGTTCCAGGAAAACAATGTGGACCTGCCTTAATTTTCAGATCTACTCTTTCCTAACTACTCTGCACATTCCCTTGGCATTTCTGTCTCCACCAGTTAGTGTTCCCCATTCCTCACATATCCACTATGCATCTCTTTGGATGAAATCTTACCCAACCTTTAAGTTTACTCACAAACACCCCCATGGAGAGTTCTTTGGGATTCCTGCATATTGTTGCACTTAACTACATTTAAATTACCATTATTGATAGTTTTGCATTTTTTTTAATCTCCCTTACCAGTTCCTTGAAAGCTGAACTTATGTCCACAAAAAAGAGCATCATGTCTTTTGCAGAGCGGATGCCAGTTTCAGAGGGCAAAGAAACCTAAGCAAAGCAGCAGAATCAGGAAAAAAAATTAAAAGAAAGTGCAACTGTCCTCTGATGTCAGCTTTCCACCACTGCCTGACATAAAGAACCAATCCTCATAATGAGCAGGAGCATGACAAGGAATTAAACATCAGGCGAAAATACCCAAAAGTTGTTACTCACTCTTTCTTTGCATGTTTGTGTTATTAAATTAAAATACCACCATCCCACACACGTATGTGTGTATGTGCACGTGCATGCACACACAGACTTTCTAAGCTATAGAAGTAAATATATTCTATATTTAATCAGTATAATCCCAGAAAGGTGATCAGCATAAGTGCATAATCGACAAGATAGTGAGAAGCTTTAGTTCAAGATTGAAGAGTAACACCGTCCTTCAAAATCGGGATGTTCGGACTCTGGTTGAGACTTTCTTGAGCAAATTATCTGTCCCTTCATTATGCGTATATAGCAGTCTTTTGAGCAACTGTTTACTATTATATGATCATATTGTTCTAAAAATGTCTACATATACCCCTGCTATAAATGTATACTATATGTTTGAGCATGTATGTGTGTATATGTGTACACATGGGTATGTATATATGTATGTCTAATACATATGTGTATGTGTATATATGTATAAGTACTTTGGAATCTAGATCAATTTTCATTTCCTATATCCTATTGCTAACTTTCATGAAGTTCACTGTAATATACATCTCCTGTCCGCAAAGCTGATTGTGATGCTGTTTTATTATATTAATGTCTTCCTGACACATTCTCATTTATGATATTTAATATACTATTGTTGCATTGTGCTAAATGGCACCATGATGATTGTTTTTTTAAAGGTGAATATAAATTTTTTTTAAAGATTTTATTTATTTATCAGAGAGAGAGAGGGGGAAAGAGCGAGCACAGGCAGACAGAATGGCAGGCAGAGGCAGAGGGAGAAGCAGGCTCCCCGCCAAGCAAGGAGCCCGACGTGGGACTCAATCCCAGGACGCTGGGATCATGACCTGAGCCGAAGGCAGCTGCTTAACCAACTGAGCCACCCAGGCGTCCCGAATATAAATTTTTTTAAGTATTTAAAGAATCATAGTGAAAATTAATCACTAAAAATACATAACACTCAATTTTTTATTGTGAAATTTTGTTCTTGGCTTAGAGGTTGTATACTATCCATATTTACAAAACTGTCTATTATTTGAAAGCAATACAATTAAAAGTTGTCCACTTTTGAGCCTGAGCCTAATAGTAATTAAAATACTCAGGAAAGGGACACCTGGGTAGCTCAGTCGGTTAAACATCTGTCTTCAGCTCGGGTCATGATCCCAGGTTTCTGGAATCGAGTCCCATATCAGGCTCCCTGTTCAGCGGGGAGCCTGATTCTCCCTCTGCCTGCTTCTCCCTCTGTTTGTGCTCTCTCTGACAAATAAATAAATAAATTTTTAAAAAATAAAAATAAATAAAAACAAAAAATTAAATATTCAGGAAAATGTGAAAAGTATGTTTTAAGAGGCCATCATGAAAGTGAATTCTGTGAGTACAGATTATTCCAATGGAGAGTTGGTGTTCAGTCTTCAGTTTGCTGAGAGCAGCATGTCTACCTGTAAAGTAGTCTATCAGCAAAACTGATAAGCTGGAGGCCTCCATGCAATTCCTGCCACACAACTTGTTTTCATGTCAAGTTACAACAAATGTCAATAAATAAGATACAAAGTTATAGGCACATAGGTCTGTGTGATCATTTTTTACTCTACGCAAGTAACACTGGAGGATTTCAAAATATATGCCCTAAATCTTAAAAATTATTCTTAATAAACAAACCAAGACAACAACCATATAACATATTAAACACAAGAAATACTAAAACAGAACTGTGCAGAGTTTTATAAAATTAAAAAGCAGAATAAGTGATATATCAGAGTAAATGGAAATGGAATAAAGTCCCTATTAATCGTCTGAGAAGTAGGTGACATAGCATTACTCAGCCCATCCACACAGCATAATATTTACATCTCTAGTAATGGAAACACCTTAAAAGTGTATCTAGAGTGACTCACATTAATCCCAATAGAACAATAAACACTTTGTGCACAGAGAAAATGTATTTTACCAGAAAATGGGTAAACTTTCAAGATATTCTCTATGAGAAGGTCCCAAAACTACCAGTACAGATCATCTAGTTTTAAAATGCAGCTTAGAAACCAAGAAGCTACATGAAGAAATCATGTAATAGAACACCACCTGTGGTTTGCAATGCCACCAAAGTCCCAGCTTCTGAGAAAGTTGGAAAACTAGAAAATAGACAAAGAAACAAGTCAGAAACAAAGAATATTTTTCTTACAAAGAGTTAGAAGCAGTGCAGCTCAAAATACTAAGTTGAACCAGCTAAATGACTTGGAAAGATGTGTTAACTCTCTAATCCTCAGTCATTCCACTGTAAATATAATAAAAACCATTTCATATATTAAAAACCATTTCTATTACCTTCTCAACTTTCATCTCTCTAAAACATCACATTTTAGATGTAAGGCATGTAAGGAAAACATGGACAAACACACACATACACACAAGAGGGGTAAAAACAAGTGTTGTTGCTTACTTAGTGTTTTGTTCTGACTAAAACATTCTTTAAAAATCCATATACAGGGGCGCCTGGGTGGCTCAGTGGGTTAAGCCGCTGCCTTCGGCTCAGGTCATGATCTCAGGGTCCTGGGATCGAGTCCCGCATCGGGCTCTCTGCTCAGCAGGGAGCCTGCTTCCTTCTCTCTCTCTCTCTCTCTGCCTGCCTCTCAGTGTACTTGTAATTTCTCTGTCAAATAAATAAATAAAATCTTTAAAAAAAAAATCCATATACAGGGGCACCTGGGTGGCTCAGTGGGTTAAGCCTCTGCCTTTGGCTCAGATCATGGTCTCAGGGTCCTGGGATCAAGCCCCGCATCGGGATCTCTGCTCAGCAGGGAGCCTGCTTCCCCCCTCTCTCTGCCTGCCTCTCTGCCTACTTGTGATCTCTCTCTCTGTCAAATAAATAAATAAAATCTTAAAAAAAAAAAATAAAAAATAAATAAATAAATAAATAAAACCTTATTTTTTAAATAAAAATCCATATATACAATATGTATGAAAAATGGGACTAAAAGTACAGAACTCATAAAGTTGCTGTGTAGTCCAATGAGACTATAATACAAGACACAGCATTATACTTTGTGCACTTAGTCAGTAGTCAATAATAATGGTTATTATTATCACTGTTGGCTCCAAATGCTATGGAGAGCCATGGGAAATGCTGAGGGTAAGGCCTGAGCTGTGCAAAAGAATAGGATGTTGTCATTTGTAAATCTGACTTACGCCAATTCAAGCGAGCTGCTTAGGGCAAGTGTTGGCAATCCACTCTGTTCCTCTCAGTGAGCATATGCCACAGTGTGAGTGTGACCCCAGCCACAGAGTCTGCTGTTTCTTCAGTCAACCCATCTGCCTCCAATGCTGTGAACATCTCAGCTCACTAAACATGATTCTAGGGTTAAATGTACATATTTTTCACATAGCATGATGCCAAAGCACAAGCTAGAATGCCACCTGACACTCAGCTGAAGAAACAATGATTGGACTGATGTTGCAGGAAAAGCTGTCTGACTTTGTTGGTTACTGAAGTTACTCCCGTCAATATACTGTACATCATGAGTGATTTTGTGGGAACTTTCAAGGGGAATGTTTTACTATGTTCCAGTTCCACCTTAGGAAAAAATTTTAGAAGCCACCTTTGTGTAGGATATAGCTCCACCTTATACACAGGAGAAAGAAACACACCCTTAGAGAAGACACAATAAATATTGTTAATGTTCCCCCTAAATAGAAGGTTTGCAACAACTCAAACCTAGTCCACAAGCAAACACTGAAGATGGTTTGATCAGAGTGAACCAGATGAAGGCTTACCTATTTAATTTCTATAGCACAGTTTAGGAGGGGGGACAGGAAGGGGGAAAAGGGCATGCCTACACATGTACCAGCTCTTAAGAAAGAAAGCAATGGAAGTGGGGGTAGTAAGGCAACTTGAAAAAAATATTAGAAGCTGCTGCCAGATGATACAGCCCTGAGCATTTAGGGTTCTGCTATCTGGCAATCAGTGTGATCTCTGTGGTCTCCGGGTGCAGGAAAAGAAATCTTAAACACCTCTTTGGCTAGGCTCTCACTGCACTAGGTCTTGGTTAGGGGTCACTTGAAGAATTGTAACAGACCTTTAGGGTTTATCAGTGTTGTGACTATAAACATTTGTTAAGGAGAGCCGGGGGATATCAGATGGTAAACTGCAGGGCTTAACAAAAGACTATCAAGGAACTGAAATAGAGACGTTTATGACTCACAGGTCCTGGAGAAAGTACACTGCATGCCTCCAGGAGCCGCAGGGAGAGGTCAACATAGGAGCAGGCACAGAGCGCTGTAGGACCCAAGGCATGTGCCTTCATTAGGGTCCATAAATGGAGTGTTTGGGGGTTCCTGGGCTTAGACCAGATTGGTCAATTCAAATGAAAAAGAGCAGGGTTTTGGTCAAGTTCTCAGAGGTCTTACTTAGGGGTTCACAAGAAGGCAAACCTGGAAGGTGTGGGAGAAGAGTGCTGGGGAGTTATATCAGGAATTTATATTTATTTGTGACTCTACAGGCTGTAATCTAGGGCATGAGCTGAGGCGAGGCACTAGTTAGTTCAAGGGCACTATGAGCCACCTGGCCACACAAAATGGATGCTGAGGCAACAATATCATGGAATAGTTTAGCTAATCTCTCACTAATCAAGAAAGACTAACCTGTCAAGAATGAAAAAGTAGGAAACCAAATTAATGCAATCCTTCTTCCCCAGTCACCTAGTTTTTAAAAAGTTTGGCCTTCTCGGGCACCTGGGTGGCTCAATTGGTGAAGTGAGGACCTTTGGCTCAGGTCACGATCCCAGAGTCCTAGGATCAAGTCCTGCATCAGGCTCCCTGCTCAGTGGGGAGCCTGCTTCTCCCTCTCCTCGCTGCTCCTACCCTCTCTCACTATCTCTGCCTCTTTCTCTCCAATAAATAAATAAAATCTTTCAAAAAAAAAGAAAGGTTTTGATTTGTATTTCCCTGATGCCGAGTGATATGGAGCACGTTTTCATGTACACAATGGAATACTATGCAGCCATCAAAAGAAATGAAATCTTGCCATTTGCGACAACATGGATGGAACTAGAGCATATCATGCTTAGCGAAATAAGTCAAGCAGAGAAAGACAACTATCATATGATCTCCCTGATATGAGGAAGTGGTGATGCAACATGGGGGCTTAAGTGGGTAGGAGAAGAATAAATGAAACAAGATGGGATTGGGAGGGAGACAAACCATAAGTGACTCTTAATCCCACAAAACAAACTGAGGGTTGCTGGGGGGAGGGGGTTTGGGAGAAGGGGGTGGGATTATGGACATTGGGGAGGGTATGTGCTTTGGTGAGTGCTGTGAAGTGTGTAAACCTGGTGATTCACAGACCTGTACCCCTGGGGATAAAAATATATGTTTATAAAAAATAAAAAATTAAAAAAAAAAAAAAGGAAGGTAGGTAGGTAGGTAGGTAGGTTTGGCCTTCTTTCAGTGACACGCATGTCATCCAGGACAATTATCTGGCCAGACAGTCATGAAAAAGAGTGACCATGCTCCTTGGATGCCTAAGACACTCTTCACTGGCCATGATGACTGCCAGCTCTGGGCTATACTGTTAAATACAGACCCAATCTCCTTCTAGAATATTCCTCTGCCTGATAGTTGCTGTTGCTCTCCTGGGGGTGGGGTGGGAGAAGGTGGATGTGAAACCATATGACTGATGCTCTATTTATAGTCACTCACTGTGCAGGTAAGGAACTCGGCACAGAGGCAGAGATTTCTGATAAGCATCCATTGATCCTCCCTAAACAAAGGCTTCGGGCTTAAAGCAAGAGAGAGAGAGAGTTACAAAATCAATTTGGTGAAACTGGCTGCATCTTCATGAAAAGAGCTAACTCTGTGTATTGTGGCTATGACTTTTTGTCATCTTCACTTTTTGTATACACACAGGTAGTGAAACACTGCCAATAGCCCTAATATTCCATAAAAGGGGCAGCAATTATGTCAAAACAAAAATATATTGTCTCTGCTCAACTAAAATTGTCTACTTGCTGTCTGTTGCTGGCAAAGAGATGCAGCAGAAAATACTGCATAGGACAGAGAATTGCTAAGCAGCTGGCTAATCATGGACTATGCAATTATTATATTTTCATTCTGGCTCTGAGAAAGGAAACACTTAAAATGAATGAAATATGCATCGGCGCCTCTAGCAATGAAATTAAGCCACCTTATTAACTGTGCAATTTTTACAAAGGTTTCAAGAAATACTCATTAGGCCTTTTGTTTGAACTGAATTTCATCTCTTGCCTCATCTTAATTCCTAGAATACAAAGCAACTCTTACTTAAACACCTTGGTTTTTACTGAGAGATGGTCAAAAAAATACTTGGATATTTTGGAAATAGAATAATTTCCTAAATGTCAATAGTAGCTGTTTCTTACTGTATTTAGCCTATTTCTTATAGTGATTACCTTATTGTTACTGTTATTATTCACCATTACCATCACTACACTCAAACCATTATGCTAGGCACTTATACAATGTATTATTAATACTTTAAAAAATCAGTCAAGACAGAAATTACCATTGTCATTACTAGGTAAGGAAGAGCTTCAGAGTACAATTAACTTTCTAAAGCTCTCACTACTAATAAGTCCCACAGCCTCTATTAAATCTCATATTGGAACAATTCCAAAATCTACAAATATCCACCCCATCAGTCTTGTTTCCATATAAAAACTTGTCAAGGATCAATGAGAAAAATGCATAATTTATATTTTACTATTATATCAGTCAATCTAATAATACTAATGTAATGAGATAGTTACATTAAATGTTACTGTTATCCATAAAAGTTTTATAAATATTAATCTCAAATTATTAAAGTCTCTAAATACTTAATATTAAATGCCCACACATTATTATTGCTTCTTCATCTTTAGGAAATCATCCAAGGAAATAGTCATAAAATGAGAACATTACTGGAAGTTTTTTTATCACCAGGTTTTTAATCACTCTGAAACGATACTTGGCATTTTCAGCTAGGAGAATGGTACTGTATATTCAATTGAAGAGATTATGACTAAGGATTAACAGTAAATTCACAGTAAAGAAGCAGCTCTCTAGAAATTGTGTTTGATCTCGGGAATTTTCTATCTGCCTCCCACATCCTACAACCTACCAGGCAAAACCAGAATGAAAAATAGGACAGGTATAGAACAGCTATCTGTACAATTAGATTAAAACCAAAACTCCTACTCTGAATAATGAGTATTAATTTGTCTACTTCACATTATACAGATCTTGTTAGAAATCTTCCAAACCACCAGATATCATCTGTACTGTAAACACAGAGAGTCTGCAAGCAGAACAGATCAAATCCAGGCTACTTCACTGCTCTAGGACTAAATTGGTTGAACTCTGGTCAGCTAACAGTTTGACAACATCCTTGCTGTGGATGTTATCACCTGCTCAAATAATCCTTTCGCCTGAAAGTCTCAAAGCAGCATAATCCAATGCAGCTACTTATAAAGCTCATACCAATTACAAAAATATTGAACATATAATCCCTTCTAAAAAGTCTGGAGTGAATTAAATATACAATTATGAACCAGGTTCTTAACTCACATTTATTTAGAGTCAATTTTATCATTTACATACTTTGAAACCGGAAAAGCCCCTTCCATGTTTATTTTTCATGATTTAAAATAGGATAATAGATGGGATACCTGGGTAGCTCAGTTGGTTAACCGTCTGCCTTTGGCTCAGGTCATGATCCCAGAGTCCTGGGATCAAGCCCCGCATCGTGCTCTCTGCTCAGCAGGGAGCCTGCTTCTCCCTCTCCCTCTGCCTGCCACTCCCCCTCTTGCAGTCTCTCTCTCCCTCAAATAAATAAATAGACTCTCTCAAAAAATAAATAAATAAAAGAGGACAACAGAAGAACCTCTAGACACAATTTCAAAGGCTATTCCCACAGCAGTGAATCACTAGTACTTAAAAAATACCAGAAATCTGGCACATGTTGCTTCAGACCTGGGTATTGAAAACTCACAGGCAGGCACAAGCTACTAAGCACAGGAGCAGAGTTTGGAGGAAAGGAAGCTACAGATTCTATCGAATGTGCATGACAGAATCCACCCCATTCAGGGACTCGTGACTTAGTGGGAGAGAAGCAACAGCAGGTGAATCACCCCAGTAATGGATGATCAGAAATCCTGAAGGGGTGAAGGAAGACACTCTGGACTAGGACCTGGAAGATTTTTTATTATAGTATTGGCCTCAACACAAATTATTTTTGTGATCTTAGGCAAGTTGTTTTCCTCCTTTGGGCTTCCATTTTCTCATCTCTAAAGGGATATTCAGGAAAAGGCAGATGGATGAATTCGATTGAGAGTTCCTTCAAGTTCAAGTTCTGAAATTCCCAAATGACAAATTTGCAGAACAGGTAGTTTGCATGAAGGAAACATGAATGCATGTATCTCTCCTTCAGCTGTCTTTCAGCGCCTGGGTGCAGAGCTCTGAGAAACACTACAGCGCCGCTCATTACAGTTTGCTGGTGGAGTTTCCTGGCTAAGGCTCTTCCTTCTTCACGAAGAGACCACGGTGGAGCTGATGTTATTTCTACATATTTGTGGACTGGTTTACTCACAGTGAAGATGCAGGTGTTACACAAGGTTACACCGGCACAGCCACACCAGCTGATAACCCGCACAGCTGTGGTCAGTAGTCCTGGGCTGGCTGTGACTGCAACGTGCAGTGTAGTTCTTTAGACTGACTGTGGAGTGGAAGCTCATGAAATAAAAACCTACTACACAAGGACCAGTGGAAAGAAAGGCATCTGGTAGAATCACTGTGTAGTTAGCCATAGTCCAAATTGGAGATTTATTTAATTGATGACTATTTAACTCTCTTTTTTGGAAACCTACAAATGACCAGGTCTTTAAGAGAAAGATTAAAATTATAACTCTTTGTGTGCATTTCTGCCCCAAATGCTTTTAAGACTAATCAAACACCTAAAGGGAAAATTAAGGGTTGGTATCTAGTAGAAACATTTAGTATATTTCAAAATCAAATGCATAAATAGTTCTGCTTATTCACATCCAAGATGAAAGGCAGCTAAATCTCTAAGGGTTACCCCTCAGTATTAGTGAAAATAATACATTGTAAAAAGAAGAATTCTCCATGTTCCAAATCAAATAGTAAATTTTCACAATGCATTTTAAATATCTACACCTGCAGAGGCACTTAGGAGAGTGTAAGAATATTCTATGTGGCTCTCAGCAGTTGAGCATGGGTGTGAGTGTTTATGGACTTATCAGTGTGTGTGTATGTTGGGGGGGGTGAGAGAGAGTGAGAGAAACAGAGAGAAAGAAAGAGAACAAATAGATAATCTTGTGTATAAGCATGCAAGTAGGAACGTGCACACCTCTAATGGGAAAATTACCAAAGATCACATTTCCTTGTATAGCCAGAAGCACACACAAGTCTTCAGCTTCATAGGAATCTTTCCGATTGAATAACGAACTATACCTGTGCAAACAATAAGCATTTGTTTTTGGAGATTTATGGAAGCAATTTTAACAAAGCATGGAAAGATACCATATTCACGTAGATGATAATTTTTTAAACTTTGATATGGACCTAGATATACAAAGAGAAAATAAACATTTATCTTATAAAGGAAAAAACCTAAAAATTGGTAAATATAACTGTAATTTACTTCTATACAAATTGGAAATAATTTTTATTTTATATGGACACATAGTTCACAAATAAATAATGTCAATACAGGCCAAAGGTCAAAAAAAATACAAAAAGCAAATGATGTGCACAATTTTACATAGATTAAATGCTTTTAGAAATGACAAAATTATTATGGTGAGTGGTAGGTGGCAATGATGCTGCTCTAATTTGTCAATGGTTATTGGGAAATTAGGCAGTTAGATGTTAATGGTCATACTAAATCCATAATGAGGAGGAGAATGATCACATTAACACACACCATATGTTTACAATCATTTTTGTTATGGTTACTCTACCATCTCTAAAGGGAGAGGAAAAGTTCAATTTAAACTGGGAAGAGAAATAAGAGTACCTTCAACACTGAAGCCAGAGATACAATGATTCTTTCTCCTTTCCACCAGGAATCTTGATGTCTCCCTACTTTGCTTCTTGTTTTCTTAATGACCCATTGAATTCTATTTATTTCTTTAGTCTTATCCACTCTTCTCTGTGTGTGTTTTCCTACATATGAACAGCTCACTACTCTTAGCTTTCTCTTTCTCTCTTCCTTGTCCTCAATTCACCTATCCTATATCTGCTTTTTTTCTTTATGGCTTGGCTCCACCAATTTAAAGCCCCGGGCCACGCTACTCATCTCCTATATTCTGGGATGCGTGGACTCGCTCACAATACCACACACAAGTCACACCTACCCTCCCTATCTACCCCACACTCACATGTTTACATTCAATGGTACATTCATGCAATAGTAGTTTTCCATTTCATTACCACCCCCCACAACATGAACTCCCAGTAATTTACATAACCTTACACACATTTTGAAGGACAAAACTCTCTGAATTTTTAACTCAGTTTGGGAAAATATACTCAATATGCCCTGTGACACATAGCATATAAATGACAAAATAACAATAGTTATTACTAATTAGTACCATTCTACTGATGATAGCTGCTTTGGATTGAATCCCCGTTATGTGACACAGATTTATGCTGTAGCTAATACTCAGAGTAATCTGGGAGGTCTTTGGTATCACTACAGATGAGGAAAACCAGAATCAGGCAAATAAAGCATCTACAGACCTGGGATTCCTACTCAGAAATGCCAAATGCTGACATGGGTGCTTTATTCATTCTAGCACCAACCATGTAATCCCATTTCAAAAATTCAACAGACTAGCCATACTTGATTTTAACCTTTCACTTATTTGGGATGGTCATTATCTTTTATTATTGTTTGTTTGTTTGCTGCTTGTTCTTAATACCAATAACCACCATTAATATGGTATTAAGCTATCATGGGCATGTCATGCGTATAGAAGTTGTGTGGACTGTGCATGTACTGAGGAATATAAGATGGGTACAACCCCTTTTACCTACCTTTAAGTAGTACAGTTTTGATACTGTTAATATACCTATCTCACGCTGACCAAAATAAGATTCAAAAAGGAACTCAATAGTGATATTAATAAAAATGCAAAGTAAAAACCTCTAAAACCTTCCATAAAAGACACAAGAAAATTGTGGGGGGGGGGTGCGTGCGTGTGTGTGTGTGTGTGTGTGTGTTTAATGGTCAGAATCAACATTTCAGAACTCTGGAATTAACTGATGGTTTGCAGCAATCTGGATAGTGCTTAATTCAAAAAACTTGCTAAATCCCAGGAAGAAGGGAGAGTTTCATGGCATTTTTGACTTGCCCTATTCCCATTCACCCCATTGCCAGCTCAGTGATACCCTTGAACACAACAGCTTCACAATCACATGAAAATCAACAGGTTGGCAGGCACTGGAGGAAGAAGAACAAGACTGGAGCCCTTTCAAAGGCCCACTGAAGAGAATTCAAGAGAATTTTCATTATTTAACCAGTTTGGTAGTTCTCTAGAAGACTCCACTTGCAAAGCTGTTCTTTATTTTAATTGTCTTAGCCCATATTCAGGCTCTTATAACAAAAATGTCATAGACTGAATAACTTAAACAACAGTTATTTCAAAGAGTTCTGGAGGATGGGAAGTCCAAAATTAAGGCACCCATCAATTCAGTGAATGCTAAGAGCCTGACTGCTGATTAACAGATGGCCGTCTACTAACTGTGTCTTCACACAACGAAAGGAGTGAAGGAGCTCTCTGGAGTCTCTTTTTTAAGGGCACTAATCCTACTCATGAGGGCTCCCACCTCATGGTCTAATCACCTCACAAAAGCTCCACTTCCAAATACCATCACATTGGGGATAAGATTTCAACATACAAATTGGGGGCTGGGGGACACAGGAAATCAGTCTTTAAGCACTGACTCAAAGATCACTCAGTGTAAACAGACTCAAGAGATTTGTTAAAAACAATTAGAGGCAATTGCTTAATATCATGAATGCCTGAGGTGGTAGATAATAGTTTAGACAAACAATAGGCTAATCATTAAGTTTAAAAGGAAAAACTGAGGAGTGAGATGTCCATATACAGGGCTGAAAAAACTGTAATGTATTTCTAGCAATCCTGAAGGCACATACATAGGGCTATGTGCATGTCCAGCACTGTGCACATGCTTGTGAAGATCTGAGAACATCCTAAGTATCCACTTCTGGTTAACCTGGAGGCTTTGCGCCCATAAGCAGCAAAAGCTAAACAATGTTATAAAAGGAAAGATATTCCCTGATAAATGAAACTGAGTTCATTGCTAACACATTTGTCCTATAAGAAATATTAGAGGAGTTCTTCAAAATGAAATGAAAGGGCAGAAATAGTAACTCAAATCCATATGAAAAAATAAAAAGCAACGGTAAAGGTAATTATCAGTGATGCTTTAAATCTACGCAGAAGTCTTCATCACCTGCCCTTTGATACCTCAAAGCTGAGATAAAGACATTTACACTATTTTTAAAAGAAATTCAGATGAATACCATATTATCTTTGTTTTTTATAAACATACTAGCATGTGCAACATTTAGCATGTACACTTATTATATTTCAAAAAAACCTGAAAACATGTTTATAAAAATATTTTAATAATTTTAGTAAAATTCATTGCATGAGTTTAGCAAAATCATATATATATACATATGCATCTATATTTAAATGGATGAGAGTATGTGTGTGTTATATATATACGTTTATGCTTAAAAATATCAGGTAAAATAAATTGGTGAGATGATTTTAAATACTTGATTTTCTTTCTAATTTCCATCTGATGGCAATCAATGAATTTCCATTTTATAAAAATATACCCAAGTAATGAAACATCTGGCACTTTAGAATATTTCCCTAAGCAATAATGTTCAGGGACATAGTATGTGGAACTGTTCCATTTGTCAATTTAGAGATAAGGTGACTGGTGTTCTATATTATTTGGTGATAGAAGCTTTACATAATGCTATTTTTTATTTATATCTTGTACTTCTTTTGGAAAACATGTATTTTTTCAAATTATTAGCTCTAAAATTAGGTTAAAGATATATCATAAGTTTAAAATAAGATATATTCTTATTTTCATGTCATGCTAATAGCAGATGCTGAGAAACAATAAGTTAGGAAGGGATATCAACAGGCAGGTAATAGAGAAGTGGCATCCATGATATTTCCATGAACAGTAGAAAGAATAGAGATTATGAATTGATAGATATTAACTTCTGTGGCCAGCAGTGTTGGACAACTTGGATGTAGGTTTACATAAGATGGACAATTAGACGGAAGCATGGTTGTGGGATTTTGCCATGCAAACATGATGAAAGGAAAATAGGATCAAAAAAGTGAACAGTATTTCTAAGAACTGAAGTTGAACTAAAGAACATGCTGGAGCCAGGTATGAAAGGAAGTGAAGCTACAGGGGCCTGACAGAAATACCAAACATTCCCATATGTGCATAATCACTCTGTGAAAGCTTATCTCTTTTATCCATGAAAATATGAAATTATACATGCATTGCATCCTAAATTCCAAGCAATTCTTCAGGGTTTCCAACTCTATTACTATATAGATGCATGTTCTTATCAAGTCATTAAATCAGAACAATAATCCTCAGGATTATGTGTACATGAAAGCATTCTATAAACTATCATTGCTGTTGCTTTGAAGGAAAAAATACAGAAATGTATGACAATTTTATAAAGATACTAAAACAACCTAATTCCCTTTCCTAAGGAAGGATCAAGATGAGACAAGGACAGCTTAAAGAGTACAAACCTTTCCACAGAATTTAAGATCAAGCTATGCAGACTTTAGTGATGTAAGTAGGAGTAAAGTCTACGATATTATCATGTACTCATTATAAATTGCTTCTTAGACCATCAAACATTTCACTGAGTATTTATTTTTCATTTAAACACCTGAAAATAAATGTATTGGTTTATATCCTATTCTTGCTTGATACATCATCTCTTAAATAATAAATAACATTTTGTATCCTCTCCATCCTGCTTCATAGGGAAATGGAGCTTTGTGATAAGTGCATTACAGCAATTCAGATAATTTTATCTGCCATAATTCAAGGTTTAAGTTACACATTCAAGGATTTCAACAGGAAAAAAAAAAACTTGTCTCTCTATAAGAATGTAAGAATAAATACACAGATGACAATAACAAAATTCAAACATAATTTAACTTAGAAAACTACAACAAATGAACTAAAATCTTACACCCTATCACTCATATTACTTTAGCTATTTTAATTTTATGTTTTTAAGGAAGAGAAAAACAAAAAAAAACACAAAGTAAGATCCAGTGGACATATGTCTTGTAGAACAGAAGTATTAAAATTAATGACCTTACTTCTCTGTTTTAAAGAAAATGTGGGGTCTACCTTGAGTAGCAGAAACAATGAGTTAAAATAAAATAGTCTTTCAGGGCATCTGGGTGGCTCAGTGGGTTAAGCCTCTGCCTTCGGCTTGGGTCATAATCTCAGGGTCCTGGGATCGAGTCCCTCGTCAAGCTCTCTGCTCAGCAGGGAGCCTGCTTCCCCCCACACACACACCTCTCTCTCTGCCTGCCTCTCTGCCTACTTGTGAGCTCTAACAAATAAAATCTTTAAAAAAAAAGTCTTTTAAACAAACTATTATAATCTTAATATAATACTAATAATCTTAATATATACTATAATATCTGTTAGTCAAACTATAGGGAGTAGTAGAAGAAAACCACACTTTAATTAAAAAGTGTTGATGCTAACAGACATTTTCTTTCTCTTGTTTATCAACATAAGCCAAAGCACCTATTAAAGCTTGCTTTGGGTGTGCATATAAAGCTCTATGTGGACAAGTCAATGGAAAGGAGGTTTTGTACCTTTTTTTCATAATTTTTAATATTTTTATAAACACACAATGTATTATTAGCCCCAGGGGTACAGGTCTGTGAATCGCCAGGTTTACACACTTCGGTTTTGTACCTATTTAAGCCAAAGGACCTGGTTCCAGCATTGGAGTCCTAGGTAGTTCTAGTAAGTGGAAAAATCTAGAGAAAAGGTGGGGAGAAAATTTTCAGTATACCAAAATGGCCATTTTTAAGTCATAATATCCCAGTGTTGGTCATTTTTATCAGCAGTTGTTCTGCTCAGTTTAATTCAAAATCTCTGTGTTTGACTCTAGAGAACTTTTATGTCAATTTTAAAATCATGCCCCACCAAGAGTTACCATCTTAACTTCCAATCACTTCCCAAGAGCCTCAATGTTGAGACACTGAATTTTACACTCAAGAGGGAGTATACTTAAACGCAGTTGTTAAAGTTTCAATGACTAATCTGAACATCCTTTAATGCATTTTCATGGAAAATACAATATCATAATGAAATTTATTTCTATTATAATAAAAACACATTTCAACCAGTTCAATGATGGCAACAGTATGAAAACTTGCTATTGAACTGCCCCCACAATGCTGAGTTTAGGAATAAAGTTATCATTAAAGAAGAGAGTGCCATTCCTGTGTCTAGCAGGTGCAAAAGAAGTCACAGGGTGTCTCTTGGTTCAGGAAACCAAACAAATAAACAAACAAATAACTTGATTCTGCTAGGTGAATTCCTCCTTGAAGTAACAAGCTAGAATTGATTATGGGAGTTCATGATAAACAACACTAGTCTATAGCTAAAAAGCAGTACTAGGGGCTCCTGGGTGTTCAGTGGATTAAGCCTCTGCCTTCAGCTCAGGTCATGGTCTCAGGGTCATGGGATCAAGCCCCACATCGGGCTCTCTGCTCAGCATGGAGCCTGCTTGCCCTTCTCTCTCTGCCTGCCTCTCTGCCTCCTTGTGATCTGTCTCTCTCTGTCAAATAAATAAATAAATAAAATCTTTAAAAAAAAATAAAAAGCAGTACTATTTGAAGGATGAAAGTAGTGTAACACAATGAGGGTACCCTAGTACTATAAAGAAAGTTGTCAGACCTAATGAAGTACCAACTGAGATGGGGGTCAAGGGTTTGCTGAACAATGCTAAAACAAATATGCCCAGATCATTAAAATAAGCAAGAAACCAGTTATCAATAAAGTATATCCTCATAAAAAAATACAAGTAATGTTCTCTTATATATAGTTTATTTTTTCAATGTCTATAGTACTGTCAACTGTACTTTTTAATTCCTATTGTATTTATTTTTTCATATTTTCCATTTGCCTTTTCTAAAGGCCCATACTTTGGGATGTATTTATTTTTTGACAGTATACTTTTCTATTTCTTTAATTTTACCTTTTATAACACTAGTTATCAGTAGCTTCATTCTTGCAGTATGTGGTCACCATGCCTGTTCTAGTTTCTCAAGCTAAATAGTTTATATTTATTATGAGACTTTCTTTAATAATAGTAATAATTTTTTTCTCCAAATAAAGTAATGGCTAATGTCACAAAAGCCATGAAAGCTAATCTTCTGTTGTTTATCTAGATAATTCATGATATTTCATTTTTTTTCTTTAATTGAGGGTTTGTATTTTTAAATCCTAAGACTGTATAGTAATTGTATTGTTGGCTTATAGTTTTATTGGCCATAATAAGGAATGTGACTCTGCAAAAGCTCTAAATTTTTAGTATGTTATGGTCTTACTCATTTTTTTAAAGATTTTACTTATTTATTTGACAGAGACACAGTGAGAGAGAGAACACAAGCAGGTGGAGTGGGAGAGGGAGAAGCAGGCTTCCCGCTGAGCAGAAAGCCCAATATGGGGCTCGATCCCAGAACTCTGGGATCATGACCTGAGCCGAAAGCAGATGCTTAGCTACTGAGTTACCCAGGCACCCTGGTCTTACTCATTTTTTGATAATTGTACATGCCTGTGAACCAAAAAAAATACTTGCTCTTTGCACATAAGCTAGAATATTTCTTTAGTACATATTGCTTTGTGCTTTTAATTATATAAGTAAAATGCTAGGTAGTCTGGCTTTTTCATTGAATTGATTGCTAAGATTTTTCTAACAAGTTATATTAAAACCTACTACCATAATTTTACTGGTCCAAGTCATTCTTATTTCTTAGAGCTCTGTCCTTGGTCTGGCACATTTAACTAATACTGTTTTAATTATCACCAATAGTTCTCTCTTCTTTGTGTACTCTTGCTCTTTAATCACCTATGGAGTCTCTGAAGTGGGTAATGGAAACTGTCAGTATTTTTTATATAATGTGATAATTGATAATGTGGTTTTATTCTTACACTTTAATTTCATTTGATCTATTTATCATTGTTGTGTTTGTTCTCATTTTTACTCTTTCCGGCAATTTTTTTTCCATATTAGTCCCCACACCCATCACCCATATGCCTGGTTACTTTGGAAAGATAACCTCACTTTAGTATTATTACTATTTATATATCCATTCTGTTTTTTAAGATTTTATTTATTTATTTATTTGAGAGAGAGGGCAAGAGAGAGAGCATGAAAGCATGAGCAGGGGGAACGGGAGCTGGAAAGGACGAAGTAGACTCTCCACTGAGCAGGGAGCCTAAAGCTGGGATCACAACCTGAGCCAAAGACAGATGCTTAGCTGACTGAGCCACCTTGGTGCCCCATATATATAGTCATTCCTAATAGTTTTAATGACACCTACATTTTACTACTGATGAATCCAGATTAAGTAGTCATGTTACCAAGTAAGACAGTATATTTGCCCATTGTATTTCCCTGGCCCAAATGAAATTATAAGAATACTTTCACTCCAAGTCTGTCTCCACTTGGCCAAGTACCACATCATATATTCATTTTATATTATCCTCACCCTTTTAGGTGACTCAACCCTTTTGTATTATACTTGACTTTCTTAAATAAAGTAGATGGGTGACATACTAATTGTATCTTCTATTCTCCCAAAAGAAAGAAAGAGAAAGAAAAGAAAAGAAAAAAACTATCTTAAAAGAAGAATGTTCTCTTTGCTACATATGTGATCCTTAGAGTTCTGATTGTAAACTAAACAATCATTTAGATGTTGTTCTTTAGCTCCCACTTGATACTGCAGCCTTTCATTTCAAAGCTATTTGGGAGCCATGGAGCCTTTCAGTCATTCTTCCACCTCTGCAAAGGTTCTGTTACTCCTTTCATTAGTACCTATCCTCTATTTATTCTTTTTCCTTCTCAGTCATCAGTTAACTACCTTTCACTTCTGATTTCCATTTCTTTATATTTGTCCATCTCGTAAGCTACTTACGCCACTTGGATTTTCTGAGACAATAATTGGGTTCTCACTAGAAATCTATTTTTTTTTTTTAGTAATTTTACTGAATTGTGAAATCCAATTTCAGAAAGTAATTTTGTTGTTGTTGCTCCATTTCATCTACTTGAAAGTTTGATTCATTTTTTTTCTGCGCTAATGCTCCATGCTATTTATCCATTGGTTTTCCCTCAAAATTAATCCCCTCTTTTAACTATTGTGTGTGTTCATTCTGAGTCATTTTGAATTAGTCATTTGCAACCCTGGCACTACATTAGAAGCACATGAGAAGATTTTTAAATTTTCTGGTACTTGGACCTCTGACAGCCCCAGCAATTTGGCTTCAAGTCTGCACAGCACCCAGGCATAGGCATTTTTAAAAGTTCTAATGTGCGTCCAAGGACTGAGATCCACGGTCAAGAATGACAATGACCTGCTCATGGTTGTAATCTCTATACTGTCTACGTAGGCTACAAGGGTGTCCAGGCCACTGGCAAACGAGTGAGCAATGAACAACCGAACAGCTCTTGCCAGAGTCGGAGAAGCAAGCTGCTGCCCTGTGGGGGGTGACGGAGAGAAGGACTCCCTGGAGCTGTTGGGATATATGGCCTCTCCCAGACAGGGAGAGATGCTGTAATTCAGCCCCTCTGGCCAGTTGCTCTCTAGCTCTGTGCAGATTTAAAACAATGAGAAAGCCCATCCAAGGACCAGAGGCCAGCAGGAGCAGACACTGGCAACTCTTCTCTCAAATCTGCCCCATCTGCTGGCAAAGGAGAGGCTTGTGCCACACTCCAGATAACTAAGTCCCCTGCACCTACCCTCTTTCAGAGACATCTCAGGAAATATCACCACCAGAAACACACCTTCCAGGGCCCACCTGTGATACTGGGTGGGTGGAAAAGGGAGCCAGGTCTGCACGTCCAGGCCATCATCTTTCAGATCCCTCTCCTTGGGCATGGCCGGACACTCCACATGGCACAGCACAATGCCTTGCACACATGTGTGGAATACAGAGTCACTAAATCTTTGGTAGTAAATGAGGTCTGAGTCATCCCTGCCCTACAATCTGCATCTTGGGGAATCTTCCAATTCCAAAGTAATGTAGTGATTGTTTCAAGAATGCCTACCTACAGGGGCACCTGGGTGGCTCAGTGGGTTAAAGCCTCTGCTTTCGGCTCAGGTCATGGTCCCAGGGTCCTGGGATCGAGCCCAGCATCGGGCTCTCTGCTCAGCAGGGAGCCTGCTTCCCTTCCTCTCTCTGCCTACTTGTGATCTGTCAAATAAATAAATAAAATCTTTAAAAAAAAAAAAAAAGAATGCCTACCTACAAATCAATTATGCTTAGAAATCAATGCTGATACGGGCACCTGGGTGGCTCAGTCGGTTAAGCATCTGCCTTTGGTTCAGGTCATAATCTCAGGGTCCTGGAATTCAGCCCCACATCGGGCATCCTGCTGTATAGGGAATCTCCTTCTCCCTCTGCCTCTCCCCCAAACCCCTGTTGTTGAATGCACATGTTCTCTCTCTCTCTCAAAAAAAAATAAAAATAAAAATAAAATCTTTTTTTAAAAAATCAGTGCTGATACTTGTTTATTCTTACTATCCCTACTTATTACAAACTATATTTTTTCCATTTATAAATTGGTGATCTCCACCCTCTGTGAGAGTTCAGAAAGCAGAAAACATATTTTAACCATTGTTGAATTCCCAATGGTCTACATAATGACTGATACCTAGTATGTAGTTAAGTACTTGTTCTTGAAATGCTTAAAGTAGTTTCTTACACAAATTAAATAATAATAAATAAAATATAGCCCTTGTTTCACTCGAATCAAATTCCTGCTACTTTCAAACAGACCTAAGCAGGTCATTCAATCTTCTCTTTCACTGATCATAATAAGAGAGAATTTATAACATATATAAATTAATCATTTTATTTTTTAACAGTAATGCCCTGTGCTCTCTTCCCAGCCCCTTGTCTATATATGTTGGATAAGTGCAATACTGTTACTTAAGAAGAGAAAAACACTTTGAGTTTCCATGCCAATTATTTTTACAATGGTCCCTAAATCCCCCAGACATTAAGAAAGAACAATTCTGTCAGATTAAACTATAGTGTACACACACCACACATGCATTGTTCTACAGTGATTGTGCAGAATGTCAACAGCACCGAGGCTGAGTGTAATTAGGTAACTCACAAAGCTAACTCTGATTCTAAAAGCTAATAAACGACTCTGAAATTTGCTTATAGTCACCATCCTCCCCAGTTAAGCAATGTAGAATTTTAAAAATTAAAACAAAAATAAATTTCATACAATATCTTTAATGTTTTTCTGTCTATTAACATCTTGGTAGAAATCTTGAAGAGAACAAAATAGCCAACTCAATTTATTTATTTTCCAAATATCCCTCTGGCACTTTGTGATAATTATGTGAAGTACTAATGGCATTTAAATTTTATTTAGTCATTAAACTTCTTTAGAGCTTTAGTTCCAGAATCCAAAGTGCTTTATGAAGAATTTATAAGCCCCATTATCCAGAAAGTAAGGAGCAAAAGAACTCATTTAATTGTGCATAACTGTATGCTGATGTTTTTTCCTATATTTATGGAAGGAGGCGGTCAAAATTCCACTAAGTTTAATGGCATCACCAGCAGCAGCATTATCATCATCATACAATAATAAAACCATCATTTGTTGAGCCCTTACAATATGCCTGACACCGTTCTAGATGTTTAACCTCACAATAACCCTATGAGGCAATGATTATTAATTACATTATACAGATAAGGAAACTGAAGCTCAGAGAGCGTTAGTCACTTGCCTAACACTGCACACCACTGTTAGATTCAGGCCGGACTCTAACACTTGTTTTACTAACACATGATATACTATCACACATCTATGTGTGTGAGACTTATCTGATGTCCCTGAAGCTACTATTGATAGAGGAGGCAGTTGGTTAAGACTGGAGCTGGAGGCAAAAGCAGTGATAAATAGATGACACATTAGAAGCCTGAGGGCACAACATCTTGAGTTTGTGGCTCTTAACATCCTGGCCTTATGGCTTCCCACACCCCAGGGCAGGCTTCCCATACACCAGGACTGACAAACCAAGAGCTACAACAGAATGAGCACTCTTCCTCTTCAACATCTGCCCCAAGGTAACCTCTAGCTTCATTATAGTATTTTCACATTGTGGTTTTGACAGCCCTCCCCCCACTCCCCCACCATCCATCCTCCTCCTCGCCCCCCAAGATGGCCATGACAGTTCCCACAAGAACCTTGTAGAGCCGAACACAGTCCCTCCCAGCTGGTAGGAGGAGTCGCTTAGATGACTGGAAACCACCTCAGTCTGCTGTCCTTAATAAACTGCTCTGTGCTTACTACTTTTCTTCTGGCTGTCTTTATTCCAGCGCAGATCCTCTCATAAATCTTTGATGGGGAATCCAAGAACCACAACCTCCATTCACACAAAGCATACTCTCCCACTGATAACACTATGGCACCTCGCGGAAATCCCAATGTATAATCCATTTCTATCACAAGTTTTACGCAAGGTCGCCTGAGCTTGTCTGGGCTTGATGAAGGGATGCCTCCTACCGGACGTACCTGGAATAACAGGACGGGGGTAGTGGGGAGTCAAGATGGGACACCTAATGGCAAGAAATGTGTGACAAGTAGGAAATCCTTTTTTAAAAAATTCTTTTTCACAAGTGCACAATAACGTCAGCTAAACAAAAAATTTTGTCCATCAATGCCACACTTCAAAGATTAGTTAGTATAGCAGTTTGGGAAGGTTTGTTCTCCTAAACAGTTTTAAACAATTTGTACTTTTAGGTCAATCAGAAGCTCTCATTGTAGGGGTGCCTGGGTGGCTCAGCTGGTGGAGCATGTGATTCTTGATCTCAGGATTGTGAGCTCAAGCCCCACAATGAGTGTAGAGATTACTTAAAATTTTTTTAAATATTTAAAAATAAATGCAACTACCATTAAAAAAAAAAAGTTCTCACTGTAAGATTGACTCACAGTCAGTAATTTGGTCAAGAAAATCTCTTTATATAATTAGTATAAAGATCACCCGTTTTCAAGCTTCTATACAAAAGAACACATAGTTCAAGTCATCATATTTAGAAATAATCCATGGGTAAGGGGGAAAGAATACAGAGAGATGATCTACCAGTACTACTGTGGGAACCACCTGGAGCCCTTAAGAATACTGACTGGAAAACTAAGGTCTTTATGAGTCATATTGTTTAAAGCTGCTGGGTGGAGGCTGAGCCTCTTGCACCAGACCAGTCAGTTGTCTTGACTTGGACTCATCTTCCACCAACAGAAGACACACATTGTCAGTATGCAGAATGCTCCCTTATGCCCTTCCCAGACAATGTCTCCTACCCCAGGAAGTAATAGCTATTTCAACTCTTCTGCCTTCTATAACTGTTGATTCATTTTGTCTGTTCTTGAACTTTACATAAATGGAATCATACAGGTTGACTAGATTTAGACCTGGATTCTGGAGCTTTTCATTATATCTACACGATCATCCATATTGTCCTGTGTAACAAATGTTTATTTTTCTACCGGTGTTATATTGTCTTGAATGAATATTTCACTATGTCCCCATTCTCCTGCCAATGGGCACTGAGCTGCTTTCTAGAACTGGGGTATAATGAATAAAGTTGCTGTGCACAATCTTGTGCTTGTCTTTTGGTCGATTTGATTCTCAATGGTAATATCTATAAATGGGTTTGCTGAGCCATAGGGTAAGCATAAATTTAGCTTTAATAGATACTTCCAACTAGATGCATCAATTTAAATTTCTTGAGATTTGTTTTATGGATCAGCATACATCTTGAAAGCTGCACAGCACATGAAAGGGATGTGTATTCTAGCTACAGAACATTGTTTTATAAACAATTAGATCAAGGAGGTTAATAGCTCTGTTCATATCTTCTATTTTCTATTGATTTTTATGTCTACTTGTCTCACTTATTGAGAGGACATGTTAATATCTCCAACTATGATTGTGCAACTGTCTATTTTCCCTTTAATTCTGGCTATATTTGCTTCATGAGATTGGAGGATCTATGATCAGGCACATATGTATTAGTAATTGTTATGTCTTTGTGATGAGTTGGCACTGCTTTCATTTTAAAATGTCCCTCTTTATCAATTCTTGTCTCAAGGTCTATCTTGTCTAATATTAACATAGTCACTGCATCTTTCTCATGTTTATTGCTTGCATGGCATATCTTTCCCCATCTTTTTGCTGTCACTTTTTATCTGTTTTTATAATTAAAGTATGTTTCTGTAGATAGGATTTAATTGGATCTTGCTTTTTTCCCTCCTGTCAGACAAACTCCATCATTTAACTGGCATATTCATTCCATTTAAATTAAATATGATTTTAGATATAACTTGATTTTGGCTTACCGTTTTGCTTTTTGATTTCTCATTGTTTCATCTGTTTCTCTTTTCTCCATCCCTTCTTTTCTGCCTCATTTTGAGTTAATGAAGTATCCTTAGTATCCTTAGTATTTCATTTAAGTTCCTCCATTAACTTTTTAGCCATATATCTCTGCATCTTTTTCATGTTAACTTAGAGGTTACATCACGAATAATACAATTAGCACTATCAATTTTATGTTAATAGTGTAACATCTTACATAAAATGTGTTAATTTCAATAGTATGAGTCTACAAGCCCCAAATCCCAGTCTCTGCTATTTTTGATACATATTCTTACCTTCATATGTTATAAATTGCACAATCAGAATATGTTACAGACTGCCCAATTTAGAGTTGTCACTTCTGCTTTACATAATCAAATGGTGAAAAATGTCATTGTCCTCTCCCATGAACCACTATAGTAGCCTCTCAGCTTACTTTCCACTTCCCCTCTTACCCTCTTTTTTATGTCACTATTTACACAACAGCCAGAGATACTCGGTTTCAAAGGTGAAATGAATGATGCTATGCGTCTCAAGCTTAATTTGCTACAAAGACTTTTCAGGATGAAATGCAGACTCCCAGAAGTGATCTTGTGTTAATCTTCTAGGACTTCTATAACAGAACACCACCGACTGGGTGGCTTAGACAACAGAAATTTATCTTCTCACAATTCTTCTCATAATACCTTCTCACAATTCTGGAGGCCAGCAGTCCATGATTAAGGTTAGTAAATTTCGTTTCTGCTGAGATCTCTCTTCCTGACTTACAGACAACTTCCTTCTTGCAGTGTCCAAAACCTGGTCTTTCCTCTGCGAACGCACAGGGAGCTATCTGGTCTCTTTTTCTTATAAGGACATTACGGTTATCATGTGGGACCCCACTCTTATGAGTCCATTTAACCTTAATTTACCTCCTTATAGACCTATATCCAAGTTTAGTCACACCAGGGGTTAGGGCTTCAACATGTGAATTTGGGGAGAAGGACACAATTCAGCCCATAAATAACGGGCCTGAAATGGTCTGCCTGGGCCTAAGGAGGGAAATACCTGCCTGGGTTTATATACAACCCAACGCACCACACAGCATAAATATAACAGCTTATGCCTATTAAACAATGCAGAATGCACTGAGGATGGACCTCACTAGGCCTGTCTATGTAAGCACAATTTGCATGGACTTTTAGATCCCACCTCTCAGAGCAGGTTGTATTCCCAAAAAAGGAATCATTTTTGAACAGATGAAATTATAGTACAATTAAACCTAGCGACGATCCAGGCACAGCCAGTCAGAATCCCTCTGTGCCTCCATGTTACATCCCTGGCAATTCCTGAGCACACTTGGGTAGAGTTCTGCATGCGCAGGAGAACCCCAAACACAGGATCCTAATGAACAAGTAGGTGATATTCAGGAGCCCCAAGAAGAAGGCCAGGGAAAAGGTGAGGTGGTTAAAAGTAGGCGAGTTAGAAAGACGACACTCAAGCCCTCATTTGGTAGAAGATTCAATAACTATAGCAGAAAAAAACTTGACCTAAAAAAAAAAAAAAAGGACAAAAAACAAAAAAAAAACTTGACCTTATTGCTAGGCACACCATTTTTCCATGACAAATTATTGTTAGTTTGAGCAACTGCAATGGATACATTTACATATGACATTTACCCAGAAACAAGAAATAGTCCACTAAAATAATCTGAAATTATTTTTTATTTATATCTCAACAAAAAGCTATGCTCCTATCTTCTAGGCCTATCTGAAAATGAAAAGCTATATTCTACAGTAACAGGTAACAAGTCTGTTTCTTGCGTGCATGTGGTCTTTATCCATATTTTAACAGGCCTGGATGTTTGCCTGAGGTGTCAGTAATGTTTTGCCTTATTCCACATGGCAGTTCCTTCCAAGTGCTGAAAGTGACCTACCCAAATGAGGGTGTTCTCTCCATCTTTTCATTTTTTCCATAACATTTGCATTCGTTTCCTATTACTGTCGTAACAGACCACCACAGAATTAACAGCTTACAGTTTTGCAGGTCAAACATCTGGTGAGGGTCTCATTAGGCTACAATAAAGGTACTAGAAGGACCGTGTCCCTTTCTGGAGGCTCTAGGGGAAGACCCTTTTCCTTGCTCACACAGGTTATCGGCAGAATTCAGTTCCTGTAGTTGCAGAACTGAGATCGCTGTCTCCTTTCTGGAGAGCAGCTGAGAGCCGTTCACAATGTCTGTGGGGTGGGACACCCACCTTCCTTGGCTTATTGCCCCCTCCTCCTTCTTTAAATGCAACACTCTCACATTTTGAATCTTTCCCTCTTCTTCTATTGTATCCCTCACTGATCAAGCCAGATTACATTGGTCCACCTGGATAATTCAGGATAAGGTCCCCATCCATCTCTAGGTGCATGCTCTTAATCACATGTTCAAAACTCCTTTTACCATGGAAGGTCACCTATTCACAGATTCCTGAGAACAGAGTATATCTGAGAAGACCATTATTCTGCCTCCCACACTATTGCAAGAAGCTCTTTGTGTCCACAGACTGGGCATCCGACTACTGCAGCACTTTCAAACTTTCCCCTCTCCTCCCTATCATGCAGAGAAAGTCATGATGACAAAATGCACAAGGGCTATTGTTTTCACTTGCACTGGATTTTCAGCCTCTCAGATTTGGTGGATACACAAATGGTGTCGCTTAATAAAGATCAGCCTTTGCCACCATCCAGCTGCAGATTCTCCACAAAGGATCCAAGGCTATATTTCTATTTTCTAATATTCATAGTCAATACCTGCAGAACACATAAAATGAAAAAGGTGAGAGAAGCTAGCAATAACTTGGTGTAGATTACTTCCAGGGAAGGTGCTTCAAAAATGTCTTCAATTAGGACCAAAAAAAAAAAAAAAAAAAAATTCTAATGCCTGGATGAACATTAAAAAATAAAAAGAGGGAAAGAAAAGATTCCTCTTTAAATGTAAGTGAATTTAAATGAAATAATTTGTTAACTGATCTACCACTTGAATTGCTATCAATATCATCTGGCTTTTTGTACTGAAAAATAAAGCTAACATATCCTTTCATATGTCTGAATTCCTTACAGATGCAAATAAAAATAAATGTTAAAATTCAGTAAAGTTAAAGAAAATGGGCTCTAGTATATATTCATTTACTTTTGAATAATCTGCACAAGACTAAGGACACATCAAAAGGGCAAATGCCTCATTTCCATGGTCGTGGCCCCACTTTCTTAGTGCCAGTGGCTTTGCCCACATTTGCTCCATATGAGCTATTTAGGATACAGCCTGCAAATCTGGGAAGTGTATTTAAAATAGGATGTTCCTGGGGCATCTGGATGGCTCAGTCGGTTGAGCATTTGCCTTCCACTCAGGTTGTGATCCCAGGGTCCTGGAATCAACCCCCCATCAGGCTCTCTGCTCAGCGGGGAGCCTGCTTCTCCTTCTCCCTGTCTACCACTCCCCCTACTTGTATGTGTGCTCGCTCTCTCTCTGTCAAATGAATAAAATCATCAAAAAATAAAAATTTAATTTAATTTAATTCGTTTAAATAAAATAGGATGTTCCTAGGTTGGCCATCCCTCAAAGTTACCTCCCCCCCTTCACCTTATTTTTCTCCCTACCACTTACCATTCAATAAGCCATGTAAAAAGCCCATTTATTTGTGCATAAATAAATGAATATACTCCATTTGAAATTATTATATTCCAAACATACAGCAACAGTCATGAGGCTCCCTGCCCTTTAATACACTATCAAACAGCATGAATTTTACAATCTAGAATCTTTCATAAATAATGAAGACATCATAGATTCAAGGCAAGGGATATGACATTTAGTATGAGTGAATCGTTATTCTTAGAAGGCTTTATTTGAATTCTTCACTTTCATTTTCACCTGAGGGTGTGTTGGGAAGTGATGGTGTTTATTTGATTTATCTTATTGTCTGCATATCTTCTGTTGCTCAATTCAATTTTCTTCCCCTCGGGTCAACTGAACTACAACAGCAAAGACCTAGGTGATGACAGGACAATTCTGAGTATCAACAGCCACAAGAAAGTGACTGAGCATGTGTTCTTCAGAAACCAAACTCATAGACTAATGTCCCTGCCTGACTGCCTTCAGTGGGCACATCATGTCATCTCTGCAAAAGAATGCAGGTTTGAAATAAACATAAAGCAGAATCAGACCCATAAATACAGAGAACAAACTGATGGTTGACAGAAGGAAGGGGGCAGGGGGATGGGTAAAATCAGTGAAGGCAAGAGGGAGAAACAGGCTTTCAATTATACAATGAGTAAGTCATGGGAATAAAAGGCACAGTATGGGGAATATAGGCAATATTGTAATAGCACCGTATGGTGACAGCAGTTAAGCTTGTCGTGAGCACAGTATAACATACAGAGAAGCTGGATCACTATGTTGTATACCTGAAACCAACATAACATTGTGTATCAACTATACTCAATTTTTTTTTTTAATTTTAAAGCACATAGGTTTGCCTAGAATGTTAATTTCTGCCTCAGGTAATTTTATTAACTACCGCCAAACCAAGCTTTAATATGATGGAGCTCAGAAGCCATCAATTTCCTTCTCCCTGAGCTGATGGCCCTGTGGCCTGGAGTCTGTCCCTAAATTCTCAGCCCAAACTACTTATCTGCATAATGAACATTCTCCAGTAGAATACTGGTAAGCTTCCTTCTAGCTAGAAAGCACTATAATTTTAGTCATTAGAACAGAATGACCATTCTCTAATGATACAAAACATGCCTAGAATTCAAAGGTACAAAGGACTGTAACCTAATCCTGAAAGTTGTTTTTCCCATGTGGTGTCTTGAGGTCCAGTCCACACCTACTTTCAAGAACAAAGAGAATGGCCAATGAGGAATGTCCTATTTCAGACTATAATTCATTCTATAGATAAAAGGAAGACCTGAGTGCAAACTGTCAGTGTCCCTTCCCGTACAGCCTCAGGAATGAATAATTAACTCACTTCAACCATCATTTGTGGAACTCCAACCATGGGCCATGATGTGTTGGTTGGTATAACCACAACAAGAAATAAGGAAACAGTTCTAATACAATTCTGATTAGGTTAAATGAAAAACATTCTTTAAATACTCCCTGCAATACAATATCAGGGTGATAATAAGCACTGGCCTAAACAGAATAAGGATTAACTCTAATTTATTTTGACACGAGGCCTGCATGTCCAAGAAAATACTATCTATGTACCAGAACCACACAGTGAGAGAAGATAAAAGCAATTGCTTCTGAAAAGCTGACATTGAAACAGGACCTCTGCTTTTGTGCTAAATAAAGACATCAGCATACTCTTCACACTTATAGTAAAATCGGGATGGAATGTAAAAGGAAATAAAAGGTAATGATTGTGGAACAAAGCTGCATGATGCAAGTGCTCCACTGGGAATAAACAGACAAGGAGCAAGTTAGAGGGTTCTGTGCGATGAAGGTCAGTTTCCAGTCCATTCAGCAGAATCAATACAGTGCCGTGGATTTGCAATAGGTTTCATAAGTCATAGACTGACTGGGCCATGTATCAACCTCCACCCTGCACAGTTTTCAATGCCCCTCATCGACAAGCATTGCTGAATAAAAATGTGTGATCAGAATCTACAATTGGAGTAGAATAGTACCCACACATAGACTGGCTGAGAAACCGAATGGACAACCAACAGCAAAAAGTACCATCACTTTCAGGAGACTATGTCAATTCTGGAATTGATTTCCAACGTCGAAATTGAAACTGCCATCATAGGCTACCTCTGAAATTCCATTTCATGGAAGAGGTTTGTCTCAATGAAAACTGATGTTCTGTACAAGTCAGAAAGGTCCAGAGAATCATATTAATGTGTGGCGTTCTTTCTGATACGGTTTTCTCATGGGAAAAATACTTGACAAAATAGAATAAGAAACAGACAAAGGGAACAGTAAGCACCAGGAAACATCATTCATTTCTCCAGGCACTCTTCCAGGTGCTAACGGTGAGCAAAAGTCAAAAATCCCTGCCCTCTTAGAGCTCATTCTCTACCAACAGGAGACAGAAAATAAACAAATAAATAAGCATGTCATATATATGAGAAGGTGATAAGCACAATGGAAAAAACAAAGCAGTAAAGGCAGGGAGGTAATCTGGGTGGAGTAGGGCTGCATCAGAGCAGCTGATGTTGCAGTCAGCTACAAAATATGATATTAAAGCACAATTTCCTGATGCCACCACTCTAAGTAACACCATCACTGCTCACTGTCCAGGCAAAGGGAAAACAATCACTGGGCTTCACCCAAATTCTGTTTATAGTTTGACCTCTAAGTTGGCAACCAAAAACTATACAAAACAGGCATTTCCCAGACCCTTGTCTCAATCTAGCAATTTTTATTTGATGGGCCAGAAAGATAAAACTCTGAATGTAATAATAGCTAACAATTATATAACATTTTCTGTGATCACCCAGCCACATTCGAAGAGTTTATAAGTGTCGAGTATTTCAGTGGCTCATGTCACTTCAATAAGGCGTATTTATTATCAACCTGTTTTCCAGACAGGAAGACCAAGACAGTGAGGTTCACGTGGAAAGTGGATTTGGGATTCGACACCAGATGTTCCAGCTCCAGAGGCTGTGCTCTTAACTACCGCTGCACGGAGACACGGGCCTGCAGCTAACAATCTTCCCGTTAATCTCCACTTGGACAGCAAATGGGCAACATGAAATTAATGTGCTTAAAGTAAAACTTTGGATCCTTAATACATCTTCCCTCCCTACCTTTTCCACCTCTGCACACCTGCTCCTCACCCAGGCTTCCAGAACTGCTTTTATAAATAGCACACCATTCACACAGCTGCTCAGGCCCAGAACTTAAACTCTGATTTATCTGTCTCTCTCACACCCTTCATCTGATCTGTCTGAAAATCCTGCAAAATATTTCTCAAATCCCGCAACCTCCAATCACTTCCAGGCCGCTGTCAGGTCTCACCTACAAGACAGAACAGCCTTCTAGCTGTTCTCTCTACTTCCCTCTTGCTGCCAAGAGTCAATTCTCCCTCTTCCAAGTATGAGAGATCTTTGAAATGCAAATTAGATCATATCATGCCCTTGCTCAAATCAATCTGACGACTTCTATATGAGTCAGGGTTCTCCAGAGAAACAGAACAATAGGATGAAAAGAGACCCAGAGAGACAACAAGAGACAGAGAGACAGATTATTTATTTATTTCAAAAAACTGGCAGGATGCCTGGGAGGCTCAGTGGGTTAAGCCTCTACCTTCAGCTCATGTCATGATCCCAGGGTCCTAGGATCATGCCCTATGTTGGGCTCTGTGCTTGGCTGGAAGCCTCCTTCTGCCTGCCACTCTGCCTATTTGTTCTCCTTTCTCTATCTCTCTCTCCGTGTCAGATAAATAAATGAAATCTCAGGGTGGGGGTAAGAAAGCAGTTGGCTAATGCAGTTTTAGGGTCTGGCAAGTCCAAAATCTGATGAGTGGGCCAGCAGCCTAAAAATGCCAGCTAGAGTTAATGTAGTCTTAATTAAGTCTCTAGGCTGCAAGCTCAGGAAAAATTACTGTGTTTCAGGCTAGAGAAAGAATTCCCTCCTCTTCAATCTCTTCTCTTAAGGCTTTCAACTGATGAGATGAGGCTTGCCTCCATTAAGGAGGGTAATCTGCTTTACCTAAAATCTACTGATTTAAATGTTCGTCATATCTGAAAAAACACCTTCATAGCAACATCTATACTGGTGTTTGGCCAAACAATAGGGCACTATAGACTAGTGAAGTTCACACAAAAAAATTAACAATCACAGCTTCAAAAATTCAGAACAAAGTGTATGACCTATAGGTCTCTTTCTACCTTTCTGCTCTCCCCTTATCCATTCTTTGAACCACGTGGGCTTCTTATTCTGGGTACGTGACATGCTCCTTCCTATCTGCAAAAATGCTGTTTTTCTGTTCTTTGTACCTAGAATGTTCTTCCCCCAGAATTCCATATGACTTTGTCCTTAATTTAGGTCTGTCTCTAATATCACCTCCTCAGGGAGGTCTTTCCTGCTCAGCATATCTCCAACAGACCAGTACACCTTAGTACCCTCTAGGCCTCCGTCTGCCATCATATTACTTCCCACTGTCTAGAAGCATACTGTGTGCTTGTTCACTGTCCCCCGCTTTGCTCCACCAAGACGTTTTTGGGTTTGGTTTTTTTGTTTTGTTTTGTTTTATGTATTTGAGAGGGTGAGCAAGAGAGAGAACATGAGCATGGGCAGAGGGAGAGGGAGAAGCAGACTCCCTGCTGAGCAGTGAGCCTGATGTGGGACTCAATCCCAGGGCCCAGGGATCATGACCTGAGCTGAAAGCAGGTGCCCAACCAACTGAGCCCCCAGGTGCCCCCAAGATGTTTCATTTAAACATTTAAAGCTCATATCGCCTGGGTGGCTTAGTGGGTTAAAGCCTCTGCTTTCGGCTCAGGTCATGATCCCAGGGTCCTGGGATCGAGCCCCACATTGGGTTCTCTGCTCAGCAGGGAGCCTGCTTCCCCTCCTATCTCTCTGCCTGCCTCTCTGCCTTCTTGTGATCTCTGTCAAATAAATAAATAAAATCATTAAAAAAAATGTAAAGCTCTAGCTTTACTCACTGTAAGGTTGAATACTCTCTGCCATACTGTTGGTCCTCAATAAATGGAGCTCAATGAATGAAGGACACTATAAAAGTAACTTTTTAAATTCCTTTGGCTGAAAGAACTATGGAAATATTAAGAAAGATTAATATCAGTTTTCAAATATTTATGATGTAAGTGAAACTATAAGTGGTATTACTTTTTTGCCCTATTTCATATTCCATTCAATATTCTTTTTTGCTGTAGTGGTTGTTTTTGTTTTCATCTAAGGTTCTTGCCAAACTTCAATGTTTCCAATCTTTTTTTAATTTTATTTATTCATTTGAGAGAAACAGAGAGACAGACCATGAATAGGATGAAGGGCAAAGGGAGAAGCAAACTCCCTGCCAAGCAGGAGCCCGATGTGGAACTCGATCCCAGGACCCTGGGATCATGACTTGAGCCAAAGGCAGACGCTTAACCTTAACTGAGCCACTGAGGCACCCTGTGATTTTTTTTTTAATTTAAGGTCACGACTCTAAATGTTCTTTCCTTCCTAGAACATTACTTGGATCAACTGACCCCATCGAAGCACACTACCGTGAATAACCATCATTTTTTTTAAAAATCATACATCACGGGGTACCTGAGTGGTTCAGTCGGCTAAGCCTCTGACTTCGGCTCAGGTCATGATCTCAGGATCCTGGGATTGAGCCCTCCATCAGGCTCCCTGCTCCGCAGAAGTCTGCTTCTCCCTCTCTCTCTGCCCCTCCCTGACTCACGCTTTTTCTCCCTCTCTCTCTGCCCCTCCCTGACTCACGCTTTTTCTCCCTCTCTCAAATAAATACATAACATCTTTTAAAAAATTATATAATTCTATGTTGTACCAGTCTCCAGAGCTTATCATCTTGCATAATTATAACTTGAGAGTCTATAGTTAACCATATAATGTTGTGCACTTAAAGTCATGTTAATAGGGTAGATCTTGGGTGCCTGGGTGGCTCAGCGGGTTGAGCCTCTGCCTTTGACTCGGGTCATGATCTTGGGGTCCTGGGATCAAGTTCCCAGTTGGGCTCTCTGCTCAGCAGGGAGCCTGCTTCCTCCTCTCTCTCTCTCTGCCTACTTGTGATCTCTGTCAAATGAATAAATAAAATCTTTTTTTAAAAAAATAAGGGTAGATCTCATGCTAAATGTTCTTACCACGAATAATAATAAAGCATGGGAATATAAAAATGTTTTGAGGTGATGGATATGCTTATTACTTTATTTGAGGCAATGATTATTACAGGTTGTAAGCAAACGTACAAACCCATCAGAATGTACACACTAAATACATGCAACTTTTTGTATATTAAGTATATTTCAATGAAACCAGGAGGATTTTGAGTGTTCTTAGTTTCAAGTTCGCAAATTAGATAACAACAACAACAAAAAAATTACTGCTATCAGATTCTGCACTGAGTCAGAGAAATATCTTCAGGAATTGGAAATAAATTTATGCAAATTTACTGTTTGACTCTTCTGTGTTCGTCAGACAAGGCCATTACTAAGTATTTTTATATGCCATCTGTCCTTCCCCCTCACAATAAGCAGAGATCCAGAGAGTTCAGTGTCTATATGTGGTTATAAAGAATGTCCCTTTATAGAGTCAAAATTCTATCCCAGGCTGTTCTAAGTCTGTGTTCTTCTTGGTGACCTGGCCACACAGGGGCAGAATACCCAACTCCAGGAACCAAAACAGTTCCACAGGTGGATGCTGGACTGGATGCTCCAGTATTCCACTTCTCCAAAATCACTCTTATATTCTGTGAACACTTCTCTTTCATCTTTCCATGAATGAAAAATCATATACATAAATAAGTGAAGTGGGTGTTTAGTTTATAAAAGAAATGATAGTTCTAGACAGAATTCTACAATCATGTGAGTCGTGTGAATTTCATGCACCAACCTGTCTGAGCCATTCTTTAGTTGTAAAATGACAAGAGAGGAATTCTACAGAATCTATCCCAGCTCTCAGTTTCTGTGAGCTAAAATCAATTAAGGGGTGCCTGGGTGGCTCAGTCATTAAGCGTCTGCTTTTGGCTCAGGTCATGACCCCAGGGTTCTGGGATCAAGCCCCACATCAGGCTCCCTGCTCAGCGGGAAGCCTGCCTTTGCCTCTCCCACTGCCCCTGCTTGTGTTCCCTCTCTCACTGTGTCTCTCTGTCAAATAAATAAAATCTTAAAAAAAATAAAAATAATAAAAAATAATTTTTTTTAATTTTAAAAAAATAAAATCAATTAAAACCTTCTTGTTTTTCCTCTCAAATTTCACTTCACCTTATTTAATTTTTTCTCAATTAAAAAGAACAATAGTTGAGTGAAAATAAGCTTTTCCCCTACCTTTAAGAAACACACCTTGTCTTTTCATTTTGTGTCTCCTCTTTGTACCTCCCAGCAGTTGCCACTTCAAGTGCCCGCTCTATTTTGTGCTGAGCTTTATTTCCTTCAGTTTCCTCTTTCCTTGAACAGCAGGCGCCAAAATAACAAGGCAGTGTAAAATTTACAGAAACAATGTGTTTATACAGTTGGCTACCTTATCTAAAATTTAATTCTATTGGACTCTAGATCAGATGTCTTGCCGTATGCCACGGGTTACAAAGAGTACTGTACAAGGCTAGTACCCATCAAACTTTGCACAAAGTTATGGGGTCCCCAAATCAGTGAAGTCCAAAAATTTCTGTGAACCCTTTTGTTTTATCTTTATGAAAAGTAGAACACTCTTAATCTCAAACTATTCCCTGTTTATATTAAAGAGGATTTAATAAGGTCCAATTAAAAACTAGTCATAGCACTGAGTTCCTGGGTTGCCTCACTTGATTAATTGTCTGACTCTCTTGGTTTCAGTTCAGGTTGCGATCTCAGGGTTGTGAGATTGAGCCCTGCATCAGGCTACAAGTTCAGCACAGAGTCTGCCTGTCCCTTTCCCTCTGCTCCTCTTTATTATTTCTTTTCTGTATTGCTATATACTTCCCTCTTAGGACCACCTTTGCTGCATACATACAACATACATATACAGTGAAGAATTTTAATCAAGAAAGGATGCTGTACTTTGTCAAATGCTTTTTCTACATCGATGGAGAGGATCATATGGTCCTTGTCCTTTCTTTTATTTATGAAGTGTATCACATTGATTGATTTGTGGACTGAACCACACTTGCAGCCCAGGAATAAATTTCACTTGGTCATGGTGAATAATATTTTTAATACTGTTGGATCCTAGTAGCTAGTATTTTGGTGAGAATTTTTACATCCATGTTCATCAGGGATATTGGTCTGTAATTCTCCTTTGTGGTGGGGTCTTTGTCTGGTTCTAGAATCAAGGTAATGCTGGCCTCATACAAAGAGAAGTTTTCCTTTTTTTTTTTTTTTTTAACAGCTTCAGAGGAACAGGTATTAATACTTCTTTAAAAGTTTGGAAGAATTTCCCTGGGAATCCAACTGGCCCTGGGCTCATTTGTTGGGAAATTTTTGATTACTGCTTCAATCTCCCTGCTGGTTATGGGTCTTATAATTGCAGTGTTGGTTATGATCTCTCCTCCTCCATTCAGGATTTTGTCCTTTCTCTTTTCTTTTGGGCCAAGCGTTTATCGATCTTATTAATTCTTTCAAAGAACCAGCTCCTAGTTTCCTTGATCTGGTCTATTCTATTTCATTCATTTCTGTTCTAAACTTTATTATTTCTCTTCCTGTATTGCTATATACTTCCCTCTTAGGACCACCTTTGCTACATCCCAAAGGTTTTGAACAGTTGTGTGTTAATTTTCATTTGTTTCCATGAATTTTTAAATTCTTCTTTAAAATTCATTCATTCTTTAGTGGGATGCTCTTTAGCCTCCCTGTATTTTTCTTTCCAAATCTCCTCTTGTGATTGGTGTCTAGTTTCAAAGCACTATGGTCTGAAAATGGGCAGGAAATAGTCCCAGTTTTTTGGTATCAATTGAGACCTGATTTGTGATCCAGGATGTGTTCTATTCTGGGGAGTGTTCCCTGTGCACTCAAGAAGAATGTATATTCGGTTGCTTTGGGATGGAATGTTCTGAATATATTGAAGTCCATCTGGTCCAGTGTGTCATTCAAAGCCCTTTTTTTCTTGTTGATCTTCTGCCTAGATGATCTATCCATTGCAGTAGGGGGGTAGGGGGGTGTTAAAGTCCCTTACATTATTATAATATTACTGATGTGCTTCTTTAATTTTATTATTAATTGGCTTATACAATTGACTCCTCCCATGTTAGGGACATAAATTTTACAATTGTTAGATGTTCTTGCTTGATAGATCCTTTAAGTATGATACAGTGACCTTCCTCATCTCTTATTACAGTTTTTGGTTTAAAATCTAATTTGTCTGATAGAGGATTGCCACCCCAGGTTTCTTTTTATATCCATTAGCATAATAAATGGTTTTCTACCCCCTCTCAGTCAATCTGGAGGTGTCTTTGGGTCTAAAATGAGTCTCTAACAGATAGCATATTGATGGGTCTTGCTTTTTTATCCAATCTGATACCCTGTGTCTTTTGATTGGGGCATTTAGCCCATATACATTCAGGGTAACTATTGAAAGATATGAATTTAATGCTACTATATTACCTATAAAGTGACTATTTCTGTATATTGCCTGTTCCGTTCTGGTCTATGTTACTTTTGGGCTCTCTCTTTGCTTATAGGATCCCTTTTAATATTTCCTGTAGGACTGACTTTGTGATCACAAATTCTTTCAGTTTCTGTTTGTCCTAAAAGCTTTTTATCACTCCTTCTATTTTGAAAGACTTCTTAGCTGGATAAAGTATTCTTGGCTACATATTTTTCTCATTTACCACCCTGAATATATCATATCAGTCCTTTCTGGCCAGCCAGGTCTCTGTAAATAGGTCTGCTGCTAATCTAATGTTTCTATCCTTGTAGGTTACAGACCTGTTGGTCCAAGCTGCTGTCGGGGTTTTCTCTTTGTCTCTGAGATTTACAAGTTGCACTATTATATGTCAGGGTGTTGACCTATTTTTATTGATTTTGTGGAGGGTTCTCTGTACCTCCTGGACTTAGATGCCTGCTTCCTTCTCCAGATTAGGGAAGAGATATAAACAGACAGGTGAACAGAACAAAGCAATACACTATATCCTGAATGTATTTTGGTTGGTTTGTTAGAAGAAATTACATCTCAAAATTGTAAAGAAAAGAAAAACATATATATACAAAAACAAAATTACATACACTGAAAGGATATAATGTAACTGTAACACAAAAATTACCAAAAAATAACAAAACAAAAGGAAGAAGAAAAAAATATATAGTGAGAATATGATCAGACTGGTGAACAGAACAGAGTCATACAATAGCCTTTGAATGTATGTTTGTCTGTTAGAAGAAACTGCATCCCAAAATTATAAAGAAAGAAAAAAAAAATATATATATATATACATACACACACAAATAAAATTAAATACAATCAAAGGATAGAATATAACTGTAAAAATTAAAATTAAAAAAGATTTTTAGAAAGAGTTGATAAAATAAGAAAATGGTTGAAAATAGAAAGAAAAAAAAAATTTTTAATTAAAATTGAAAGACTAGGGGTGCCTGGGTGGCTCAGTGGGTTAAGCCTCTGCCTTCGGCTCAGGTCATGATCTCAGAGTTCTGGGATCAAGCCCCACATCGGGCTCTCTGCTCAGCTCAGCGGGGAGCCTGCTTTCTCCTCTTTCTCTCTGCCTCCCTTTTTGCCCACTTGTTATCTCTGTCTGTCAAATAAATAAATAAAATCTTTTTTTAAAAAATTGAAAGACTAAAGAATCATGGGGGAAAGGGCCATGAATTCTGTGCTGTACTCCCCAGCACTGAAGTTTTGCAATTCCCACTGATTGGTAAACTTGGTCTTGGCTGGATGTTCTTGCTGATCTTCTGGGGGAGGGACCTGTTCCTTTGATTCTCAAGTGTATTTGCCCCAGGCAGAATTGCACCAGCAGGCCAGCCTAAGTAATCTGCTCTAGTTTGCTCTTTATACCTTTTGTTCCCTGAAGGCTTTCCAGGCAGCTTTAGAAGATGAGAATGAAAGGTGGCCTCAAAATCTTCAGTCCCAAGCCAAAAGCTCTGGGCCCCACTCCTCATTGAGCCCTCACAGAAAAGCTGTCAATCACTTCTGTCTCCCTGGTCTCTGCCTGCACTCTGTGCTCACCCAGCCTATGACAGAGCATTTCTATCTCAGATACATGTCCCTGTTTTGAGTCTCCAAACCCCGATGACTCCTGTGGGGTGCTCCCACTCCACTCCTTCCAGAGCAGGACAGGTGGTCTCGTTGGTTCTGCTGCTTGCTGGGTCCCTGCTCAAGGAGTACTTGCCTGATTGTGCCACAGCTCATGGTTTATGGCAACCCCGAACCGAGAGCCCACTCCTGGGCTTTCTGATTGCAGCTGGCTTCCCCCACTCCAATGTGCAGGAACTCTGACACACTCAGGCACCCCTTGTCTTCCTGTGACCCTGAGGATCCTGAGACCTCACTGACCCACCTAGGATTCCACCATCACTTACTCACCTGAGTACCTTTCAGGTGGGACATCCCTCACTGGAGCTGACTTCCAAAAGTTCTGATTTTGTGTTCCACTGCTCTTATCACTTGCCAGTAGGTGGCTAACAGAGGTTCCCTCCCTCCACGGTCTATCTTTACATACATTCCCCTTGGATTCACTTCTCCGCATCTCCACATCTCCTACCTTGCAGAAAGTGGCTGCTTTTCTCTTTGTAGAGTTGCAGCTATTCTTATCTCTTATCTCCACTTGGGTTCACAGGTGTTCAGAATGATTTGATAGCTATCTAGCTGAATTCCTAGAACAGGAAAAAACTAAGATCTGCTCCTCTGCCATCTTGGACTTCTCCCCTAGATGAATTTATTTTAAATCTAATTCCTGCATCACGGGCTTCTTATCAGCTAATACTAACGTCTAACAATTGCAGGTCTCTGCTGGAACTCAGTCTTGGGCAGCACCCACAAAATCTGCACAATGCATTAAATTAAGTACATTTACTATCATTCTACATTGGGCACCGGAGGTAGAGTTAGAAAAAACACATTTCTTGTCCTCAAGGAGTTTGTTGTAATTTAAGGAGCCTAGGAAACCCTCTCTGTTCCAAAATACTTGCCAACACGGCCTGGCTATGGGGTCTGAGATTCCTACATTCTTCATTCTTTTGGAGTGAGGCACTGAAAGCAATTGTGAGTACAACCAGTATACAATCTCATTAAAATTTTATACAATCTTGCTAAAACCCTTACAGAATAGAACCCAGGAGGGTCAATGCTCCGACAATCTCAGTATTCTCTAACCCAGTTATCCCTAGCTCTGCTGATAATCAGAGCTACAAGAGATTTGTATCAATTCCATAGGCTACGGGGGAGCCCAAGAATCTATGTTTTTCAGCCAGATTTGGAAACTAAAACCTCAGGTTTGTTCTCTTGCTTTTTCTCATTTCCCTTCCTCTCCTCTCATCTCCTTCTTCTTCCCCTTCTTATTCTCCTTCCCCTCTTCCTGCTTCTCCTCCTCCTTTCTCTTCCTTCTTCAAATAAATAAATAACAAATAAAATATGGTAAAAGTATAGAGTTCTCCTAAACTATGTTATGGGTGCAGATTCTTTTTTTTTTTTTTAATTTTACAGACAGAGATCACAAGTAGGCAGAGAGGCAGGCTGAGAGAGGAAGGGAAGCAGGTTCCCCGCTGAGCAGAGAGCCCAATTCGGGGCTCGATCCCAGGACCCTGGGATCATGACCTGAGCAGAAGGCAGAGGCTTTAACCCACTGAGCCACCCAGGAGCCCCTACAGGTGCAGATTCTTAACTTGATAACCAGAACCATCCTGCACCTATACACTTCTACATTCATTCACATCTACCTTAGTTACTATGAATATTCAGATTAAATGTGTAAAATGTCCCCCAAAAAACTGGTAATTTTATTTTATAGAGATACTAAGCAAAAGTCTTGATTGTTTTATGTGAACACCTTATCACTGGCACATAAAAAATCTGAGATATTTGTAATACCACATTTACATTCTAACAAATAGTTATGGTCATTTAAATATCTTCTCTATTATTTCAGCCATACTTCACTTATACATGTGTATTTCTGAAAAATCTAAAGGAAATTCTTAGGGATTTTTTTTTTTAAAGATTTTATTTATTTATCAGAGAGAGAGAGGGGGAGAAAGCGAGCACAGGCAGACAGAATGGCAGGCAGAGGCAGAGGGAGAAGCAGGCTCCCTGCTGAGCAAGGAGCCCGATGTGGGACTCGATCCCAGGACGATGGGATCATGACCTGAGCCGAAGGCAGCTGCTTAACCAACTGAGCCACCCAGGCGTCCCGGGATTTTTTTTTAATTTTAGCATAATTCTTTCAGCAATTGCTTGGTTTTTAATAACATTTCTTAAGCCATGTTTTATAAATGTTTATGACCTTTGAGCCAAATTTTAAAGGCTTAAGACTTAAATATATATTAAGTGAAGGTGTTTAGAATTTTGTTTTGTTCTCTTTATCTCCCCAGAAAGCAATATAGGCAGGTAGTTATTTTAGGAAATGTTCTACTGTCATTTACTTTATTGCTTCCTTATTTTGGCTTTGTCATATTGTTCCCATATCTTCAAGTCTAAGTGCTAATTATCTTTTCCTCAAATTTCTTAGGATTAATTTAAAACAAAGTTGATACTTCATTTGCTTCAATTTTATTTGCTTTACTTTGCATAGCAAATATTTATTCCATTGATAAGTATTATACATACATAAATCAAACTGCCATTACAAACTAGGTATGCTATCTACTGTCTTAACAAGATTACTCTGAGTTGTTTTTCTCTTTCATGAAAATATGTTATCATCTCTCTAAAACTTGTCAAGCCATGTTGTTTCAACTTATTCTTAAACATTGGGGTTTTTTCAGTCATTAACACTTTGTAGAAATTTTAGCATGAAAAGATCTCCTTCCTAATCTGAGACTATCCATAATTCTTAATATACTTAAGCTCTGATTAAAAGGTAATTTAGAGGTGCCTGGGTGGCTCAGTGGGTTAAGCCTTTGCCTTCGGCTTGGGTCATGATCTTAGGGACCTGGGATGGAGCCCCTCATCGGGCTCAGCCAGGAGCCTGCTTTCCCCTCTCTCTCTGCCTACTTGTGATCTCTCTCTCTGTTAAATAAATAAATAAAATAAAATAAAATAATAAAAGGTAATTTAAACAAATTATGTTGGTTCTATCTTCTAATTTCTTTCAAATATTTTTTCATCCAACTACTAGAAATAACTTAATATTAAGTATAAGGAAATATAAACTATTTTGTCCAATTCTTTTGAGACCAATAACACACCAAGATAGGCATAGCATTAGATTTGTTTTAATTTTTGTAAGTAAAATGTTCTATGAAGTATAATATAGATACAAATGTCAATAAATAAATGGTACATTGGTAGACTAACAAAAAATAAATATGAAACAAGAAAAAGATACAAAAATTTAAAAAAACAAAAAGTGAGTGGTTGATGTATTTTCACAAGTGAACACTCCATGGACCCATCACTCAAATCACAATCTAGAACTCTACCAGCACACCTCAGAAACCCCCTCTCCTAGGCACTATATGCCCCCTCTGACTTGCCTTACCCCAAATTAAGCACTTTCCTGAACTCTTAAATCATGGAATAGTTTGCCCATTTTTTAATTTTTTTTTTAAGATTTTATTTCTTTGACAGAGAGAAAGAGAGAGCAGCAGCCAGAGGGAGAAGGAGAAGCAGGCTCCCCACTAAATAGAGAGGCTGATGTGGTGTTCAATCCCAAGACCCTGGGGTCACAACCTAAGCCAAAGGCAGATGCTTAACCAACTGAGCCACTCAGGCACCCCCAATTTTTAAATTTTATTTACGGTATTTTTACCTGGCTTCTTTCACTCAATATTATATTTGTTAGACTTATTCCTATTGTCACCTAGAACAACACACTTCATTCTCATTATTGTAGGATACTTTATAGATATTTGTTTGTTTACTTATTCAACTCTTGGTAGACATTTGGGTGGTTTCTTGTTTGAGGATATTACAAATGGTGCTGCTACAAGCATTCTAGTAGGTGTCTTTTGGTGAATATGATAGGCCTTTCAGTTGTTTCCATACCTAATAATGAAATTACTAGCTTAAAGGGTGTGTATATACCTAGCTTGGCAGATAGTACCAAACAGTCTTTCAAAATGGTTGTACCAATTTATGCTTTTATCCATAATGTATATGAATCCCAGTTGTGGGGCACCCAGCTAGCTTAGTCAGAGGACCATGCCACTCTTGATCTTGGGGTCATGAGTTTGAGCCCCACATTGCATGTGGAGATTACTTAAAAAATAAATAAATAAACTGAAAAAAAAGAGAGAGCGAGAGAGAGAGATCCCAGTTGCTCTGTATCTCCAACCATGCTAAATATTGTTAGTATTTTTTATTTGGGATATTCCGGTGGATATGTCCAGATTTACTTATATTTCTTTCTCTAAAAAACTTATGAGAGAGTTTACTGATGATATTAGGGGGTAAAATATTTGATATCCCAACACATTTTAACAGATAACTGTACTACACACTTTGTGTAAATAGCAAACATAGAGAGATGTAAATGTTGAAGCACCTATGCCTCTACTCCAGGAGAGTTTAACAAATATATCTTGTTATGCCATCACTTCCTGGACTCCCATTGTATACACTCTTAATCAGCTTTCCCACTGAATAAAAGCATTTTATGAGATTCAAAACATTCCTTCCTAACTATATTGTGTGAGTAGTTTATTTTGTTGAACCATGTTGCATGTGTGATTCAGTGAGGTATATAAACAAAACCTGCTTATCCTTTTTGGGAGAAAGAGCGAGAGAAAGAACATGAACAGAAGGAGGGGCAAAGGGAGGGAAAAAGAGAAGCTTAAGCCAACTCCACGCCCAGCACAGAGCCCAGTGTGGGGCTCCATCTCATGACCCTGAGATCAGGACCTGAACTAAAATCAAGAGTCAGACACTAAACTGCCAGAGCCACCCAGGCACCCCTGCTTATCCTTTTAAAAAAGCAAGTAAACACACTAAAGGTCACTAAAGGTCTTCTAAGTCCTGTTCCAGGATAAGACAAAGGTTATGGTTAGAAAATTATACGGTCATTTCATCACACTGAGACTCAAGCCTGGATTGCCACCCATTAGAAGAGGGTAGAGAACTATTTTGCAGAGAGAATCTTTTAGAAGAAGACACAAATTATCTTATGTTCCAACTAATTACTCTGTATGGAAATGGGTTAATCCCAGATCTAAAATCAATAATGATATGCCTTAAAGTTGCCAGCTAAGAAGGGAAAGAGGCTCAGTTATAAACCCCCAGCGTGGACAGTGGCATAGGAGAAATGTAGAATTGCTGGCATAAAATTTTATCAGCTTCCCACTATTCTCCATTTTTTGTAAAGGACTAAATGTATCCAGATATTTGAGAACCTGTTTTAGGCAATGCATCCTTGTTGCTTATAGGTATGAAGAGGGAGCCATGGTAAGAGGGGAAACTATAAAGCCAGCACTCTAAGATACGTGGCTGCTGTTTGCAAACTGCTCAGATACATAAAAGTCAGGAAATACACAGCTCCTGTCTCCCACCCACTATCTTGAAGGCAGGAACTACGTTTTACACATCCATCACCACAAATGCCTTCGACTATCATCTGCATCCAGCGGCTCACACAGCAAAGACAGCACACAGGCTGTTAGGTTATGTTCCTCTCTCTGCTCTCCAACCCCATCCCTTCACATTCCTTTTTAATGTGTCTCCCTTTCATGTCTCCCAGAGAGGAGGGTAATTCGTATGTTTCCCACCAACCTCGCCAGTACATCTTTGGTCCCGGGCTCCTTCTTTCCTTCACCCTAGCACATTACACACTTAGAAGAAAGTGGACAGAATACAAGCTCAGTGATATCCAAGGCAGAAAAACTCTTCCTTAGCATAAGATCTCAAATACAGTTTTCAGTACACAACTGGTCCTCAATGAAACACTAGCAATTTCCCTGTCCTTTAGTGACACATTTCCTCTGAATCTGACACTGACTCAATGAAGACATGCTTTCCACTTAGGGGGACCATGTGCAAAAACTGAAAACGTGAAAGAGTGTTCTTCCTGAGTTAGGCACCACGGTCATGCTTTGACCAAGCATGAACAATGCCTTAAAACTCTTTAAGAGTTTTAAGAGTTTTTAAACTTTGTACAGTTTCTGGCTGTACTACAGCTTTAGAGCTGAAATATATAGGTCTTTAATCTCCTAGGGGTGTTACTCCTGAAAATCAGCTGAGTTCCTGCTAGAACTCAAGCACCTGCCAGAAGCCATGCCCTATGCCAGGTGCTTGAAATACACTTCCCTCGGGGGCCTTCTAAGGTTAGGAAGAATCCAAACCACAGAGAGAGATACTGCACAGCAGTGATGGGGTTATGCATGGGATACATAGGAAAAGAGGGCACTTATCCTTGCCTGGAGAAGTCAGGGAAGTTTTGCTGAAGGAGGAGACTTGGATGGAGTAATGGATGCCACCCACAATGTCATCACCTCATTGGTGATAACTTCTTCAAAGCATGCAGACTCACTACCTTGCTCACCAAACCTCAGTGCATCCCTAGATTAATAAACCCAAACTGAACACTCTAGCACATCTAGAACATGGTTCTCCTGGTCTTCCCTGCAAGCCATCACTAGTTTCCATCCCTTCTGCTTATTCTTTCTTCGGTGCTGCCACCTAAAATATATTCCTTTCCACACACCACTTATTCAAACCCTCTATTTTTTTCATCACAGTCCAGCTCAAGACTTACTTCCTCCAGAAATTATTTGTCTACATACAAACACTCCCTTCCCTATGATTTCCTTCTCTATTGCACTGTCATCACTGTGTTTGGCTGTTATCTTGAAACAGTCTCTGTCCTCTAAGAGTACCTTGTCTCCCTATAGGAATTCAATTCTGAACAACAGTAAATGTAGGGTGCTGGCAGATTGTTCAAAAAAGCAGGAGGTTTTAACAGCAGCACCTACCCTGCCTGACCCTCAACTCCTGGGCTCAGCTGTTCTCTGGACAGTGCAGCAACTATAGTTTTGATTTCAGGCAGAACATGTATTCACCGCCCCTGAGTCTATGCCAAGGAGAAGCCCTCCAGCATGGGGTTGTAAAGCATTTAAGAAAGCAACATCAGGAAACCTAGGGCAGCACCTTGCCTCCCATGCGCTCCAGATACAGGGAGGGTAGTGTCTAGTAAACTTGTCCAGAAATAACTAAGGTGTGTTAGTTTCCTTAGGGCAGTGGCAACAAATTGCTACAAACTTGGTAAATAAAAAAAACTTGTTCTCTTATAGTCCTAGGGCCCAAAAGTCCAAAATCAAAATACCAGCAGGAGTACACTGTCTCAGGGCACTATCATGGGATGATAATCCATTCCATGTCTTTCTCCCAGTTTCCAGTGGCTGCCATAATGTTGTTCCTTGGCTTGTGCCCACATCCCTTCTCCATGGTCATGCTGCGCCCCCCTCTTCTCTCTTGGAATCTCCCTCATGTGTCTCTTACAGGAAACTTACTGCATTTAAAGCCCACCTGGATAATCCAGGCTGATCTCTTTATCTCAAGATCCTTACCTTAATTTTATCTACAAAGACTCTTTTTCCAATAAGATCACAACACAGTTTCTAGGAATTAGGATCTAGACATATCTTTTTGCAAGCCATATTCAACTGAGAGTGATAACCTAATAACCTGAATTTTCTCACTACCAATGGTGGTTTACAAAGCACACTCATCATTTAGCTTAAAAATTACAAATAATTAGGGGCGCCTGGGTGGCTCAATGGGTTAAAACCTCTGCTTTCAGCTCAGGTCATGATCCCGGGGTCCTGGGACTAAGCCCTGCACTGGGCTCTCTGCTTCAGCAGGGAGCCTGCTTCCTCCTCTTTCTTTCTCTGCCTGCATCTCTCCTACTAGTTAGTGATCTCTGTCTGTCAAATAAATAAATAAAATCTTAAAAAAAAAAAAGAATTACAAATAATTAAGTCTACCTCCTGCGTTATTAAAATGTATTCAAGGAGCACCACTAGGTGGTTTGAGGGGAAAAAAATGAACTAAGGTTTCTTTAAAGGTTATAATAAGCTAGCAGGAAAAACAAGCATGTGCACAAAGGCAGGGAAGTTAGAAAGAGATGAGAATACAATGCTTTCCAAGAAAAGTAGGGGCAGAGTAAAGACTGCTTGTTCCTCTTCCCTCTAATTCTTCCTCAACACCACTCTGACCAGTAACAAACATGTTACGTGTATCACAACTCCCCATTACCTGCTATTTTGCTTCATTCCTTTCATGGACACTGAAGTCAAGTGGACACCCTTGGCCAAATATATTCTTAGGGAGTTCTCATGAGCCCAAAATCTGAATCTGTCATATTGCAAATATAGATCACATTTTAAAATATGGTAACTGCTGGGGTACCTGGGTGGCTCAGTGGGTTAAAGCTTCTGCCTTTCGGCTCGGGTCATGGTCCAGGGTCCTGGGATCAAGCCCCACATTGGGCTCTCTGCTCAGCAGGGAGTCTGCTTCCCCCTCTCTCTCTGCCTGCCTCTCCACCTACTTGTGATTTCTGTCTGTCAAATAAATGAAATCTTTAAAAATAAATAAAAATAAAAATAAAAATATGGTAACTGCCTAATAAACTCTCAAAGGAAAGCAAAATATGTAAGAATAACAGTATTTCCAAACTTATTTTCTTTAACAATCTGAAAACCTGTGGACAATATATATAAAAGCTATACACACATGCGCATACAAACACATTTACACATATGAAGAAAAATCTACCCTTTCTAGAACACCAGCTGCCTCTACTCAATATAGGATACACATAAAACATTATCTACCATTAATGACTTTGTTTTAACTTCTGCTTTGTAAGTGACATCAAATTGCCATTTCTTCATCTTTATCCATGATTCTGGGTCTTTATCCACATAGAAGTAACACTAAATCACTTCCACAGAAGGGCTTAACTTCTACCGCCAGCTCAGGGTCAGCAGGCAGGGCTAGGATAGAAAGCAGGACTGATTAATAGAGCTTTAAAGATGGTTCAAATGTCTTGAAGACAAATACCCAAAAAAGTTCACAGCTTTCTCATTCAAAATTTCATTTGCAATCACTACTTCCAGCCCAGTTATATGGGACTACAGTTTCTCTAGGCCAAAGGTCTGCTTCCTTTAGTTTTTTGGCACTTCAAGGGCAATCCAAGGATATAACTGATACACTATGGATATGCAGTTACAGAAAGGAAATCAGGGGATGGAGACAGGGACAATGTCCTCCGAGGATAAGGAAGAACACAACATGCCAGGCTGCTCAAAAAGGAGGGAGCTTTGTCTAAACATGGGTACAGAATTTTCCACAAAGGGTACCAATCCTTAAAGCATTCATCTTTCCAACCCCCGAAGTTCAGCACAAGTACATTAGAAAATCTTTTTCATCAAAGTTGAAAAGAGAATATCCTGGTTCCCTATTTACAGAGAACACTCCCTGAATGGAAAAAAGACCTGAAGTGGTTGAGTTTTTTGTGGATTCTTCTCACCCTTATAGATTCAATGTACCATATTGTCAATTAATCAAACAATCAACATGGATTGCAAAGCAGTTCATAATGCCTGCTGGATTTGAGTTACTGGCTCAAAGCTGATTACCTAACAATTTTTCTATAAAAGTAGAGCCCAGGAGCTCAAGATCCAGAGAATCTACCCTTCAGAGAGACCAGCAGCTTGGCCTTATGAGCACACTGTGTCTCCTCAACAATCCCACCCAGAGCAAAGCTTTGGAAAACAGCTCACTGCCCGTTATAAAGCAGTAACTCAGAGAGGTTGTAATCCAAATTGAATTTGTATCCACCTATATTTTCTTAAATCAGTTTACTATTTCCCTGTTAAATTATTCTAAAGGCTGAATCTCATGAAGCAAAGCTTGTCTTCTGGAAAAAAATCCGTAATACAGTATGTTCAAGTTTACAAAGTTATTTTCAAACATCAGATACTAATCCACATCCACAAATTATCCATGAGATATTTATCAGTGTCATTGTCCTTTAAACCAAAGTGAGGGGCACACCACAGAGATTTGGAAGGTGAAAATGAAATAGCCAACAATTCCCATGAAGAAATGGTGGGGCAAAGTGAAGGTTTCAGCAAATGGCAGATGAGGAAATTTTCCAAGCCTTTCAAAGTGTCCTCCTGCATATCACCAACTTCAGGGATGTGGGCAAACGGGACTCATGGGCAGAGATACCTTGAAATTCCTGAACTTATTACAGATGTTTTCTCCCTTTCCCCTTTCATTTGTTTTTAAAGCCCCTAATCCCCTGTATTAATTTCCTTCCGGTTTGAAATACCTGAAGTAATTTCCTTTCTCCTGACAACTCCTGACTAATCCAATAAACAAAACAAATTATTCTCAAGTAGACTGAAAAATGAAAGTTCATTTTATTTAGTCCAAACACCCAGGGTTTAATTCAAAATTAGTATTTCTACTGAGTCAGATGATAATATTTCCAATGAGTCATTTCCAACCACTATTTGCCCTCTGCCACAATCTGGGATCATTTATCATACAGTCAGTTGATTCATCAGCATTCATTTGACCAATGAGCACTGTACTTCATTGAATGTTGACAGTGACCTCACAAATCTGTAATATCATCTCCAACTTACAGTTGAGAACACCAAGGCTTAGAGATATTGCATGACTTGCCCTAGGTCGCACCTTCAGGAATTATAGGAATTTTAAATCAAATCAGATAGTATCTTGTGCCTGAACTCTTCCTGCCACAGCAAATGACTTTCCACCATAGTAAGTAATGTCAGAGAGCAGTCGGTATGAACATTTTTGGTAATTGATACAAGGTAACCAGCACCATATATTGTTTTGTGGCAGCATCTGCATTCTGAAATCTCTCCCATCTACCCAGATACTGTGGAAATTTTCCCAGGCCGCTCATGGTGGTAGGCATGTACTTTCTAAGATGCCATGAGAACCTATTGCCACACGGGTCCAGTGAGAAGGGCTCTCAAGAATCAGAAAAGCTCTAACAAAAAGGCTGACTAAAGGGGATGAATTTAATACAATAACAACAATCACCCAAACATTATTCCCCACATGTCACTAGAAGATATGCTAGCTATCTTCTATTCTTCCATGAAACACACACTTCCTTCAACTTTCTTAACCCAATGCTGGAAATTCTGAAGCAAAAAAGATTTGCTTTTTGCTGCGAACAATGCAACAACAGAGCCTTCTCTCTGGCAGGCAACCTCCTCAAAATATGCCCACTGGACTTCCCAGTGAGAGGTTTGGCTTCACCTGGGGGCAGGAATTGTACCACCAGCAACTTTCCCTGCCAATCCTTCTACATGACAAAACACATATGGATGCAAATAAGCTAATCCTTCTCTGGAAGAGTGAACTGCACCTGGCAGCCAGTTTATAAGAGTGCCAGATAGAGAAGATGTGATTGTGAGGTACCTGGGGGATTGCTACAAAGCAGGCTGGGAAAATCCCCACCTGGGATGCCTGAGATAAAACCTAATCACCTGCTGGGATAATTGGCCTCTGAAAGAGATACAAGCTAATAATAGTATAGAGTCATTGGTTATTAAACTGCCAAAAGGTTAGGAATATTTGCCTATTGATTACAGAATTCCTGAAAATGGCAAAGCCATGAAGCTCAAATAAGTGAATCAAGTGAAACTACAAAAACAACTCTGCATCCTATTAAGCAACAAAGAAGATATCCAGGGATAGGCCATCCCCTCAAATAATGGGACATAGAGGATTTTCTTAGAGAACAAGATGGATCTCTCTAAAATTTGAGAAATCCCACCACCACTTTTGCCGAATCATCAAAATAATGTTGGTATAGAATATAATTAGGAAGAGAAAAATATTCTTTAAAAATTTTGTAAATACATGGTCTAATTCATTTTCCAAAGCATGCCCGCTTAATTTCTCTCTCTACTCTGAATTTTCCAATTACAAGAGGTGGTTTTAAAACATGTCTGTGATATCACTGATACTCCTTCCATTGAAAGATGGGAATTTTATCTTCCCTTCTTAAACATTAGTGACTTGCTTGTAACCAAGCGGATGAAGACTAAATGATGCCACAGGACCTCCAAAGCTTCTATCTGGCTTTCTTGGGACACTCATTCTAGGGAATTCATTTAATAAATGGCTACCCTGAAACCACCACACTGAAGAGGAGTAACGAAAGAAGCTCTTATGGCCCCGGCTACAGTTCTAGCTTACCACCCGCTTCAGTTCCCTGTCATGTGAGTGACCCATCCTGAACATCCTGTCATTCAAGTCTTTAGATGATTACATGGATAGTCAGCATGTGATCACAATTGCACAACAGACCCAATCAAGAGCTGCCCAGTCAAACCATTTCCAAATTCCTAAGCCATGAAAGTACAAGCAAACAAAATCATTTTTTTTCACACCAGTAAGTCTTGGGAGTAACTTATTATGCAAAATATTGCTGACCATTCCCCAAACTTCCAACAAATCATAGTTAACATTTTGTAACACCTTTCCATTTACAAAGAACAATCATATAATCTCATTTAATTTTTACAAGTATCATGTGAAATATGTATAATTATCATGAGTTGCAGAGATTTGGACAAATGCTTAATATCACAATCAAGACTCAACCTTATCATTTTATTCCTATGCCACTCAACACTGTGCTTTCACATGTGGTGAAATATTTTCAGTAGCTAAAAATTTTATCTGTGCAAAATTGCTAGATGACAATGAAAAAACTGAGAGAATTGGTCCTTTGTTTGATATTTCCAAATAGATTGTCTCTTCATGCATTTATATGTTCTTACGAAATTTTTTAAATAATAATAAAGACAATTCCTGAAGAGTCTAGATGGCAGCCAATTTTTGCATTTCTTGATATTTGTAAATAACATAAAGATTTCTCTATAATTTTACCTTCAACATTATAAGAACAGACCAAGTTTCAGGAAATGAAATAAAGCTAAACCTTAAACAGGCATGGAGAAACTTATATTTCATACTAACTCTATGAATTTCACATCTTAAATACACACTGGAAATTGACTGATTGGGGTCCTAAAAATTTAGAATTTGCTTAATCCTACAAGAGTTTGCCAAATCTGGCATGTTGTCTAGGTATTTTGAGTTCCCCTGTACTAAATTTTTACAATGGATAAATCAACAAAAACACATTTACTTTTTCCTATTAAGGGCACTGATGTGATGCAAAGAAGTATAAAATGTGCTTCCAGCCTTACAAAAGCTTACAGTCTGTTGGGGCTATTCAGAGATGAATGTGTATGATGTAGTAGAAAGCATACGGAATTAGGAATATATTTCCCTACATACCTAAGAAAGTGCTATAAAGATTAAAAGCAAAAATGCTTTGTAAGTCACAAAACACTAAGAAAATGTAATATAAAATAAACATGTAAGTTAAAACAGAAAGATTTTATCCAGAATGGAGGTTGGATCCCTGCTCCGTTTTTAGGAAGTTGTTAAGCTGGATCTTACTGGCTGATTCCGCAGTAAAGGTGAGTTAAGCCATACCTTATTAGCTCACTTCAAAAGAGATAACCCATTGCAGACTACTAAATTCTGATTACACACATCATATGGAGGAAAAAAAAATGTTTTCTGGGAGTTGTAATTAAGATAGACATTAGCAAAATTCCAGAAATTCATCAACAAGTATGGATCACCAAAAGTCAAAGTCAAGCTGAGGTGTACTAGCATAGTACATAAATTATGCTGTCTGATTAAAGTAGGGGAAAAAAAGAATTGTGATATTGACAAACCATTTCTATAAATTTCTTAGAGCAATTTATCTAGAGTCTATGAGAATATTTACATACTCCATAATTGTTACAAAGTTTTCACTCTCCTGAAGTTAGGTGTTTTTTGTTTTGGTTTTTGTTTTTTTTTTTTCCTATCACCACTAATAGGGCATGATGGACATGATGTGGAGAACTGGGTACAGTTCTTTTGTACCGGGCATCTAATTTAATGCTATCGGGAAAATATTGCTAAGAAATATGAGAGTCTCTTGAAACATTAGGAATACAGATGAGAAGCTGCCTGTTTCTCTTGATTTCTACATTTAAAAACAAACCAGAGGACGAAATTGTGTCCCTCAAAGGGAATCAAACACCAGCAGGATGGGACACTGACTTGCAAATTAAGATCCCAGTATCTTGACACGAACTACCACCACGCTGGTCTATAACCGTTCGGTCCACTTTTGTCCTCAGTTTCCTCTCTTGTTAAAAGAAACAACAGCAGTGGAACATAGAATATTCAAGAAAATCTTGAGATGGTTCCCGTTCAAGACGGTGACGTAAGAGGATCCTAAATTCAGCTCCTCCCACGAACATACCAGATCTGCAGCTACCTATAGAACAACGTCCTCTTGGTGGTGGTGGCGGTGGTGGTGGTGGTGCTGGGGAGGGGGGGTGGCAAAACTGGCTGAAGGACTCCTGTGCCTCAGCAAAGGACCACACAGACCCAAAACTCGGAGGAGAACCCGGGAGGGAATCTCTCTGTAAACCCTCCAACCTCACCCCACCCAGAGACCCAATAAGCCCTTGTGAACTCAAAACCGAAGCTTCTCCTGGAAGAGGGAAGCCTTTGAATCCCACATCCGGTGCTCCCAGCTTTGAAGACCCGCCCCTGAGAGACAACTCCCCATAACCTCCAGCTTGGGAAACCCACCGCGCTCGCGTGCAGCGGACAGACTCAGACCTCACAGATGTGGAAAACAGTCTTCACAGGCCGCGCTCAGACTCACCGGCCGGGTCCAGCGCAGAAGCGGTGACGGGGCAGCCGGGACTCCGCGTGGCTGAGGCTCCTTTCTCGTCTTGGAGCGAGGACGTGAGGGGCGGGCACCTGGTTCGACTGGAGTCTCGAAGCCTGTTGAGGTTCCCCCCGGGGGAAAATGGTGGGCGCCATCTTTGCGCTTTCCCTCCACAGCCGCGTGGCTTGCGGAGGGGAGATTTTACGTGCCGTTAGTGCCCCGGGTTTACGTCGGGTGCCGGGTTTACGTCGGGTGCCGGGTTTACGTCGGGTGCCGGGTTTACGTCGGGTGCCAGGTTTACGTCAGTTGCCCGGTTTACACCAGGTGTCTGGTTTACGTCAGGTGCTGGGTTTTATGTCAGGAGGGCGTCCTATTTTTATGTGGGCTGCCCCATTTTTCTTCTGGTGCCCAGTCTTAGATCTGAGGCCTCGATTTCAACTCAGAGGCCCTGATTTTATGTCCGAGGCCCCCATTTTTGTGGCTGCCACCGGGGGACCCCGCTCTCACCTGGCTCTGGTGGCCCACAAGGCTTACACTTGCGGTCCCAGAGTAGTATATATTTGCACACTTTAAAACTACTGTCTGAAGGTCTGGTTTTCAATCAGCCTGAATCTCGGCCCCCACTTAGATTCTCCCCCCACGGCACCCCCTTGGGGACACGGACAGGTCTTTCCACGCCCTCAACTACTAGCAGCCACTAAAAATGGGCTGCTTGGACAATCACAAATATTTGAAAGACAACCAAGAACTAGGGCAGATTTGAACGCTAAGGTTAATATCCCACAGGAGGTACTTACTCCTTCAAGACGGGGGTAGTTGGTTGTTTTATCTAATGAACAGAGAGAGTCCAGAACCACACAGAGAGTCAAGCAGAGAACCAGAGGAATATTCTATGAACAAAGGAACAGGAAAAAACCTCAAGAAAAAAACCTTAATGAAAGAGAAATAATTTCCCTTTTAAAGAACATTTTAACTGAGCATTGATCAGTGTGATGAAGCAATGCAGGTGGCCAACACTGCCAAGATGGAGAAACACACAATGAAAAATAAACAAGGAAAATATCAGGTACTGGGAAGTACTATAAGCACTACTTGTAATAGTGTAATCAAAATAGCTGTATTAAAATACAGCAGAGGGGCGCCTGGGTGGCTCAGTGGGTTAAGCCTCTGCCTTTGGCTCAGGTCATGATCTCATGGTCCTGGGATCGTGCCCTGCATTGGGCTGTCTACTCAGCCGGGAGCCTGCTTCGCCCTCTCTCTCTGCCTGCTGCTCTGCTTACTTGTGATCTCTCTGTGTTTGAAATTAAAAAAAACAAACAAACAAACAAACAAAAAAAATCTTTAAAAATAAAATAAAATACAGCACATACCTCAGCACTTAACATTTTGAACTAGACAATTCTCTGTTGTGGGGCCTTTCTTGTGCATAAGGGAATGTCTCCCAGCATCCCTGGCCTCCACCCACTAGATGCCAGTATGCCTCCTCTAGCATGACAACCAAAAAATGTCTCAGGACATTGCCATATGCCAGGGCAGAGAGAGAACCCACACACACAACCCTGTTGAGATCTGCTACAATTGTCACTAGATGATACCTTTCAGCTCCAAATTTTTATCATCATACGGATGCCAGAATATAACACTGAACACATTGAACCTGCCCCGTCCTCCCTTTTCAACCAACCTTTGTAATTATAGATGCCATCCTCTTCTGTACCCAATTGTAAAACTTGCTGAGCTGTTTGCCTCAATAACATTCCAAACCTGTATTGTAGGAATTGAAATCACCGTCGGACCCTATAAAATAGATGACAAGGTGTCCTGAACTATTGACATAGTTAAGAAACTCGATGAATAGCGCTTCTAAGCTATTATCCCGAGACCGACAGGAATGCCGTAGACTTTCTCCAAATGAAAGCACTCATCTTCACAGTTATAAAAGATAACCCATTACCATGGCAGGAAATCAAAACTGCAATAAATTTCAAAAGAGAAGAATGATGAGGAGGAAGCATAAAGGACTGGTAGAAAATCTCAAGTGAGAACCTGCTCAACGCATAAAATGGGAGGAGGGCTGTTCAGACCATGACAGCGCTGCGCGTAGGGAGTGGTCTGGTGCTGTTGGTGAGCAAAAAGACACTTAGAAAACCGGTGGAAGTTTGTCAAGACAGTCTAGACGGTAGTGTTTAGATAAACTCTTCTCTCCGTCACCCAAATCATTTTCAAATTAAGTTGAAACCGTGGCAAAGAAAATCTTTATATTTGATTCTGGCTACAGAGAAACTCCATTTGGAAGCTGTTAAATAGCTCATGAAATTAAAACTCACACCTGAATAAGAGTCCCCATTTTCTTTTATTTGTGCTAAAATTTTAGGGCATATCCCATTGGAGATTTTTGAGCAAGAAACTTTAAAAACTCTGGGAAATGTTTAATGAGAATAAGGAGAAATAACTGAGTGATTAGATATTTGTAGCAAATAAAAATTGGTTTTCATGAGTTACTTTTTCTATATAATGTTCTTACACAGTCACAAACTCATTTCTTTTTTTTTTATATCTTATTTTTTTATTAATTTTTTATTTTTTATAAACATATATTTTTATCCCCAGGGGTACAGGTCAGGGAATCACCAGGTTTACACACTTCACAGCACTCACCAAAGCACATACCCTCCCCAATGTCCATAATCCCACCCCCTTCTCCCAAACCCCCTCCCCCCAGCAACCCTCAGTTTGTTTTGTGAGATTAAGACTCACTTATGGTTTGTCTCCCTCCCAATCCCATCTTGTTTCATTTATTCTTCTCCTACCCACTTAAGGCCCCATGTTGCACTATCATATGATCTCCCTGATATGAGGAAGTGGTGACACAAACTCATTTCTAATAGGGAATTGACCTGACCCTTTACTTATCATCCAAAATTAATAGTAGTAATCTATTTTGCTTATCTACTAATCTACTATATCATTACAATTTAAAGAAACAAAACACAGGAATCTCAAATCAAAAAATATAATGTTAGAGCAATTGTTCTCCTTCGTTTGTCTGAAGAATTTATCACAGATTTCTCTTAAATAAGAAGTTCAGGTTGGAAAGGGCAGAGGAGTCAGATGCCTTAAAATACCTCCTCTACCATCCACCAGGACCATGATTCTGTTAATTCATTCAACATTTCTGAGAATCAAGTCTCTCATATATAAATGGGATATAACAATTATACATTATTCATGGTGTGAAGATAAAAAGAAATGGCATGTAGGAAAATATTTTGCAAACTGTAAAGTTCTTTGAAGTGCCATTTTGTTATCTTATTATTGAATTAACATTAAATGGGACCACAACATGGTGGAAAACTTCCAAGCATCCAGATGACCCAAAAGGTCCTTTCCAGTTTGATTAAACTTTAGACCGGCTTCTTCCTGACTCGGGGTGGTGACCTCCCTCGCCTCTGAGGGTTTTCTTTTAAGAACCTGTAACTTCTTTCTCTGCCCCTTCGATATGTAAATCCTTTTAAAGACCTCTTGCCCGTTTTTCAATCTAGGAGCTGAGAGCCATCTTGTTTGAAATGTTAACATCAAAGGGTGTCTCCCAGTTTCCAGGAGAAGGAAGGAGCCCAACGTCCCTGGGTACTTTGCTCCAAGTAAAATGACCTTCTGTCGTGAAGATAAGAGAAAGTTTACTTTTCCTTTGGGCAAGGCCAATTAGCAAACACGAAGGGATCCCTCCATGTCCCAGCAATTCAAGTCTCTCCCAGCCTTTGTCTCAAGAGTTGAGTTCAGACTTTAGTTCTGGCACCTCTCCCCTACTGCAACAGCCTTGAATAAAGCTTTCCTTGCCTGTTAAACTGTACCCTCTGCTATTCTTGATTTGACACATACTTGCAAAAGAATGAAAATATTCTGGGATGCATTTGCCACAAAATTCAACCCTGGCCCTACTTGTGACTCACCTAGTCACATCTCACACCAGTCTCTAAGAGATTGTAACCTCCTGAAGCAGAGGGACTAATCTAAGAACTGACCACATCTAACAATGGCCTCTCTATATAAGCATGTATTCATATATGTGAATCAACATGTAATATTATGGTTTCAGTTCCTGTATCTATTTCAGTATAAATATCAGAGTTCATGGGTGCCTGTGTGGCTCAGTCAGTTAAGCGTATCCCTTAGGTTCAGGTCACGAGTCCAGGGTCGTGGGATCAAGCCCTGAGTTGGGCTCCCTGCTCAGTGCAGAGTCTACTTCTCCCTCTCCCTCTGCCCCTTCCCCCACTCATGCTTGCCCTCTCTCTTTCAAATAAATAAAATCTTTTTTAAATAGATAAATAAATATCAGGGTTTAACTTATTTGAAGATGGAGCCCTTGAAATGCTTCTATGGGTGGTCATTATGGTGATGCCACAAAGCAACTTGCAAAATAAATGCATTTTTTTTCTAATCACTTTATTGAGGTATGATTGAGATACCAAAAGCTGTACATATTTAATGCATACAACTTGATGAGTTTGAAGATAAGTATATGCCTGTGGAACCATCACCACAACCTTTGCCATAAACATGTCCATCACTTCCAAAAATTTCCTTGCACCCTCTTTACCAATTTGGTGTGTGTTAAGAAAACTTAATATAAGATCTATCCTCCTAGCAAATTTTTAAATATGCAACACAGTACTGTTCCCTATATGCACAGCAGATCTCTGGGACTTGTTCATCCTATATAACTAAAACCTTGTTCTCTTAGACTAATACTTCCTGTGTTTCCTTCCCCCAGTCCCTGGCAACCACCTTTCCACCTGCTGCCGCTCTGATGTACGTTCTTCAGCTAAGTGGTATCACGCAGCATTTAACCTTCTGTGCCTGGCTTATTTCACCTCACATAATGGACTCCAGGTTCATCCAGGTTTTTGCAAATGGCAGGATTTCCCTCTTTTTTAAAACTAAATTGTATTCATTTTATGTATATACCACATTTGCCTTCATGAAAGCAAATGTTGCTTCATTCAGGTTGCTTCCGTGTCTTAGATATCGTGAATAACGTTGTCGTGAACACGGGAGTGCAGATACCTATTCAAGATCGTGATTTAACTTCTTTGGATACGTATCCAGAGTGGAATTGCCAGATCATACAGCAGTTCTATTTTAAGGTTTCGAGGAGAACTACATCCTGTTTCCCACAGTGGCAGCAACAGTTTATATTCCCACCAATGTACTAGCGTTCCCTTTTCCCCACATCATTCCAGTTCTCACCTTTTGTTTTTTCATGGTTTTTTTATTTGTTTGTTTAAGTAATAACCACCCTGACAGGCGTGAGGTGATAGTTCATTGTGGTTTTGATTTGCATTTCCCTGTTTAGTGACACTGAGCCCCTTTTCACAAACCTGTTAACATTTGTCTGTCTTCTTTCAAAATAAAAATACATCTCAATACGACTTTACAAAATAAGGACTTTGGAGATGGATTATGGATAGGTAAAGGTACAAATTCCCAAACATAACCATATCAAACATTTATCAATATGAAACACAATTAAACTAGCTAATTTAGCTCTAAAATATTTCTACTGAAAGATGTAGAAAGATTAAGTGTAGCACAGAGACTAATGAGAAGAACATTGAGTCTTAGGGAAAAAGCTAGGGATTACCAAACGCCTCTCTTAAAATCCTTCAGTAGTTTCCAATTACTTAAAGTATAAGATAAATCACCTTACCAGACCAAAGCCTTTGGCAAAAACTGGACCAAATCAAATTTCTCCCTTTACTCACTTTGCATTTGGTCCTACATCGCTGACACTCAGTGTCTTCTCATGAATGGAGAGGAACTGCTCCCTACTTCTAAGAGCTTGAAATAGCCAAATCTCTTAATATAATTACCTAATACCTTCGTTTACATAATAGGGTTTACAAATGGGTAATGCAATCATTGTGTCACATCCAAACCCAAAAGCCCTATGAAATCTCCTTACATCCCAATCTGATTAGTACCTTACATTTTTCAAAGCAAGTACACACCTATTACTTTATTATCACTAGCAGTGAGCTACATATCACTACTAGTTCACCTTATTTGTGAGAAACCTGATGCTAATAGAGTTTATTTTTATAGCTTTATGAGATATAATATACAAAACCTGCACATATTTAACATATGCAATTAGATGCAGAGAGTTTAAATATTTAACTTGTATCTCAGGACAAGACTTAAGAAAGACCTGAAGCCTGGGGCACCTGGGTGGCTCAGTTGGTTAAGAACTCAATTTTTTATTTTAAATCAGGTTGTGATCTCAAGGTCCTGAGACTGAGCCCACATCAGGCAGCACGCTAGTCATGGAGCCTGCTTAAGATTCTGTTTCTCCCTCTTCCTCTGTCCCACACCCTTTAAGAAAGGAAGGGAAGGAGGAGAGGAAAGGAAAGAACTGAAGCCCATTTCTCTGTCAGATGATCAGATTTCCAGGAGTGACAGAAGCAATCATTGATTCTGCACACCCTGCATGTTCCCAGAAGGACTTGAGGACCAGAGTGCATCCAAAGTGATAAAAAGCAAATGACATCCTCAGGACAACTGAGAGGGTTAATTTAAGGTTTTGCCTGGATTCCCCCATGCAGCAGGTGAGCACATAGCATGGACTGAGAATGACTGGTGCTTCTCTGTATGGTCATAATCACGTAAAGGCCAGAGGGGCCAGATGGCCTCTTCTGTGACCCAGACTGGGCTTCCTGAAAAACCTGCCTAAGGAGAGCCTCTCCACAGACAGGGTGTGTTACAGACTGACAAGCATTGTTCTAGGAATTTTAAAGCCATGAGAAGTGACCTCCAAAAGGGAGAATGCCACTGAGTCTCCAAGTTGGTACAGCCCTCACCATTCATCCTTCACTTCCATTAAAAGCATCTGCATCCTCTGCCTGTGTCTGTTGATACCTCACTGTCAATCACGTTCTCCCTTGTGAACAACATGCAGAGACTCTCGCAGACTCCTAAGTGGTAGATTTGGTGGTTCAGAAATTCCAATTGCATATCCAATACTCTTCTACTGCCTGCTTAATATTTAAAGGAATCCTCTAAGACAAACCTGCTAAATCACAGAACGGATCCCAAAGTTTATAATCAGAAATGAATAAATGCTCTAAAGTTGTTGGGGGAGTTCTGCCACTGATTAGAATGTGGAATGGTGCACAAGACCATCATTCCCATGGTAACAACGAAAAAAAAAAAAACAGTTTTCTATAAAGCTATCAAAAAGCAGTGGATGAATGCAGGGGGTGGAAAAAAAGCTTTAATGAGCTAAATTCCAGAGAGAGACGACCAAAGAGCTGCAGATGCTTCCACACCTAGCGGCAAATTCCAACCCGACTGCAGATACGGGAAGAGTACGCTTGTCATGGAAGGAAGCAGGAGGTGTGGGGAGAAACCAGCCATGCTTTGGCAACAGTGAAGCCAGCAAAAGGAGGTGAAATCTGTAACAGCTCAAAGTGTGAAATCATTGTTGAGGCCAACATACTCCCCCACTCCCCATCCCCAAGACATTTTTCTGAGAAAGTTGCAGAAATCATTATGAGGACAGGGCTAAAAGACAAAATTTTAGCCATTTCATGGTACTCGGATCCCAGGGCCCCTGCAAAATTTGAATCCATATGGGAATTGTAACCAGCTAAGCTAAAAATCAAACCTCTTCAAGTTCAAATCCTGGGAGGATCAAAAGGATTTATTTGTCCCTCGTTGTAGCAACAGTAGTAAAGAAAGTGGGGCATTGAGCTGAAGGACAAAGTTAAATCCCCTAAACCATATTTGAAATCAGACATAAACTAACCACAAGCTGCAGCGCAGCCCTGGCCCAGTTCGAAGTCAGTGGAATCAAAAGGGACAGGCATGGCTGTCTGACTGAAGAAAGTTCTTGTACCCTCTGAGGAAAAAAAAGAAGAAGAAGAAGAAGAAGAAGAAAGAACAAAGATCATATTTCAGTGTTCATCAATGGTATAGATGCTAGGATCACGACCTGAGCCGAAGGCAGAGGCTTTAACCCACTGAGCCACCCAGGCGCCCCTCATCAATGGTATAGAATAAAAATTCGCAATATATGTAAACAGTAGGAAAGTTTGACCCATAATGAATAAAAGGAAATTCAATTAAGACAGACCTACTAATGAATCCACTATTGAAATCTGCAAGGATTTTATTTTTTTTTTTTCTTTTAAGTAGGCTTCATTGCCAAAATGGAGCCCAATGCAGGGCTTGAATTCATGACTCTGAGAGCAAGACCCAGAGATCGAGACCTGAGCTGAGATCAAGAGTTGTTCACCCAACCAGCTGAGCTACCCAGGTACCCCTGAAATCTACACAGATTTTAAAACAACTGTTTTAAATATACTGATTCAAAAAAAAAAAAAAAAAGATGAATAGGTCAACTGATGGTAGATTTTACAAGAGATGTGTAAACTAAAAAAATAAACTCAAATTATCAAACTGAAAAGAAATTAGGTTTTTAAAAAAGCAATTGAATCCTGCTGGAGGCTGAGTCGGTCTCTGCCTGGACTTCTCCATGGGGGTCTCTCCATAGTGCATGTGGGCTTCCTCACAGAAGGGTGGCTGGATGCCAAGAACAGCTGTCCCAAGAGACGGGAAGTAGAAGCTTCTGGTTTCTATTGTCAAGAAGCCACAGAACCCAACTTCAAATGTGGAGACAGGGGTGCGTGGATGGCTCAGATAGCTCCGTGTCAGCCTTTAGCTCAGGTCATGATCCCAGGGTCCTGGGATCAAGTCAAACATTGGGCTCCATGCTCAGCAGGGAGCCTACTTCTCCCTCTCTGTCTGCCTACAGTTCCCCTGCTTGAACTGTCTCTCTCTGTCAAATAAATAAAATCTTATAAGAGAAAAAATAAACAAACTGTGGTATATGGATAGATACAATGTATTTCTACTTTGCAATAAAAGGACAGGAGGATTAATACACACACCATGGATGTATTTCAAAAACATAATGTTCAGTGAAAGAAGCCGGACTCAAAGGAGGAGTAAATACTGAATCACCCTATCTAGATGAAGTTTAAGAACAATCAAAAATAAATCAATAAAATGACAGAAATCAGAACACTGGCTGTCTCTGGAGGAGCAATGGACTGAAATGGGGTGCAGAGGAACTCTGGAAATGGAGAAATATTTTATGTCTTCATTTTCACGTTGCTTTCATAGGTTTATAAATGTGTCAAAACTCACTGAACTTAAACTTAGGATTTGTGCATTTTACTGTACATAAGCTAGACCAATATAGGAATGATCAAGACACAAATAAAAAATCCTTGAAACACAAGCTATTGTGTAGTTCTGGATTGGATACTGATTTGGACAAATGAGCTATAAAAAACAAAATGAGGACATATGGGAATATTTTGTTGTGTTTATGGTATTAGGTGAGATCAAATTTATTGATCTATAAAGACCAAGATAGCTGAAAACAGCAGATTATAAAACAACGTGTCCACTATGGTATTGTAGCATCAAAAATATATTACAGGGTGCCTGGGTGGCTTAGTGGGTTCAGCCTCTGCCTTGGCTCGGATCGTGATCTCAGGGTCCTGGGATTGAGCCCCGCATTGGGCTCTCTCCTCAGTGGAGAGCCTGCTTCCCCCTCTCTCTATGCCTGCCTCTCTGCTACTTGTGATCTCTCTATCAAGTAAATAAATGAAATCTTTAAAATATATATATGTATATATACATATATGTATCAGAGGATTTTTAGGGCAGTGAAAATATTCCGTATGATACAGTCATGGTGGACCCACTTCGTCATACATTTGTCCAACCCACAGAGTGTGCACCAAGAGCGCACCCTCACATAAACTGCAGACTTCGGGTGATATGATGTGTCAGTGTAAGTTCATCATTTGTTACAAATGTTCACACTCCCAGGGGATGCTGATAGTGAAGGAAGGCATGCGTGTGCTGGGAGAGAGGATACATGTGAAATCTTCGTATTTTCCTCTCAATCCTTCTGTGAACCTAAAACTGCTTGAAAATGTGAAGTCTTAAATATATATAGAATATTGCTCACATATCTTCCTAGGAAATGCTGCAGGGTGCTACCCTGGTAATATCTGTGTCATGGGAAAGTATGCTTTCATTCTGTATTTTTGCTTATATGCTATTTTCTAATCTTACACAATGCACAAGCACTGTTTCTACGGTAAGAAATGTTTGTATGAATAATTTGCATTTTGTTTGTGAAAACAGTGCTGGAAAATCATTTCTGCCCCCCAAATATGCCATAGTCACCAAGTGTTCATTGAATTAAAATAATTAAAATGTATTATGTATAGTATCTAATAGAAGATTGAATAGAGCATAACAGCAGGAGAACTGTGTTCATTGCTGTGGTTCATGCCTGTGTTTAATCCTCACTACCTACAGGAAAGGAGCCGTTACAGACTGGGAGTCAGAGGCTCACCCCAGTCACTGAACTGGCAAAAGTCAGAGTCTCCACTTTTCCGTGGTCCTGACTATGTCATCTCTCATGGAGTTAATGCTGCACTTGCATCATCTCCTTCTTTCTCAAAGCACTTTTTTGAGATTGCAGAGGTTCAGAAGGTCAAGCCGGGGAGCCAAAGAAGTAACTTGCCCAGGATCACCAGCCAGCCGGGGGCACAGCCCAAGAGGAAAGCTGGTGTGTCTGCTCGAGAGCCACAAAGGCCACACTGAATCCCCAGCGCTACCAGCAACGTTTCCCTTTGAAGCCCCAGCAGAGTCTGTCGCCCCTGTGTCCACTGCGCAATTAATTTATGAAAATACCCAGATAAGAGAAGTGATGCTTAGGTAAGGGTTTTTTTTTTTAAGGTTTTTGTTTTTTTTAATTTATTTGACGTAGAGAGAGAGATCACAAGTAGGCAGAGAGACAGGGGAAGCAGGCTCCCTGCTGAGCAGAGAGAACGATTCGGGGCTCGAGCCCAGGACCCTGAGATCATGACCTGAGCCAAAGGCAGAGGCTTAACCCACTGAGCCACCCAGGCGCCCTAGGTAAGGTTTTTTGAAGGCAATGAGCTCCTCTATTTCTTTTAAATCTAGAGCGAAAGCCTCATCATCAGAACACGGCAGGTTTGGAACACAGTATGTTGGCTTTTTGAAGGATGAGCAGAGAAAACGTGCCATGAGTCCCACAGATGTGTTTGCAGTGGAGAAACCCCTTGCCTCTCACTGACCTATCGACAAGGTGAAGCTCCCAGAGGAGAGCTAGCCTTTAATATTAGGTACAGGGGAGGGGCGGAGCGCCTGGCTGGCTCAGTCTTGGGCGTCTGACTCTTGGTTTCCACACAAGTCAGGGTCTCATGAGTTGTGGGATCGAGCCCCGCTTCTGGCTCCTCCCTCGGGGAAGCGTCTGTGTGAAGACTGTGTGAACGACTCTCTCCCTCCCCCCAACCCCCATCCCTACTTACGAGCTCTAAAATAAATGAATGAAAATAAATAAATAAATCTAATAAAAACAAATAAGTCTAATAAAAATAAATCATAAAAAAATAAATCTCTCTCTAAAAAGAAATGAATACATAAATAAAAATAGATTTTATTTCTCTCTAAAACCAAACAAATAAATCTGATAGATAAATAAATAAAATTAGGTGCTGGCTGAAACTTTATATTTCCTTGAGAAATTTCCTCGGTGTTTATTTTTTTATTTTAAAAACACTTAAACAGGGCTTACTGGGTGCCAGCCACCGTTCTAAAATGCTTTGCTAATACTGGCACTTCTGATTCAATCCTCACCACATGTCTGTATAAAGAAGCTGCTTCTATCATCCACATTGAACTTGGGAGGAAACTGAGCCACAGGGCATGACTCAGGTGCTCAAGGTCATATAGTTCATAACTAGCTTTCTTTCCCCCCCTTCACTTACACTGTCCTCTTTGCCAGCGAATCTGTTTTCTTTCTTACTGAGCTTGCTAGGGGGTTCAAAGGCAGAATTTTTACCTGTCTCCAGCAGCTCTGGAAGATCCTTTCACCTGTAAATAGGCATTTTGATTTCCTTTGTAGCTCTGATGTCACAGTACATTTTGCATTCTCTTTGTCCCTGGATGGATGAATATAGGAATAGAAATAAGAGTGGAGCCAATGACTGCGGTCTAGATGAAACAGCAGTTACGTCTGCAGTGTCTGTGTTCTAGAACAAGTCCTCTGTAGCACTAACATCAGCAGAAAGAATGATTTCTGTAACTGATTAAAGTTTAAGCAAGAGTTCAAATTAAATCAGATCAAGAAACAAATATACAAATGAAGTTAACTTAAACAAGAGGCTGAATGCTTTTAGACACATGGGAGGAGAATGGAGGAAGTGGTTGAATCCGCTGAGCAAATGCACTGGGGTTGGAACACGAGGACCAGAGTCTGGGCAGGAGCTCGTCATGGCACTGCCCAGAGCTTCTCTCCTTAAAGTGATTTTTCTCCTAAGGATTCCAGAAAAGCAATATGCTTAACAACACCCCAAAAAGCATTCAGGAGCCCAGGTGCCTAAACCACCTGCTAGAACACAGGAATTCTAAGAAATACTTGTTCTTGGCTTTTGTTGCCGATAAGATCCTTCAACGGTGACAGATTTTCATTTGTAATCATTCACAGCCGATTCCAATTCAGGACTGAGGTGGGGGGGGGCGGGGGTCTAGCTTTACAGCTGAACCAAAGCTGCTCCACATGGCAGAGTGTGTCTCAGCTTTCTTTCTGTAATATTCCTTGTCAGGAAATGATGAGAATTGCTCGTGGGCAATGGAGGGCTTCTGCGAAAATTCACACTGTGTATTTGGGTGCTATTTCTTTATAAAGATGCTTATTCGTGGATCATTCTTCTGGAAGTCATGCGGAAGGGACTGCCTACATTATGACATCCACATGGGAGTTGAGAAGCCCAGAGAGCCTTTCCCTGCCCACCTGCACAGGGCAATGGCGTACCTTTGCCATTGGTAGTGGGCAATGGCGTACAATGGGAAAGGTACAGTCCTATTGTCAGTGGGAAGGCGGCGGGACTCTGCCTCCAGGGCCACCTGGATGTTTTCATTTGCTTGGGCTACGATAATAAATAACCATGGACTGGATGGCTTAAACAGCCGATATTTATTTTCTCACAATCCTGGGGGCCAGATGTCCAAGATCTAGGTATTGGCAGGTTTGGTTTCTTCTGAGGCCTTTCTCCTTGGCTTGCAAGGTGGCCTCTCCCGTGTCTTCATGTAGCCTTCCCTTCATTCACTCCTGTTTCCTAATTACCTCCAAGAGTCATATTGGATGAGGACCTACCCTAGTCACCTTGTTTTAACTTAATCACCTCTTTAAAGACCCTATTTCCAAATACAGTCACATTCTGAGATACTGGGGTTTGGGACTGCAGCGTGTGAATCTGGGGGGACATAACTCAGCTCATAGCATTGTATCCAGGCACTGACGCCTCCTCACAGCTCTCTACCGTGTTCTGAGAAGATTGGGTATTTGGGGAACGAGACATCAATCGCAGCCGCCCCGTTTCTCAGAAGCCACATCAATGACTTCAAAAGCTGATGATTTTCTGCCTAAAGACATTTGAACAGACTTAAGGAGAAAAGGATTTCAACTACAAAATAAATTAGGATCTCGGGTTTTTAAACTTTCGTGTGACATAAATGTGAATTGAGACTGTACCCCAGACTAGAATCAGAATAATGGGAATAAAACTGACATTTTCATTTCTGAGACCCTGTGTGGGCATTTAGCGAGAGCCAAAGGGGAAAAGGAGTTGAGAAGTGACAAAAGGAGACACGACTCCCCAAGAAAATTTAAAATATGGTGAAAATATACTATAACACAAACCTTCCATGGCAACATCCTCATCAGATCAGAAAATCAAGAGGAAATTGACAAGAGCAGATTATACACATACCTTGATGCGGGCTTTCTAACAGTCAAAGAAGGTACTCTGGGGGCGTTGACATGGTTTGTGAGTGAGTCAGAAGGCAGCTCATTGGCCCCCCCATACTGGCTGCATGCTCTGAACATTGAAGGTTTTCTCACTCTTTGCACAGTTTGATCCACAATAGCTCAATCTCCTGAAATATGAGCCATTGTTGCATTTCACTAAAGCCAAGCCTTTCTGGGGATCCCACAGCCTGTTAGAGCTGAAGAAGACAAACCCAGAGTTCACCAGGTGGCCCCTGCAGTGTCCATAGATGGCTCAGAACAGGGTTTGTCCAAAAGTTTGGGGTATCCACACTTTGCACTGTTAATTTGTTGCCGTAACTTGTTGAGACTCGTGTTGCTAAAATGTAGTTATAGTTTGGATATCCCAAAGAAGTTTGCAGTTTTATATAAATTGCTTGACCCCAGAAGCACTGTTATAAAGACGGTTCTTAGGGCATACACACCATGAGACACACAGATGTAGTCCAGCTGCCTCATTTTACAGACGAAGCAGAGACTCGTGACTGATGCCCCTTTTCCAGGGGCAGTGCTGAGACCAGGACATAAATATCCCAATTCCCAGACTCTTTTCTTGATGCCATTGAACTTCTTCCTAATGAGTACTGGTCTCTGGACTCGGAGAGAGAGCTGTGAAGGTATCTATTCAGAAAATCTGAATCTTCAAGTTGGAACGTAGCTTTTGATATAACTGACTAATCTAACCCTCAAAAAATATGCACCAAACACCATATAAAAATTTGGATTTGGCTTATAATTGGGATGTTCAAATAAAGAAGAGTCATCTTATAAATTGAACAAGTTTAAATTCTCACGGTTAAAAAAATCACTTCCGCAAATTAACACTAGTTACTCTATATTATTATAGAAGCTCAGAAGTGTGAGGGCACACACAGATAAAGAAAACACAAAATTCTCAGCTATAATATCTATCTTCTTCTTTCCTAGCCACTTTACAAAATGTACAATTTTTTTATTTTTTTATTATTTTTTTTAATATTTTTTTTAAAGATTTTATTTATTTGTCAGAGAGAGTGAGCGAGAGCGAGCACAGGCAGACAGAGTGGAAGGCAGAGTCAGACGGAGAAGCAGGCTCCCTGCAGAGCAAGGAGCCCGATATGGGACTCGATCCCAGGACGCTGGGATCATGACCTGAGCCGAAGGCAGCTGCTTAACCAACTGAGCCACCCAGGCGTCCCACAAAATGTACAATTTTAATTTCATTTTTTTTCTTCCCCTAAGAATAGGAGTGCCAGGTCAAATAAAGGATGCCCAGTTAAATTTGAATATTAGATAAACAATCCATCAATTTTTAAAATGAGAAGCTCTCAAATACAGAATAAGGTGGACTGCATTTTTTTTTTTTTAAATCTGGCAATTCTGCCAACAAAGGATGCTCACACTTAGTGAAAAAGCATTAAGGTCAGCAGTACATGAAAAGTTTTTTATGAAGCCAAGGAAAGGGTGGTCATTATTCAAGAATGGAAGATCAATTCTAAAACATAAACTTGAGATGCCTGGGTGGCCCAGTCGATTAAGCATTTGCCTTCGGCTCAGGTCATGATACTGGGGTCCTGAGATCGAGTCCCGCATCAGGCTCCTTGCTCAATGGGGAGTCTGCTGCTCACTCTGCCTGCCTCTTTCCCTTATTTGTGATCTCTCTCTCTCTCTCTGTCTGATAAGAAAAATAAAATAAAATCTTTAAAAGCAAATGTAAACTCAAGTTGAGGAGATGAGAAACTAAGGGATAATTCTATAGATTAAATTACATGCCCTAGGGGCGCCTGGGTGGCTCAGTGGGTTAGGCCACTGCCTTCGGCTCAGGTCATGATCTCAGGGTCCTGGGATCAAGTCCCACATCGGGCTCTCTGCTCAGCGGGGAGCCCGCTTCCCTCTCTCTCTCTGCCTGCCTCTCTGTCTACTTGTGATTTCTCTCTGTCAAATAAATAAAATCTTTAAAAAAAAAAAAATTACATGCCCTATATTCTCAACCAGAGCCTCAATGAAAACTACCCTATGTAAGCCTGTGTTTTAAAAGGTAAGTCGAGGGGCACCAGTGGCTGTGACTGATATGAACTTGCATATACCTAGCAGTCATAGTAACAAGAAAAATAAAGTTAAATCTGAATGTCGTGATAAAATAAGTAGGGAAATTTATTTTATTAAAATGAATATGAGGGGCGCCTGGGTGGCTCAGTGGGTTAAAGCCTCTGCCTTTGGCTCAGGTCATGATCCCAGAATCCTGGGATCAAGCCCCGAATCGGGCTCTCTGCTCATCGGGGAGCCTGCTTCCCCCTCTCTCTCTGCCAGCCTCTCTGCCTACTTGTGATCTCTGTCTGTCAAATAAATAAAATCTTTTTTTAAAAAGGTTTTATTTATTTATTTGACAGAGAGAGATCACAAGTAGGCAGGAGCGGAGAACAGGCTCCCCGCTGAGCAGAGAGCCCGATGCAGGGCTCGATCCCAGGACCCTGAGATCATGACCCAAGCCGAAGGCAGAGGCTTCAACCACTGAGCCACCCAGGTGCCCCTAAATAAAATCTTTTAAAAAATAAAATAAAATGAAATGAAAATAATAGGGGCACGTGCATGGCTCTGTCATTGAGCATCTGCCTTGGGCTTGGGTCATGATTCCGGGGTCCTGGAATGGAGTCCCAAGTTGGTCTCCTGGCTCTGTGGGAAGCCTGCTTCTCCCTCTTCCACTCCCCCTGCTTGTGTTCCCTCTCTCGCTGTGTCTCTCCCTGTCAAACAAATAAATAAAATCTTCAATAAAATAAATACATAAAATGAAAATGATATTAAGAAATATAGTCATAGAAAATACACATTAGCAACATCTCTATACTTATTCAAACTCATTTAGGCATGTTTGGTGTGATTATTCGCTCTGTGGAAATAAAACCTACTGAAATGGTAGAAATAGACGTGGCTCAGTACATCATGGAAATACAGACATGAGAAAGAGGAAGAGAACGTATACTCTGGCAATCTTGAGGCCCAAAAGAGAGGGAGGAGATGGGGTGACGCTTAGAAAGTGTTTGTGTAGGGGATCACGGATGGAATCATATAGAGAACACTTTGGCTCCAGGAGGAGGAGAATGTGTTCAACCAGAGAACATGAGTATGTCTCAGAGTCGGTGGTACAGGGCTGCTCTTTCTCCCACAGGTGAAGTTGTAACCGCTCTGAACAAGTCAGGGTATATTAAAGTAGGTTGTCTTGCTCAGTTCCTATTGGCCAGCACTGTTTCATGGTTGGGGCTGGGTGTAGAGGAGATATGGGCAGAGGTAGAGCTCACTCTCCAGGAAGCTTTCCCACAATGCCATGGGTTGTCAGGCAGCACAAACCACTCTCCCTGCCCCTTACCCACCGCCACTGAGGGCTAGGCCCACCTCGAAAGGTGTGAAATCAATTGGATGGGGATTATTTGAACAATAGTAAGAAATACATGGCTAAAATAAGTTGAAAACAAGTAGCAATCCTCACTCCAGAAACAGGTACCTGAAATAGTTATCTGAACTATTTTATTATAAGCCTTCCCTGCTGAGTAATTAGATAGGAAACTTGTAGGTACCGTATCATTCAAGACGGACTTTTGTAGCAGCAATGTCCACAATAGCCAAACTATGGAAAGAACCTAGATGTCCATCAACAGATGAATGGATCAAGAAGATGTGGTATATATACACAATGGAATACTATGCAGCCATCAAAAGAAATGAAATCTTGCCATTTGCGACAATATGGATGGAACTAGAGCGTATCATGCTTAGTGAAATAAATCAAGCAGAGAAAGGCAACTATCATATGATCTCCCTGATATGAGGAAGTAGTGATGCAACATGGGGGCTTAAGTGGGTAGGAGAAGAATCAATGAAACAAGATGGGATTGGGAGGGAGACAAACCATAAGTGACTCTTAATCTCACAAAACAAACTGAGGGTTGCTGGGGGCAGGGGGGTTGGGAGAAGGGTCATGGACATTGGGGAGGGTATGTGCTTTGGTGAGTACTGTGAAGTGTGTAAACCTGGTGATTCACAGACCTGTACCCCTGGGGATAAAAATATATGTTTATAAAACATATAAAAATATATAAATATAAAACATATATTTTCTTGTGATCCAAGAAAAAATCCCACCCAATCAAAAAGCAACAAATTCCAAACACCACAGTAAGAATTAACTGTATGCATAAATTCAAAGCCAAGTTTCAGTGTACCCTGGCTAGTAGGGTACATCTAGGTACCCAAGAATCAGACCTTCTTTGAGAACGTGGCATTGTAATTCACTCTTTACTGACTTAACCCCCTTCCTACTTTCTTTTTTTGTTTTTGTTTTGTTTTCTTTGTTTTATTACATCAGGACCATATAGTCATTCTCCATGTAATTTAGAACCAGCTAAATCAGGCAATAGCAGACAAGATTTACACTTAACCTAGATTGTCTTTTTTTAATGAATTTGATATGTAACATCATGTAAGTCTAAGGTTAAGCATGTTACTTTGATATCTTTATTGAAATGGAAAAACAAAAGACCCAGTGCAAGCCGATTGAGTGTAGGGATGTCCTCAACCGATTTTTTTTTTTTTTCCTGAGGGAGAGAGAGCACATGAACCAGCGTGAGCAGTGGGGAGGGACAGATAGAAAGAGGGAGATAGAGAATCTTAAGCAGGCTCCACACCCCATATGGGGCTCAATCTCACCATCCTGAGATCATAATCTGAGCAGAAATCAAGAGTCTGATGTTTAACCGACTGCGCCACCCAGGCACCCCACCCAGGCATGGTGGCATGCCTGTCAATTTGAGCCTCCCCAGAAGCAGAAACCAAGTCAGGGTTAGGCATGAGGGACAAGCCTGTGGTGGATAAAGAGGGAGGGAGCAGCAAAAGGGAGGGAAGGCCTTCAGACTGTGCTTCGGAATGACACCTGCAAAAGAAAAAAGAGGAGGAAGGGGTGGGGCGGGAGAGTCCTCATGTGCAGCACGGTTTGAGAAAACTTCAACCAAGCCAATGGCGCATCCCTGATTAAAAGTCACTCGTTAAAGGGCTCTTGCGTTAAGCCTATAGCACAGTCTCCACGGTGCTCAGTCTAGACTGAAGGCAGCCCAGGGAAAGCCTGATTTCAGCGTGAATGCCAGGGAGAAACCACGGTGGTGGCAGCTGGTGCCATCAATCAACTATGCTCTCAGCAGCAGGTTCGCTTCCTTTTCATTTTTTTATTGAAGTATAATTGTCATACAATATTATACTCGTTTCAGGTGTACAGCGCAGTGATTGACATTTGTATACATTGCGAAATGATCACCTCGCTCAGTCTAGTTACCATCTGTCACCACATGAAGTTACAAAATGTCTATCTCGTGATGAAAACTTTCAAGGTTTCCTTTCTTAGCAACTTCCAAATCTGCGATACAGTATTGTTGACTCTAGCCATCATGCTACACATTAGAGCCCCATGACTTATTTATGGGATAACTAGAAGGTTGTACCTCTTGATGCCCTTCCCCTGCCCCATTTCACCCACCTTCTCCACTGGCAAATACCCATCTACTCTCTGGTTTCCATGAGTTTACATCTTTGGATGCCATGTGTAAGTGAGATCACACAGGATTTGTCTTTCTGGGTATGGCTTATTTCACTTAGCATGATGTTCCCCAGGTTCATCCATGTCATTGAAAATGTCAAGATTTCCTTCTTTTTATGGCTGAATCTTATTTCAGTGTGTGTGAACGCGCGCACATGCACGCATGCATCTGTGTGAGTGGGTGGGTGGGTATACCCTTTTCTTTACCCGTTCATCCACTGATGGATCTTTAGTTACTTTCCATGTCTTGGGTATCACAAACAATAGTTGCAATGATTAAGAGAGTGCAGATATCTCTTTGGGATACAGGTTTCATTTCCATTCCTTTGGATATATATCTAGAAGTGGAAATGCTAATCATAGGATAGTTCTATATTTAGTTGTTTGAGGAACCTCTATACTGTTTTCCATAATGGCTGTATCAATTTACATTCCTACCAACGAAGCACAAGGCTTTCCTTTTCTCCAAACCTTGACCAGCGTTTGGTGACTCTTGCCTTTTGATAACAGCATCCTAACAGCTGTGAGGTGGTGTCTCATCATGGTTTATATTTGTTTTCCCCTGATTGTTAGTGACATTGAGGACCTTTGTCCTTTGCATGTCTTTGGGAAAATGTCTATTCAGTCTTCTGCCCATTTTCTAATCAGGTTCTTTGGTTTTTGCTATTGAGCTGTTGGAGTTCCTCAAATATTTTGGATATTAACCCCTTATGAGATAGATGGTTTCCAAATAATTTTTCTCCCATTCTGTAAGGTGCTTTATCATTTTACTGATCACTTCCTTTGCTGTGCAGAAGCCTTTCGGTTTGATGCAGTCCCACTTGTTAATTTTTGCTCTTGTTGCTTGTACTTTTGATATCATAGCCCAAAAAACCACTGCCAAGACCAATGTCAAGGGGCTTTTTCCCTGTTTTCATCCAGGATTTTGACGCTTTTATGTCTTCCATTTGAGTCCTTAGTCCATTTTGAGTTAATTTTTATAAGTGGTGCAAGATGGAGGACGGGGGTCCAGTTTCATTCCTTCACATCTAAATATCCGATTTCCCCAACATCATTTATTGAAGAGATTGTCCTTTCTCCATTGAGTATTCTTGGCTCCCTTGTCAAATACAAGTTGACTGTGTATGTGTGTGCTTGTTTCTGGGCTCTCAATTCTGTATCATTTGTCACACCTGAGACATAGGCTGGCATGACTCCTGCAGAGTCCACTGGCAGGTGTTGCTGGCGGCAGGATCAAGGCCCCCCAGAACACTGTTTCTGGGACCACAGCGGGCGATTCAAAAGCCCAAGCATGGGCCTGCCTTCTCAAAATAGCCCTCTTAGGTGTTGGCATTTTACTTGGGTCTCACTGTTGGCACTTTACAGTCTTCTACCTGGATCCCAAAGTTCCCATAAAGGCGCTTCTGTCCAAGATGGCTGCCAAATGATTGTTGCTGAGCAGGCATGTGGTGGGACCTTCTAGTCTGCCATCTTGCTGGTGTCACTCCCTGTGAAAATATTATTTGTTAGAAATTTGATTTCTCCTTTTAAAATTAGTTTGTGTGTGTTTGCCTTGCTGCCTCATTTAATATCTTTCCATATTCTACCCAAAGAAATCTCTCCAGGACATGTTGATAAGAGAATCTATCAAAATTAAAACAGGATTTCTGCTCAGTTCATGACCTCAGGGTTGTGAGATTGAGAACCCTGCATCAGGTTCCACACCAGGTGTGGAGCCTGCTTAAGATTCTCTCCCTCCCTCTCCCATTACCCAAAAAATTAAAACAAGCATTCTTTATTAGTGAAACCAAGAACATGTTCTTTTTCTACAACTTCTAAAACAACTTAAACTTGTCTGTACCAGGAAACAGAAACCTCTGCAGACCAGCATCATCTAAAGCAAATCTTAAAAGATGAGAGTAGGGCACCATGTGGGTAATGAACCATGCAGCACTGGCTTCGAGAGGCACCCAGTTTGAAAAGAGCATTGTCAGGCTGATGGAAGCATTTGTCTCAGTAAATATTCTTCTTCATCCCTAAAGCACTCAACCATGAGAAGGTGAGCACAGACAGCAGTCTAGAAGTCTCTAATGAATACTTGTAACACACAAGCCAAAAAATTCTTAATCTGTCTAACCTTTGTGAAAAATAGCAAGAGAAGAGGTGGGGTTAAAAATAAATGAGGTAAAGGTGTCCACTCCCAACTACAAGGGGCCAGCCCATAGGAAAATGAACCTCTCAGCTAGGAAATTTTTAAAATATGAATAAAGTACAGAAAACATCAGGTCGAAGGTGTTGGAGAGTTATCAAGTCAGCCAAGACTCAAGGAGCCAAGTTGATGGAAAGACCAGAAAAGTTAACTAAGCATTCTGGGTCCCCTTCCCTTTAAGCACTTGAGGTTTCATACACAGGGCAAAGGATTTTTAAAAATCCAAAATAGGGGCGCCTGGGTGGCTCAGCCAGTTAAGTAGCCAGCTCTTGATTTCAGCTAAGGTCATGAGCTCAGGGTCATGAGATGGATCCCCCCCACCAGGCTCTGTGCTCAGCCCAGTGTGTGCTTGAGATTCCCTCTCCCTCCTCCTGCTCTCTTTCTCTCTGTCTAAATAATTAAATAAAATCTTTTTTTTAATCCAAAATAAAGAGGGAATGTGCCCCAATTTATTTCATGAGGCTGACCCAAATTTCGTATTAAAATCTGAAAAGGAGGGGTACCTAGGTGGCTCAGTGGGTTAAAGCCTCTGCCTTTGGCTCAGGTCATGATCCCAGGATCCAGGGATTGAGGCCCGCATCCCGCTCTCTGCTCAGGAGGGAGCCTGCTTCCCCCGCTCCCCACCTGCCTCTCTACCTCCTTGTGATCTCTGTCTGTCAAATAAATAAAATCTTTTTAAAAAATAAAATCTGAAAAGACATTGCAAGAAAAGTTAATTACAGATGAACATAGTTGTAAAATTGATTTCAATATACTAATGAACATGGTTATAAAGTTTATTTCAATGTAATTCATAGATATATTTAAAAAATAATACATTCTAATCCATTTGCATTTATTTCAGAAATGCAACGCTGTTCCCATATTAGGAACATTTAAAAGAAGAAAAAAATAGAAAGAGAAGAAAGAAAGACCAAACAATTCACCACTCTAGAAGAAGAAAGGGAAAGAAAAAAGAAATCTTTTCAGTAGGTGCCAGAAAAACACTTGAAAGAATTCATTATAAAAATATAAACAAAGTTGGGGCACCTAGGTGGCTCCGTTGGTTAAACAACTGCCTTTGGCTCAGGTCATGATCCTGGAGTCCCCAGATCGAGTCCCACATTAGGCTCCCTGCTCAGCGGGGAGTCTGCTTCTCCCTCTGATCCCTCCCTTCTCATTCTCTCTCTCTCTCTCAAATATATAAATAAAATCTTTTTTAAAAAAATAAGCAAAGTAGACACAGAAGAATCTGACATTAGTTTGATATTGAGGGACTACAAAATGCTTCATGATAAAATGGTATACATTTTTGGTAAAATACAGCAGACTTACTGCCTAAGATCAGGACCATGGCAGAGTACCATCTATCTTCATGTCTATCCAACACCGCATTTTAGATCTTGGGCTGTGCACCTATGTAAGTAAAAGAACTACGAAAGCATACAGAATGCAAAAGGAAATATACCTGTGATTAGTCACTGACAACATGGTTATTTATATCACATATCCAAAAATATTCCACAGGAAAACTATTAAAACGAATCAAGGAAAATAGCTCAATAAAGTCAGGGTGGAAAAGTTTCATTATTATCTACCAGAAAGAAGTAGAAAACTAGTTTTTTAAATGATCCTTATAAAAACATAAAGAAGGGGCGTTTGGGTGGCTCAGTTGTTAAGCATCTGCCTTCAGCTCAGGTCCTGGGATCGAGCCCCGCATCAGACTCCCTGCTCAGGGCAGGACCTGTGTCTCCCCTCCCCCTCCCCCTGCCCATGTTCCCTCTCTTGCTGTGTCTCTCTCTGTCAAATAAATAACTAAAATCTTTAAAAATAATAATAATAATAACAAAAACATAAAAAAGCATAAAGAATACTTAGGGATTATCCTCACAGAATATGTACAATCCTTTGTCACAGAAAATTAAAGACAATATTAAGAGAAAATAGAAAATATCTAAACAGAGGACAAATGTCTATGAATTGCAGGACACAACATTGTAGAGATAACTCCTTCTAAACTGATATATACATTCAATACAACCCAAATGAAAAACCCAGCTCTATTTTTATCATGTGGAAATTGAAAAACTGCTATTAAAATGTATATGTAAATTTAAAAGGTCACAACCTAAGACAGTTCTGAATTCCAAGTAAACAGAATAGAGTTCAAAAGCACAGCTACACAAATATGCCCACGCACATTTTTACAAAGGAGACACTCAGGGGCACCTCAGTGGTTCATTCCATTAAACATCTGACTCTTGATTTTGGCTCAGGGCTTGATCTCAGGATCATGAGTTCAGGCCCCCTCTGGAGGCTATTTAAAAATAATAATATAAATACATAAATAAATAAAAATAAAAGGGGACACTCCAGTGAAGTGTCAAAAAGAATGTTCCTTCCAGTAAAATCTCAATGTGGAAAAAAGTCATTCTTGACTCTTCCTCATACAATACACAAAAGCATTCTAGACTTTTTGAAGATGTAAAGAGTAAAGGCAAAATAATAAATTCTTACAATAAAACAAAGGAGAAAATATTAATGAGCTCAGGGCAGCAAAGAGAATGAGAGAAGACAGTCCCAAAAACAAATGCCCCAAATTCCTCTTATCTACAATGTTTAAATGTGAGTGTGTGTGTGTAGACAGACTATACAAAAAGACAGACAATGCTATAGAAAAAAATGAACATACATTTGAACCACTCCCCAAAAAAGATGTCCAAATGGCAAATAAACAAACAAGTAGGTTCAAACCTCATCAGTTATCAAGAACATATAAATGAAAATTAAAACTACAATGATACACCAATGTACATAGACCAGAATGTCTAAAAATAAACAATATGAAAACCACAGACGTCCCTAAAGTGTCGGCAAAGCTATGAACACTTGGAAATTCCACGCACGCTGCCCATGGGAGTGTTAATTGGCACAACCACTCCACAAAACTCTTTGACACTATTAACAAGTTAAAACTGTTTTGTATGTACTGTAGGACTAAACAATGAGTAAATATATAGATATGTGAGTCAAGTTTCTCCCGACAGAAGAAGCGAGAGACAAACAATGAATGAGGGAAGCCAAACGGCTAGAATTAGAAGAGGAAAATACGGTTTCAGTAGTTTCTACGAAGGGGCCCACAGCAAATGACACTCCAGGAGAACTTGATTCCAGGCCATGACTTCTAAATGTCATTCCCCTATCCAAGGAAACAGGGCTCGCTGGGGCGACCCTGGAGTAGCCACCAGATGAATCTGGAACATTTCCAAGCAAGCATTATGAATGGATGCTAAAGTTAAACAGGGGAAAAGCTTTGAAGAAAAGAAGGCTATTTATATAGGCTTTGAGTATCTTCCCATAACTTTTTGCAAATTACAAAATAAAATAAACTCATAATGGTGAAGAGAGATAACAACCTAGCCAACAATTTCAAACTCACAGAAAGAAACAACACATCAACAGAAAGAGTCATATGTGCTCCCGGACACAACTGCTTGAGAAAGACGTATCAACGCACGCGTCCAAAATGAAGAACCATGATTCATTGATGAGGAAACATCAAACCAACCCGAACTGGGGAACAGTCTACAAAATGTCTGGCCTGTGTTTTTTCACGGAAGGCCAGAGAAGGCTAAGGAACTCTTCTTTTGTTATATACAAATTTTAAATTTTATTTATTTTAGAGAGAGAGCAGGCCACGTGCATGAGTGCAGTGAGAGGATGTGGGAGGTGGGGGTAGAGAGGAAGGGAGGGAGAGGGAGAGGGAGAGAATCTCAAGCAGACTCTGTGCTGAGTGCAGTTAGCGCTCGATCCCACAACCCACAGACCAGAGATCACGACCTGAGCAGAAACCAAGAGTCAGACACTTAACCGACTGAGCCACCCAGATGCCCTGGAACTCCTCTGGATTCAACGAGACTAGACACATGAGAACAAAATGCAGTGCGGGTCCTTAGTACAGTTAGGGAGGATATTATTGAAGCAATTGATGTATTTGGAATATGACCTATAGAATAAGCAGCAGTATTATTTGATGTTAAATTCCCTGAATTCAATGACTCTATGGTTGTTATGCAAATAAATATTCTTATTCATATTATAATATTATATTATAATACATAATTCATATATTTCATTATATTTAAAGATTTTATTTATTTATTTGACAGACAGAGACCACAAGTAGGCAAAGAGGCAGGCAGAGAGAGGAGGAAGCAGGCTCCCCGTTGAGCAGAGTCCGATGTGGGGCCTGATCCCAGGACCCTGGGATCATGACCTGAGCCAAAGGCAGAGGCTTTAACCCACTGAGCCACCCAGGCGCCCACCTTATTTGTTTTTCTGACTTTCTTTAATGCCGTTTATTAAATTTTCATTCACATCTATTCTCCCTTGACACCATGTTAATTTATTAGCCATTTCTGATGTATCTTATTTCTGATATTTCTTATTTCAATTTCTATCCTGAATTCAGCCAACTCTGGTAATATTTTTTCCTGGTTTTTCTCCATCTTTGTTCTTGCTTTTTGAATATCCGATTTTAGGGATTTTTCCCTTTAAATGCTTCATATGTTATTTTTGAGTGATATGTTCAGCTTTATTCTGCTTTGCTGGGAATTTTTGTTTGCTGAAATGTGTTGATTCTCAATTTCTGTTTTCTTCTGTTATTGGCTTTGAATGAAGTTGGTCTCATTTTTCCCTTTGGAGAAGCATTTTATATGAAAAGTTCCTATAAGAGTCCCTCCACTGTCAGTAGAATAAGTTATACTTTCACTAAAGATCGATCTGTTTTTGGAGGTCATGAGCGTATCTTTTGAGCGTGGGTAAATTTCCCCACATACCCATACATCCCACTTATCTGCAGTATACTGTGAGGAAGTCAAGTTACTTTTCTTAACCATAGTAATTTTTTAAATATGTATTAAAGAATTGACATGAAAAGAACGCAAAATAAAATATAGACCTTAAAACACTAGAAAATACAAAATAGAAGGCAAGCTATTCCAGATGGCACTTACACCACGTGTCATTCCTTTGTTGTTGTCAGATCACAGTCTCAAGTGAATTCCTGAGACTAAGCACATGGTACCTTCATTTTTCTAAGTAATTACATGACTTCATATTGTCTCTATTCTATGAGACATTTTGCTTATTTGATTAAAGAATTGAAGGTTAAAAATCACTTCTTCAGAATCATAACAGCATGGCTCATTCTGTACCATGTTATTTCTGTGGTTGAGATTTGTGACACCATTGTAATTCCCTCCCCTCCTTGAAGTGCTCATTTTTCCCCTTCCCAAGAAACTTCTGTGTGGGCTTCTATTTAATCTGCCAAGTATTGAAAAATGAAGGCTTCCTTCTCTTCATTTGGTTGGGAACTTGCTACAGAGAGACAATCTGAGGACCCAGGTCCTTGTGCAAGTCTTAGTGAGGACATTGCATGCTTACTCTAGTACCTTCTCCTCCACATTTCCTAGAACAACCATTACCTGTGCACTGGAATGCCTAGAATAAACCAATGTGATCACATTCTAAGAGAAAAGAAGCTGACTTTATTCTCAAAAACATATTCAGAAATGGTTTATAGTAGACGCAATAGAACAAAAATAATCATAGAAGTAGTAAAGATTAAGTTTTTTTTTTTAAGATTTTATTTATTTATTTGAGAGAGAGACAGGGAGAGAGAGCATGAGTGAGGAAGAAGGGCAGAGAGAGAAGCAGACTCCCCGTGGAGCTGGGAGCCGGATGCGGGACTCGATCCCGGGACTCCGAGATCATGACCTAAGCCGAAGGCAGTTGTCCAACCAACTGAGCCACCCAGGCATCCCAAGATTAAGTTTTATGTGAGAGGACTTCAGTGAGTGACAGGGCTTAACGTGCCAAACTTCAAAAACGGAGTAAAACTGAAGATCCAGCTGAAAGGAAGGTCGTATTGAGAACAGTTCCCTCTTGGAGGGTTCGGTGGCTCAGGTTATGATTTGGGGACCTGGGATCGGGTCCTGCGATGGAGCCGTGTCCCGCTCCCTGCTCAGCAGGGGTCTGCTTCTCCCTCTGCCCCTCCTTCCGCTCCAGTGCATTCTCTCCCTCTCCCCTGACCCTCATCAAATAAATAAATAAGATCTTTAAAAACAGAGAGAGAGAGAATAGTACCCAAATGCAAAGATACAATAGAGGCCATTTTTAATCTCCAATCCTCCCTGTTTTCAACGTATGTTTAACAATAACCCAAGGTCTGTAACATTTATCAGTTAACATGATTCACAACCTATGATAATCCACATTTCCAAATCAAAATGGTCTTTATTAGTTGGGCTCCCATTTACATAATTTTTCCTTCCCCTGGGATGCCGGCAGTGTGAACAATTATCACAAGGATAAAAGAATATTTATTTCTCTTACCAGAAAGCCTTTAATTTACATGAATAAGTCCATTTTTTTTAAAGATTTCATTTATTTATTTGACAGACAGAGATCACAAGTAGGCAGAGAGGCAGACAGAGAGAGAGGAAGCAGGCTCCCTGATGAGCAGAGAGCCCGACGTGGGGCTCCATCCCTGGACCCTGGGATCATGACCTGAGCTGAAGGCAGAGGCTTTAACCCACTGAGCCACCCAGGTGCCCCGTATACGTCAATCTTATAAAGAACCTTCACGGGAAAATACAAAGTCTGGACCCTGGCACAGTATCTGACAAAGGGTGCCCAGCCAATGTAAAGAACTAATGGGTTAAGAAAGAAGCTTCACTTCCCTGCTTAAAACTCTGCAATGGCTTCTCATCTCATTACAAATAAAACCAAAGTCCTTACAATGGCCTACAACATTCTACATGATCTGGCCCGCTTCCTTTGTTCCATTTCTCAGTATGACCACTTCATTTGTACAATCCATGGTACTCATACTGACCTCCCTGACATTTCTAGAACATTCCAGGTACACTTAGGATGTTAACTTTGTTCTTCCCTAAACCCTGCATTCTCTTCCCCTGGACACCTGCAGTTTTTTCCTACCTTCTGTAAATCTTTACTCAGCTTCTCACTGAAAACTTCCTTCACTGACCTCTCTGTATTTTCAACCTTCCCTGCACACATCCGTCCCTGCTTTATTTTTCTCTTTTGCCTTTATCATCATTTAATGCATTATAATATTCTTTTCTAACCTGTTTATTATTTGTATCCCATCGACAGATGGCGCTTGGGTACTGGTAGAATATGAACTCCAAGAAAGCAATAATCTTAGCCTGTGCTCCTCACTCGGATCCCAGGACAGTGCTCAGTGCATAACTGCGAAATGAGGGAAAGAATTCATAAGCAAAGAATAAACGAATGAATGAATGGCAACTCATAAGCGGAGCCTGAAGAGTTAGTGACAGGCCAGATGACCCACAGCTCGTAAGTCAGGTTATGGGATTTGGATCTCATCCTAAACGCAATGGCAAATCATCAAAGGTTTTGAGTGGAGAATGATATGATCTAATTTACATAATAAGTTTATAATTTTTTTAATTTTTTATTTTTATAAACATATATTTTTATCCCCAGGGGTACAGGTCTGTGAATCACCAGGTTTACACACTTCACAGCACTCACCAAAGCACATATCCTCCCCAATGTCCATAATCCCACCCCCTTCTCCCAAACCCCCTCCCCCCAGCAACCCTCAGTTTGTTTTGTGAGATTAAGAGTCACTTATGGTTTGTCTCCCTCCCAATTCCATCTTGTTTCATTGATTCTTCTTCTACCCACTTAAGCCCCCATGTTGCATCACCACTTCCTCATATCAGGGAGATCATATGATAGTTGTCTTTCTCTGCTTGACTTATTTCGCTAAGCATGATATGCTCTAGTTCCATCCATGTTGTCGCAAATGGCAAGATTTCATTTCTTTGATGGCTGCATAGTATTCCATTGTGTATATATACCACATCTTCTTGATCCATTCATCTGTTGATGGACATCTAGGTTCTTTCCATAGTTTGGCTATTGTGGACATTGCTGCTATAAACATTTGGGTGCACGTGCCCCTTTGGATCACTAAGTTTGTATCTTTAGGGTAAATACCCAGTAGTGCAATTGCTGGGTCATAGGGCAGTTCTATTTTCAACATTTTGAGGAACCTCCATGCTATTTTCCAGAGTGGCTGCACCAGCTTGCATTCCCACCAACAGTGTAGGAGGGTTCCCCTTTCTCCGCATCCTCGCCAGCATCTGTCATTTCCTGACTTGTTGATTTTAGCCATTCTGACTGGTGTGAGGTGATACCTCATTGTGGTTTTGATTTGTATTTCCCTGATGCCGAGTGATGTGGAGCACTTTTTCATGTGTCTGTTGGCCATCTGGATGTCTTCTTTGCAGAAATGTCTGTTCATGTCCTCTGCCCATTTCTTGATTGGATTATTTGTTCTTTGGGTGTTGAGTTTGCTAAGTTCTTTATAGATTTTGGACACTAGTCCTTTATCTGATATGTCGTTTGCAATATAAGTTTTTAATTTATAACAAGAGTGATAACTGAAGGAAGCAGAGAGGAGGCAGTAACCCAAGGTTCTTGGTGGCTCCAGTTGGGATGGTGGCTGAGAAGCTAGAACAAGATGGGATATTGTCACACTGGTGTGGTGCCCTGAATGACAGCAGGAGAGATTGCTTGAGGGATGAGAAAGATGTTATCCCTGAAGATAACAAAGATACACACTAAAGAAGTCTCATTGCATTTAACCACACGGAAGTCTCCGCTAAGCTCAGCGGAGAGGGGGAAGCCATAAGGCTACTCACAGAAGATAAGGTCTCAGGAAACCAGCCTGACAAAAATCCATGGAAAATCGGTAGTGTGGATAACTTGGCCTTGAGAAGAGATGGCAACAGTTTATAAATCAAAGATATATTGATCTCACGTGGAAGGTGAAGGAAAACAGCTGGGATACCGAACCCTAGTCCCTTCCTCTGCCATTTTACAAACAACCCTCGGTCCAATTCCACTCTTAATTCTCAGAAAAATGCCCTTGAGAAACGGGAAGTAGGTTAACCTTCCCTAAGTAACTCATTCTACTGTTTAACCCCAGCTTTACAAACTAATGCCCTTAAATCCTAGTTAAATCCTCCATACCGCAGACTATTTTAGGACCATAATCTCTTCTCACTGCATGATCAAACCAACTATCTCTTCAAATACTGTCAACTTTTACTCTGCCTTTTCCGTACATTGAATATAAAACTTGAAATAAGAGGCTGAAAGGGTAATTGTATGTGAATATATTTCTTTGTCACTAATTTCAAAAGACCACATACACCATAATTCACTATGTCTTTGCAAATGTTATCTTGTATTACTTATAACCTATCTTTTTTTCTTTTATAGAGAGAGGGAGAGAGGTTTGGGGGGAGGGCAGAGGGACAAGGTGAGAGACAATCTTAAGCAGGTTCCACACCCAGCACAGAGCCCCACAGGGGGCTCGATCTCATTCCCCCGAGGTCATGACCTGAGCCAAAATCAAGAGTTAAAAACATTTTACCTACTGAGCCACCCAGGTACCCCATTGCTTACAATCTCTTAATTGTTATGTTGTTCAAATATTCTGAATCTGCCTACTTACTTCACTTGAAAGTTAGTCCCACTTACACTTTCTTATAACCTCCAATCATCTCCTTGAGTTTTGATGTTACTGAAGTTGCACTTTTTCAAAAAGTGAAAGAATATCTACAATAAGTTTTATGAAAGATGTCCTCTGATGTTCCTGACCAGGATACTCTTGTATTTTTATTTTCCTCACCCACATTTCATACTGTGTTTGTAACTTCCAAACTTTGCCCTGTTAAGAAGCTCTACACAAATTAATTTGCTTCCCAGTTAGAAGGCTCAATCACATAAAAGGAAGAGATTTTCAATACCGATAATACTTACACTTATAGAATCAAAAAAGAATGACACGTGTCTTTTTTTTTAAGATTTTATTTATTTATTTGACAGAGAGATATCACAAGCAGATGGAGAGGCAGGCAAAGAGAGAGAGAGAGGGAAGCAGGCTCCCTGCTGAGCAGAGAGCCCGATGTGGGACTCGATCCCAGGACCCTGAGATCATGACCTGAGCCAAAGGCAGCGGCTTAACCCACTGAGCCACCCAGGTGCCCTGACACGTGTCTTCTATCCTATTCATTCTTGTGCCTGCCACAATGTACTTCATAAACATGTGCCAAACGAGGAAGTAAATGAATGAGAGCATTTCACATTCGGGCAGAACGTGTGATGGTCTAAATATTCTGATACTGGGGCGCTTAGGTGGCTCAGTCAGTTAAGCATCTGCCTTCTGCTCCTATCATGATCCCAGGGTCTTGGGATCCAGCCTCACACGGGGCTCCCTGCTCAACGGGGAGCCTGCTGCTCCCTCTCCCGGCCCCCCACTCTTGTTCTCTCTTAAGTAAACAAATAAAATCTAAATAAATAAATAAATAAATAAACATTCTGATATTGAAGAGGAAAGGACATTACTACATGCATTTAGAGGTGTGTGATTTGTTCATGTCAACCCTATCCTACAGAAATTTCCAAGACGATAGCAGTGTTCTACATTGTGTGGTTCCGTGTGGTTCCCAGCAGCCACATGCAGCTCCTGAGCCTTTGAAATGTGGCTTGTGCATCCAAGGAGCTGAACTTTTTTTTTTAATTTAATTTTAACGAACTTCAATTTAAATAGCCACATACAGCTATGAGAGAAGACAGTGCAGGGGCTCTGGGTGGCTGAGTCGGATAAGAGTCTGACTCTTGGTTTTGTCTCACGTCATGAGATTGAGTGAGCCCTGAGTGGGGCTGAGCACGGAGTTTCCTTATCCCTCTCCCTCTGCTCCTTCCTGCCTCTCTCTCATAATAAATAAATCTTTTAGGAAAAAAAAAAAAAGGTGAAAAAGAGGACAGTGCAGTTTTAAATGAATCTGTACATGTTTGGTCCAGAAAAAATATTCCTGTCCCTTTAAAAACTAAAATAATTTCCTGAGAGGCCTCAAACTATGTTAAAAAAAAAAAAAAACTAAGTCAAATCGCAGTTTGGGATGTTTATGCCAGTTTTAAACATCAGTGCCAAAGAGGCAAGTTAGCTGGAGAAACACAGCCTGGGACTGTACGTCACTTGTAAGTGCCAGGGAACGAGCACCCCACATTCCTCTGCCTCAGTTCGTAATCTGCTTCAGAATTCACCGAGTTCACAGAATATTTCTGTGATCCCTGGAGCTAAATTTTTTCGATCTCTGTGTAGCTACCTCCTCACATGCTGGGCACAGAGTAGGCATGTTAATGTCCAGTGAATGCATACACAGCAAGGCGTATATGCTGCTTTTTTCATTTAGGTACATGTCGGTCTATGCAGCATAATAGTCAAACATCACACATGCATAGACACATCCATAATTAGGGTTACCACGTATGCAGGTTTAACGTAGCCAACACAGGTTTAAACTGGCGGTCCCAATGTCCCCATCTGGTTGTGAGCATTTTGGAGTCGCAAAAGTGTCACTGTTCAGACTCGACCAAATCCCTACTCTTCACCAACAATCCCGAGCTGGATTTATTTGGATGGCTACATTTTGGAATAATCAATGTATGATGATGATGATGATGATGATGATTAAATTCTCTTTCTTGGCCTGATCATTGCAAATGTCTGTTACAGGTATTTGATTAACTATTATAGTATGTTCTTACTAAGTAAAGAAATAATAATAACATTGAAATTAAAAAGCCACTTGGTTTCCATAAAAAACTAAAGATCTTGGCTTAAGTCATAATTAAAAAGGAATTATGTACAAAATTAAGACTGAGTGATGAAATTAAACCCTCGCTGCTGTCCCCCATGTATTACAAGGAACACGGAGGCCCGTTGAAAACCCACTTCAAAACCAGGGAGCGTGTGCTCACACCCGAGGATATCCCCACTGCTGGCCCCGCCCACATCACTGCGGATCACACCCGAATTAGAATTCCCGTGTTGAACATTGTTTAAGCTAATTTGAAATGTAATTGCATAATCACATCAATATAGTCAAAGAAATGTGGTTTTTACAGACAAGGTATAATCATTTTCTAATTACCAATTAAGAACTCTCCACGGTTTATTAGAAAATAAAAGCTTGGAATAGCTTGGTGAATTACAGTACGTGAATTAACCCAGCGGCCCTCTGGAGCGCCTCAGGTGACAGAAAGACAAATAATTTACTATGAAACCCTAGCTCTAATTTGTATCCTGAAACCAAAATTCACGCTCCCATGCCCTGCACCTTCTCTAGTTTCTGCAATTTTTCTACCAGTTTCTGTAATCCAGGTGCTAGGGAAGGATGATACGGATCCCAGAGGCTCTGAGCAGTGGCTTTGCTGTAAGCGCCAGGGAAAGACCAATCTTTGCAAATACAAATGACTCGAACAGGGTCCCTTCCTGTAGCTTCAGAGTTGCTGAGCGGCCAGTCTCAGTGCCTGTATTAATAGAGGCCGTGGCCACTGCATGAACTGTCAGAACATCCTGTTTCCAGCCCCGATCTCCTTCTGACCACTGAACCCCAGGGTCCTTATCTACAAAATCAGAATTAGCCCCTCATCTACCAATTTAGAAGGGCAAAGAAATGAAATACAGCAGGTGGAAATGCTCTCTGAGTCTCACTATGCACATGAAATTAAATATTGAGGGTATTCTTGGAGTCGAATTATCTTTTTTTTTTTTTAAGATTTTATTTATTTATTTGACAGACAGAGATCACAAGCAGGCTGAGAGGGAGGCAGAGAGAGAGAAGGAAGCAGGCTCCCTGCAGAGCAGAGAGCCCCATGTGGGGCTCGATCCCAGGACCCTGGGATCATGACCTGAGCCGAAGGCAGAGGCTTTAACCCACTGAGCCACCCAGGCGCCCCAAGAGTTGAATTATCTTATAGTGACAGAAAGTCCTTTCTCTAGGATCGGAACGCTCAGCGGACAGATAAACATCCTTTGAGAGCATGGTGGGCCGTGTCCTTGGCCTGAAAAGCTCTGTAAGAGAACTTTCTCTGCCTTCAGAGTTTCGAGCCCACACTTCTTAACCTGCCACCTCTAAGAGTTTCAAAATCTGCCCTAAAAAATATGGCTGGAAAGACCAGCTCTTTGTTTTCTCCCAAATTGGGTCTTTATTCCCTATGCACCTCAAGAGTACAAGACACTCTACCTCTGAAAATATTTTGACCAAGATCCCTAGCTTCCATTACATATCAAAACTGGCTCAAAATTCCCATGAAAAAAGAAAAGAAAAGAAAAACACCCTCTATTGTATTGTGATATGGGCCCTGCATGACCAGGAAAAGCTTTGCTGGTTACTCTTTTCCCCCAAGATAGCATTGGTGCCTGTCCCCAAGCTCCCAGGTCACATTCAGAATCAGGAAATGCTTCTCTCACAAAGTTAAGGGGAAAAAAGGCAAAGGTCACGACCTCACCGTTCTCTCCTCCCATAAGTTGTGGTTCATCTAAACCCTGTGCTTCCACATATCTCTGATATCTACAAAATATTTTTTTTATTAGGATTGGGTTGGAGGGCATAAGCATACTTGCTGCGGTGCCCCATTACATCGGTCCTGGGAGCGGAAGTCAGGTCATCTTCCTTTAATTCTGGTCTAATATATTTTGCCCATATTCTTTAAGTAAGTTTAAAATGAACCCTTGTTTTTATTTAAGCTTGGGAGTCCAATTTTCTAATAAATGGCATATTTGACCTTGAATTCTAACTGGTGTTCTTGCAGAAAATTTTATTATTTCAATATACTCTCTACTCCAGAGAAATTGATACCAGAAGTGCTTGGCTTTGTTCTTATCCCATAGAGAATGGCCACTCGTGGGATCAGCTAAAAAGTTCCTTTTGACATTGCCTTAGAGAAGATATTAATCATTGAATTCTCTTAAGATCATATGATACCTGTTCCATAGAAATGAAAATAAAACTGGACATGTTATTTATTATGCATTATAAAATATTGTGTGGTAAATCCCTCCATGTATCAAATAAAGAAATACAAGTACAGAGAGGTAAAGTAAATTGCCGAAGAGTACAGCATTACCTGTTGGAAACATTAAAAAAAATTAGCCCAGATTTCAAGGATTATCTTTGTCAGAGTTCTGGCTCCTACCTCTATTTGATTCAATCAGTGCCCCCCTGTATTTACGGTTCAATCCTTCTAGTGTGGATAAGAGATGGGTTATGGTGCAACCCCTTCAAATTGCTAATTCCAAAGCCCCAAGTATGATCAGCAAAAGAAAGGGGTCAGAGAGAAGTGCAGGCTTGAACTCTGTAACAAGTCAGTCTGTTCCCTGGTAAGATCCTGAAACAGCAAGAGCACCATTCAAGGTGCTGAAGTATTTGCCACCAGTTGAGAACAATTAAAAACTGACTAATTCATAAAGAGTGACTTACAAAAAGAATCCCTCCTCTTTCATGTTGGGAGTATATTTGAAGAATCCACAAATGAATCACTGTCAGATGCCCCATGGGCAGGTACACAAAAGGAAACTCCAACAGTCACAGACACACAGGTAACTAAGGCCACTACTTGAACTGCCTCAAGTGCTGTGCTTAGTACAGCTATCTATTTAATGAGATAAAATAAATTTCGGGTCATGATAAAAAAAAATAATACTCTCCATTTTGTATTATCTAGGAAATTGCTTGTGGAAATTGCACAGAAGGAAACCAGATAACACGGGCTTTAATTCCAGCTTTGTCAATAGCTGACTGTGTGAATGTTAGCAAGTCTGGAATTTTTTTTAAAGTCTGTATTTACTTGTCCATAAAGAAGGGATAATGTACACATTCCTTATTTACCTCATGAGATGCAAATGAGCAGAAATCTGAAACAATCTGTAAACTACATATCACTACACACAAAGAACATGTTAACCTACAAGAAGTTAGTTATTTTCGTAGAACTGTAGACCTGTCCAAAATAAAGCCACTTTTTTAATTACCTTTTTAAATTAACATATATAATATATTATTTCTTTCAGTGGTACAGGTATGTCATTCATCAGTCTTATATAATACCCAGTGTTCATCACAACACATACCCTCCTCAATGTCCATCATCCAGTAACCCCATCTCCCCACCCCCCACTCCAGCAACTCTCAGTTTGTTTCCTGAGATTAGGAGTCTCTTGTGGTTTGTCTCTCTCCTTGTTTTTGTCTTGTTTCCTCTTTTCCTCTCTTCCTCTATGATCCTCTGCCTTATTTCTTAAGTTCCACATATCAGTGAGATCATACAATAATTGTCTTTCTCTGATTGACTTATTTTGCTTAGCATAATACCCTCTAATTCCATCCACATCATTGCAAATGGCAAGATTTCATTTTTGATGGCTGCAAAATATTCCATTGTGTGTCTATATACCACATCTTCTTTATCTGTTCATCTATTGATGGACATCTGGGCTCTTGCCACAGTTTAGTTATTGGGGACATTGCTGCTATAAACACTGGGGTGCAGGTGTCTCTTTGGATCACTATGTTTCTATCTTTGGGGTAAATGCCTAGTAGTGCAATTGGTCAGTCATAGAGTAGCTCTAAATTCAACTTTTTGAGGAACCTCCTTACTGTCTTCCAGAGTGCCTGCACAGCTTGCATTCCTACCAACAGTGTAGGAGGGTCCCCCTTTCTCCACATCCTCACCAACACGTGTCATTTCCCAACTTGTTAATTTTAGCCATTCTGACTGGTGTGAGGTGGTATCTCACTGTGGTTTTGATTTGTATTTCCCTGATGCCGAGTGATATTGGGCACTTTTCTATGTGTCTGTTGGCCAAACAAAGCCACTTTTATTTGTGCTGATTTTTCCTCATCTACTACAAATATATGAGTAGAAATAAAATCCGATAGAAGACACACGGATTTTCTTTAGTGCAGTTGGTCACTCCTGCCAGTTCCTCTTTACCTAACGGAGTGGAGAGAGTTTCCTTGACCAACACCTGGATTTACTAATGGCAAAATAACTCATTCTCAGGTAATGCTAGATCAACTGTGTTTAAGTACGTTCACATCAAGAGTGATATGGCTGCTTTATGGTGCCGTCAATTCTACCTAAAGTACTTACAGAAACACATGTTAGTCTTTGTCAGAATAAAAATACCAACAACAAGCAAATGGCAGTGTTGAGAAGGTAAGAGAGGTGAGGGGAACTGCAGCTAAAAACAGGGGCTGTTTCAGTGCAAGCCTGTAAAAACACAAAATAGAACAACAAAGGTGAGGCCTTGGGGAAAAAAAACATGGCATCAGTAAGAGACCGGGGTTTAGGTGGCAACAGGTATGGTTTTACTTCTAGGTTCTGCTAACAACTGGCATGAATTACTTCAGGACAGAGTTCAAATCATAAAGCCAAATGAAGTACATTTTTCCCTCTAAGAGGATTATTGAAGTTTGACTGAAAACCCCTGCTTGTTCATATCACACTAGCTATTATGTCTTTAGAGTACCAGGTCCAGGAATGAAGTAAAACAGTTTCTACAGAAAAATTAGTTGGATATTATGCAAGAAGATAAAAAGTAAATTCATGTGGCTTTACACTGATTTATGTACTGAGTCGGGCTTTGCTACTAAATCCTATTCCTCTACTTTAAGGCTTAGAAACTGGAACTGGCCATCTGGTTTTGCTTTGGGAGTGGTGTGTGCAACTTCCTACTGGAAGAACTTAGTTGCCTGTTTTCATCTTTCCAACAAGGCCTGTACTGCCCTGGGCATGTGTGAAGGTGCCAGGCTGAGCCAGGACATGGAAAAGTGACCCAGGAGCGGAGTCCCAAACATGCAGTGGGCTTTCTATGAGTGAAAAATAAATTCTTGCTCTTTAGGCCATTGGAATTTGGGGATTGCCTAGCATCTGATTCATTCTCATGCTAAAAACCTTAAAATATAAATCTTAGCATAGCATTGGCTTAAAGAAGCAGTAAGGAAAATCACATTACAAGCTGGAGAGATAGATAGCGAGCCACGTGATGAAGGAGCACAGTATTTGGGAAGCAGTCATGTCTGAAAACCTTAGAGAGTGTCCATGTGCCTAATCATATGGTACTTGTATGGGAAATAATTAGACAACAGAAGGTTAATAGCATGAGCTGCTTGTTATTGAATATATTTGACAAAGCGTTTCAAGAGAGATTAGCTGAGAAAAGAATTTCCACTTGTAAGCAGGAATAAAAAGGCACAGAGAGAGTCCAAAAATTCTAGGATTTGCAAAGTCAGAACAGACAATAGCACTCCATTCCCAGCCGGTGAAAGATGACAGCTTTTGTCCTCATTCCTCTCTAAAAGCATCTTCTCCCACGTTGGTGTAACAGCCATTTTCATGTGGTCAGTCATTCCCTCAAAACACTTCCTTCATTTGGCTTTCGGGTTATCCCACTCTCTGTGTTTCTTTCTTCCTCACTGATCACTCATCTAAATTTCGTTGATGGTTCTTTCCTACCTCCCTGACCTCTGAACACTAGACTTTGCCCAAGGACATCTTCTCTGTCTGTAGGAAAGCTCACCCTTGGAGCTCTCTTGTTGTTGCCTGTTTTGACTTTGCAAATCTTAGAACTGGAGCTTTCCAATACTCCATGTATAGGACAATTCCCAACGTCAGCCCCAAATTCTAGCTGTCTACTTGACATTTCTGCTAGGATTGCAAATAGCCATCACAGACTTTCTGTGTCCAAACCTGAAGGCACATCTCCCCCAAACAAACACCTGATCTTCCAAACCTGAGGTTCCAATAGGGCTTCTCATTTTAGTAAGTGGAAATCCCATCTCTCTGGTTTCAGTGCCATAAACTTTCCCGGAGAGAACCTGCAAGAACAGAGAGCAGCCTGTTTGGTCTTTGATTTCTTTATAAACCCAGTATGGAGGCTGGAATCAATAACAACGAAAAATAACCTAATTTTCATCCCAGGACTAAAGAATAAGGTATCTATATTTATATTCCAGTATTGGCTTTAGAATTCAACACAAAGATAGCCATTTGCACCCTTACGCAAATACCACTCTTTGGATCACCTTAAATATGTCACAGGGCCTGCATCTGGCTGAAAAAATCAGCTACTAATGACCCTGTTCTTTCTACCGTATGCTCTCCTGACACCAGGAAAATTATTCTTCCTACTATTTTAAGATTCCCAGCACTCATGTTTTAAGATGTTTTTGCAAATTGCCCCTGTACTAGTTTTAAGATTAGATTTCTATTTCAGAATTCAATTGCAGTTTAAGGAAAACTAAATCCTCTTACAAATCATGTGTCAACAGGCTGAATACCATCATGGCTGAATGTAACCAACTTAGAAAGATAAGTGAGTATACGCTCCTAGAACCTAGTAACACAGCTAACGGCACCCCAGTGATACGATCTGATAGACGGGTACTTAACATTACTTGGAAGATCTCAATCTGAAATCTTTTTCTTTAAGATTATTTATATATTTATTAATTTGACAGAGAGAGAGGTCACAAGTAGGCAGAGAGGCAGGCAGAGAGAGAGGAGGAATCAGGCTCCCCGCTGAGCAGAGAGCCCGATGCGGGGCTCGATCCCAGGACTCTGAAACCATGACCCGAGCTGAAGGCAGAGGCTCAGCCCACTGAGCCACCCAGGCACCTCTCGACCTGAAATCTTATCTCTTTTGCTAATGGACTCCCTCACAATAAAATGGCAAACAGAATTTGGGACTCAATGAGACACTTTAGTCACCCCTTCTCTTGCTATTCATAGTAGATTTTCTTCCATGCTCCCAACTCAGTATATGCTTCACTTTTATGTACTTGGATATCAGTAAGTCCAAACTCAAGTGCATTTTTCATCAGCTGGGACACTACCTGCAGATGCCCAGGCTTCATTTAGAGTCAGCCACCCAAGCAGACCAAGCCAGAGTCCACCCAGTTATGCCAGCCATCCTGCGTATAAATCCCCCTCTATACACTGTTTGCCACGAACACTGCTGTGCTGGAATCAGTGACCTAGAAATGCACATCCACTGCAAGCAAGTTGAAATAAACAAACCTCACTTGCACCCTGTCATTTCGGCAGTCTGTGCCCAATATACACAGTGCCTCAAAAGAAAATGCAACGTGAATATCCATTTGTCCCAATTCTGGGCTCCATTAGGGTAATTATAAATCCGTGCCCCTGGTGTGAATGGAATACATGACACTCAGAATGATGCTCATTTGGGGGGACCATTAAACTCATTTGGAACCACCCCATCCACATAGAGGAAACATCCTTCCTTTCATTAGTCTGGGAAAACGACCCATCAAACTCTCTCTCAGTTGAACCAGTGGAAACATTATACTCTAATCCACTGCCTTGGTGTTTCCACCTTTAAAGCTCGAACATTTTCCCATTAGGAGCACTCATGCACTGCCGACATCCACATCCTCACGTGTCCCTTTGTCCTATCCGGGTCTTGGCAGCTCACCTTCTAAACAATCCATATAGAGCTATGGCAAGCTTGCAGAAGCAACCAATGCAGCTGGTAAACAGGAATTGAGAAGTTCATTTTCTGTGAGCCAGTGAAATCCACTTGGTGCTCTATTTCCTTTTCCCTGTCCTCAATCAAACACAAACTTGTTCGTTGCATTTCTCTGGCCACTAGAAGAAAGCTAAGGTATAAGTAACTACATTACTACCTGCCTGCCACCTGTGGGCTTTTTCCATGGACCCAGGAGTATCCTACTGCATGTTAAAGACATTAAACCATTGACTTTTTAATTATGATTTAATATTATACATATGGAAATATTACCCAGATTAATCCTAGTTTCTTAAAGATATTCCATCATTTTATTCCCATATTGTCTTCTTAGTGCACAGCATTGATTAGGAAGGGGTTACATAAATATTGAAAAAAATGAAAGCATGAATGAGTAAATGAGCAAAAAAACTGTGTGCCTTTGTTGACTTCTAGAATGTTCTATTCGTGTTTTCTTCAGGAATACTCTGCTTTACTCGCTGGCTGTGTGTGAGTGTGACTGGGTGCATATAAACACGTGTATTGAAATTATTTTGTATTTTCACCTCCTACTACAGTTTGGTTCTCATCTGCAAGTGACAGCTTGCCATCCTCCTAGCTGACCCCTTCTACCATCTCTGCTCAGCTTCTTCACAGTTTCTAACAGCAGAGGACATCCCAACCTGTATGACCGGAGAGTCAGACAAAGTATGGCACGAGCTTAGTCGACAACGGGGATGAGAACATTGACAAGAGGGAAAGATGGTTGTAAAGCTGCTCGTGATATGTGGCCATCACTACACTGGTATTTTTCCACTGCTATAGCCTTTTTGTCCCTAAATTATTTTTGTGGGTATCAATTAATTAACGTTCACAGTGCGCTGAGTCACATCACGTGATTTCATGTGTGCCATCTCAACGATTGTCAGATGAACCAAATACTGGAGTTTCACTGGCTGTATCTCTGAAGTAATGTGGACCACATCTCAGTTTCCCATTTCTGGAATTTTTTTCCCTATTGATAAAAAACACTGCATCCCAAGAGAGGAGTGGAGAGAGGGGACACACTTCCATTCTGCATGGGTCGAAACAGGAGTCAAAGTCCTTTAAAGCAGTCAGAAAAGATGAATTGTTTTGTCAACCAGGTATGAAAATCTTGAAACATTTTTTCTCAAACAAAGGGGAAAGACTCTTTTTCTTAAGATATAAGGAAAGGAATATAAAGTGATCGTTGATTTTACTACATGCCATAAGAACACTTATACATAAACTCCCAAATGTCTTACCCCCCACCCCGCCATGCAAAAGCCCTATTTAATTAAGGTTGCTGTCTTTGTTTTGTTTGTTTGTTTGTTTGTTTGTTTTTTAAGAAATAGAAACATGAACCCAACAAATAAATAGCCACATTTGGATGACTTGAATGTGTTCGGAATGTTGAGAATCTATTTACATTTTAATAAGATATTTCCTCAGTGCAGGTCTTAGATAAATCTCCATAGAGATGAGGCTAGGACACAGAATTAAGAAGAAAGAGGCGCCCTTGACAATTTGGAGAAAAGGAAAGATAAGCAGAGTGGTGTTTAATAGAAACAGATGTGGATGTAATCCCTTTAGGAAGAAAAAATCGGTACAAATATAACATAAGAGGAGGAGAAATGGCTTTAGACACATATAATGGAAAAACCTGGGGAGCTTTGAGAAGCCAAGCTAAGAATGAGTTCATGACTCAGACTCTCTTCTAATTCACAGCCCAACAACTGGTGCGTTATGCGGGTAACATGAAGAAAGACTTGGTGTTCAGTGCAATATGTTACTTATAAGAAAGATTAACAGGAGTTTCTGGAAGTGGCATGAAGGGCTGAAGGAAGGATCTGTCAGCCTAAAAATGTATAAATTATATTTATATAGTCACAGATACATAGGTTGGTCGGCCCATCTCCAACGGATGACCAGTGACATTAGTTTCTAGTTTCCCAGAAGGAAAGATTTGAGTTAACTTTAAGGAAAACCTATTGACTAAAGGTTGAGCATTAAAATACATTAATGCAAGTCAGAGAATTCTATTAACCCCATTTTTAAAAAAGGACCATCTATTTAGTTTGCAATGCTTTGCCTAGTTTGCAGGAGTATAAAATTGACCTTGAGTTACAGTCCCACCAGCAGCTGATAAATGGTTAATTATTAAAGGATCAGGAGAATTTGGGGAGAAGCCAGGAGATGAACACGTGTCCCAATGTGCCCTAAGCCAAAACAGCCCCCTCGCTCTTCAAGGGTATTCTATCTCCCTCTGAGAAAATATTTCCTATTTTCCCTCCTTGTGCTTTATGTTTTCCTCAATTTTAAGGACTTGGACTGTGTGACTCCTCCCCTTTGCTCTTTAAAGAAAAAAAGATTAGCAGAGACGCTGCCAAGGAAAACCTTTACCTGCGGAGTACTGAGAGGCATAGGTATGCAAATCTCTCTCCTAAAGGCGAGGAATAAAAAGTAACCATTTTGACTCCTCTAAATCTTGACCCTTGAGCCCCTTGTCTCAGGCAAGAACTTGAACAGAACTCTCAATATAGCTCTCAAAGCTGAACCACGTCATTGCTGGTTACGACAAAAAAATTGTGAACAGCATCACAGTAAATCAACTAATCGCAGTGACTCAACGAATCCAAGCTTGTGATCGCTTTAAATAACTCGCTTCGAGGTGAAGTAAAATTTCTCCACCAAGAAATTTATTCTACACGGTTGTGGCTAGAATGTAATACAAAAGCAAGATCCCTCGGCTAAGTGAGGTAGTCGGGGGGAACAGCACAGCGGCCTGGTGTGGGATATAACCTCCAGCTGAATCCAGCAGCAAGCCACGCTTTCGGCCTCTTAATAGGGGCACAGTGAGAAAAGATTATTTGGAGGAAAAAGACAACTGCCAGACCTCACAAACTAAAATGTTCCCGCAACTAACCAGGAAAGGGTCAGCATTTTGTGACACGTATCATAGAGGAATAAAGACTCTAGCACACAATTTTTAACAAAAATTCATCAAGTTTAACTTCAAGCATACACAGATTCAGAGTAAATTCTCCACACGTGGTCATTATTACTAAGATTAATATTATAAAAAGATTCAGAAGCCCTAAAGAAATTATTTCAAGGGGCGCCTGGGTGGCTCAGAGGGTTAAAGCCTCTGCCTTTGGCTCAGGTCATAATCCCAGGATCTGGGATCCAGCCCCTCATCGGGCTCTCTGCTCAGCAGGGAGCCTGCTTCCCTTCCTCTCTCTCTCTGCCTGCCTCTCTGCCTGCTTGTGATCTCTGTCTGTCGAATAAATAAATAAAAATCTTAAAAAAAAGAAAGAAAAAAGAAATGATTTCAACATCATCATAACATCTCGCATGTAGAACTTCGCTCAAGCTTTTGAAAATACAGAGTGGATGTTATTATCTATTATAAAGTGAGATACGGGTATTGGTAACGGACAAAACTAGACCAAGAGCACCTTTTCTAGACTCTGTATTAACAGAGGCTATCCCTCCCATATAATTTTTCTCTGAAGTATCCTGAGTTCTTCATATTTCCATGGTAGTTCATTTAATTGATGGTATGGTATTATCTGCTGGGCCTAACATTTTGCTAATTATCATAAGCAGTAGTCAGGAAAGCAATTTTTTTTTTTAAGATTTTATTTATTTATTTATTTGTCAGAGAGAGGACACGTGCCCACAAGCAGGCAGAGTGACAGGCAGAGGCAGAGAGAGAAGCAGGCTCCCTACTAAGCAAGGAGCCTGATGCAGGATTCGATCCCAGGACCCTGGGATCATGACCTGAGCTGAAGGCAGCCGCTTAACAGACTGAGCCACCCAGGCGTCCCAGCAAACGGCTCCTAAGCTAAAAGTCTACCTATAAGAGCCTAGATGAGGGCACGCACGCACACACGCACACACACACACACACACACACACACACGGCTGTGTGGGGGTATGTGTAGTAGTGCTGATGTGTTGTGGTTGGTTTTGCCTAGAGGGATGGGCACAGAAATGGAAAGCCTTCCTTTCTTATTTTATTTTATTTTATTATTTCAGTATTCCAAGATTCATTGTTTATTAATTAAAGTACTTTGTGGGGGCACCTGGGTGGCTCAGTGGGTTAGAGACTCTGCTTTTGGCTCAGGTCATGATTCCAGGGTCCTGGGATCGAGCCCCACATCAGGCTCTCTGCTCAGCGGGGAGCCTGCTTCCCCCTCTCTCTCTGCCTGCCTCTCTGCCTACTTGTCATCTCTGTCAAATAAATAAGAAAAATCTTTAAAAAAATAAAAAATAAAGTACCTTGTAAAACAAAATGGAAGGCATGTGGTGATGGGAAAGAGAAAGATCAGAGACCTCTGTGACATCCGGAGCTGGAAGCAGGAACCGCTGCCCTGGGGGAGGAAGTAACAAGGTCAGCTTTGGACAACCTCGGTTAGTGACAGAACCCCAGTTCTATCCAGAGGTGTGACACTGCCATTCTCTGCTCCCCAGAGAGCTCGAGCTCTGAGGAGAGGTTCCTGCAAATAGAGGAGTGCCTGAAACCATGACCACATCAGCCCAAGGGGGTTATTATCTCACAAAATGAGACATCGTGGCATCATCATTGCTGCCACGTAAATAGATCCTGCTTTACGTTTACACGTCCAGGAAAATCTAAAAATTTAACACTTGGCTGCATATGTGCTCTATATGCACCTTCGATGAGCCTGTTCCAGAAACTCTCATTTCCATTCGCACCTCTTTTCCATTCCTTCCTCTCCGCTTCCAATAACAATCTCATTCTGAAGCTCATCCCAGAACAAGAGCAGCGCCCAGCAGACGCGCCTGATTCGTATTCTCCGCAGAGCTGGTGGGAAAGTGGCCACAATGATTGAAACTTATTAAATACCTGTTGTGGTCTTTAGAAATCACCGGGGGAAATATCACACATAAAACTATCACCAAATATTTCAATTTAGTAGTTACAAGTACAGGCTTCCCATCAAAATGTATTTTTTCTTCTTAGAAGGATACTTAAGGCAGGATTCCTAATTCATATTCATCCTTCCTCAAAAACAAGTCGATCTCGACAAGCAGTGCTGCTCAGGTGGGGAAGGACCTCTGATAAGGGCTAGCTCCTGCCTGTTCTTGTCGCCTCCCTCCCCTCCCCCCACCCCCCACCCCAACCTGGGGAGGACTGAATGAGCACCATGTTCCCAAGCAACTCTCAAAAGGCTTTTGAATCTTATTAATTAAAATAATTAATTAAATTACTCTGAAGGGCAATTGGACGACATGGGCAGATCCTGTCCAACCGAGGCAGGGGCAATACTCAACAAACACCCGCAGGACCCAGCATGAAGACCAATCACAGAAGGGGCTCAGTAGACAGTGTTTCCCCAGGCAAGATTTCCTGACATTCTGCAACAACACAGAGAAATTGAGGGCATCATGCTAAGTGAGGTAAGTCAGAAAGAGAAAGGCAAATACTATATGATCTCACTTGTGGAATCTAAAAAACCTGAACTCATAGAAACAGAGTAGAAGGACAGTTGTGGGAGGGAAAACCGGGGAGATGTTTAGAGTGCAGACAGGCAACTAGGAGATCAGTAAGTCCTGGAGATCTAATACATAGCATAGAGATTATGGCCAACAATACTGTACGATAAACTTCAAAGTTTCTAAGAGACTAGATCTGCATTATTCTCACCCCAAAAAAGAAATGATAATTATGTGACATGATAGAAGTGTTAGCTAAAAGCACACCAGTAATCACACTACAATTTATAAATGTATCAAATCAACACATTGTATACCCTCAAGGGACACAATATTACATGTCAATTACACCTTAATATTTCACATTTGAAAATTAAAAAATAGGGGCGCCTGGGTGGTTCAGTGGGTTAAAGCCTCTGCCTTCAGCTCAGGTCATGATCCCGGGGTCCTGGGATCGAGCCCCGCATTGGGCTCTCTGCTCAGCGGGGAGCCTGCTTCTCTGCTTACTTGTGATCTCTCTTTCTCTCTCTCTCTTCCTCTCTCTCTCTGTGTCAAATAAATAAGTAAAATCTTTTTAAAAAAAGAAAATTAAGCTTTGCGCAGTGGCAGTATCGTAGCCAATGAGGTTTATCCGAGGAGCGATTATTGCTAATTAAAAAAAAGAAAATTAAAAAATAAAAGAGACAAAGAAACAAAGGAGTATGAGAAAAAGTCAAAGCACAGATGAGTATCTCATATCACGGACTGAATTCTCCTGAAAATGTCACATTTCGGGGGAGTATCATCTTGTCAGAATTGTAAGACTCAGATATCCGATGGGTTTCTGGAACTTCCTCAGCTTTGCCATTTTTCAGCAAATATTCTGAATAGATCTGAAGCGGCCTGAACTGGCAGAAAGACTGTGCCTTCTCTTTGGAGACCCCCTTCCCATCACTTTAGTGTTTCTGTTCGAATTCAGCTGAGTGTGCGCTGACTCTGTGGTTGTCGTGTTTTATCTTGTTTTCATGAGTACTTCCCTCACGCTTTATTCAATTAAAGTAAATATATGTTAAAATACTTCCCTAATAAAAGCAGAATCAGTTGTTTTTGTTTCTCTTTTCATCACTGTCAGTAAGTAATCACATCATTTTGTACATCGATTTTCCTCATTTTTGGTACCTTTTATTCCTTTGTGTGGGTCCAATTTCCCATCTGTTACCATTTCTACTACACTTGAAGAACTTCCTTTAACATTTCTTGTAGTGCAAGTCTGCTGGTGTCAAATCATATACATATTTGTCTGAAAAAGCCTTTATTTTGCCTTCACTTTTGAATACTTTTTGTGGATTTAACATTCTACATTATAGGGCTTCTTCCTTTTCTTTAAGGACTATGAAAATAGAAATCCATTGCCCTCTGATTTGCCTAGTTATTGAGTAGACATCTGAAATTATTCTTATCTCTATTGCCCAATATGTAATGTATCTTTTTTCTCCAATTGCTTTTAAGATTTTTTTTAATCAATGGTTTTCACAAATTTTATTATGATGGGACACCATCTGTTTTCTTTTTTTGTATCTATCTCACTCGGTTGGGTTCACTGAATCTTTTAGATCTCTGGGTTTAGAGAGTTCATTAATTCTGGAAATTTTTCAGCTATTATTTGTTTAGAAATTCTTTCTGATCCCATGTTTTCCCCAGAACTGAATGTAAATTAGACCTGATATTGTCCTACAAATCATGGGCTCTCTATTCTTTTTTTATGTGTTTACTTTTCTCTGCTTCTTGTCTTAATTGTATATTTGTATATAATATATATATGTATATGTATACATATATGTGCATAATGTATTGTGCATATTTAATATATAATATATAAATATATGTACATATATAATGTATATTCAATACATTTAGATTTTTTGGTATAATTCTTTTTGTACATCTTCAGGTTCACTGAGTCTTCCTTTTTTGGTAGCTGCTCTTAGTCCCATCCAGTAAAATCTTCATTTTGTATATTGTACTTTTATGTCCACCGGTTCATGGCTTATTTTTATATCTTCCATTCCTGTCCTAATCATATTTAAAGTGAAGATTTTAAACATAATGATTATTTTAAACACAAAGATTTAAAATAACCACTGTAAAGCCCTTAAGCTAATTTTCTCACCTTTGTATTTCTAAGTACCTATTGCCTGATTTATTTCTTGGTTAACTAGAATTATACATATGTATGTAAGTACATATGTATATATACATATGTTTATAACATATATAGTTATATACTTTATTATGAATAATATTTTATGTGTTTATTTTATTTCATTATATAGACTTGCTTCTGCATGTCTTATAATTTTGTAATAGATATTAAATATTATGAGGTTATCCAGGTTTTGCCTTTCTATAAAGAATACTGAAATTTGTTTTGGCAGGCAGTTAAGTAACTTTCAGGTTGGCTTATTTTTAAGCTTTACTGGGTCTAGATTAGGATTATTATTATTAGGCTTATTAGAATAAGTATTACAATTATTATTAGTTTGGCCTCATTACTAAAGCCTGACCTTTCAGCTCTCTCCACTGACTAAGCAGCCCGGTTCCCTGGAACGTGTCTCCCAGCCAGTGGTGAATTCTGGGAAGTGGCTGAGCTTCTAGCTGCCTCGCTCATCTTCGTGGTGCCTCATAGAGTTTCACATCCCACATACGTGAAGCCTAGTATTCAGTGACAGATTCAAAAGGACCCCTATTCTGATCTCTGGAGCCATTTTCTGCATGACTCCCCCTTCTGGCAAATTCCACCCACTTCCTCCTCCCCAGATTCTAATCTCTGTCTTCTCAACTCCACGGAAGTGTTATACCCTGCCTGGTTTATCCCTTCTGGTGCTGAGGTGCACAAAGGCTCTCCAGGTAGTTGTAACCAGAGCAGCGGTAGGGATCCCATCATCTCTTATCCCTCCTCCCCCTGGACCCCAGTCCTTCGCTGCCTGTTGCACAAATTCTGAAAAACCATTGTTTCACACGTCTTTCCAGTTTTTAAAATTTTTATAGCAAGAAGACAAACCTAGTACCAGTTACTTCAACATGGCCAGAAGTGGAAAATCTACGATTCCGGTGGCTAAGGAATTCGGGACCACGGGAATCGGTACATCTCACTAACAGGCTTGCAGTTGACCTGTTTGCCCAAACTACGATAACATGAAAGTTCAAGTGGGGCTGGACAATGCACGCTAAGGTGACTCCCTAATGCCAGATCCAAGCTGGAACTGGTTGTTTGCAGGAAGTCACGCACCCTCTACTCACGGATGTCTCTGGCGGCTGCTTGAATGTCCTCAGGGCAGAGCAGTTGGCTTCTCTCAGAGCAAATGATCCAAGAACTACCTGTGCTTTCTACAACCACCAGAACCCTTAAAACACAAGGAAAGGTTGCCTTAGAGTCCTAGAAATTGCCCAACCATCGGCATTTCCTTAATACAAACCACTATGGACTGCATACAGCACACCGAAGAACCAGAACCACCCCCAAATTCTTCAATGAATTACTTCTATTATGAAAAAAAAAAATGACCGAAGTTCAACTCGGTAGAAATAGGTAAAACCCCCAACGAAGTTTGCCCAGCATTCCGACAGTCACTGCCCTCCCTCCCTTTCCCAGAAAGCTTGTCATGCTCTTTCCGAGGTCCTAATGGAAAATGTTTCTCCAAGACTCTCAAGAAGGCCAAAGGGCACTTTGCTTGGCACACAGCATCAGCACCCCCAGATAACAAGAGCCTGGGTACAACACTCCCTTTGCCCATTGCAGCGTACTTGGCTGCCTTGCTTCTTTCTCCACAAAGCTAAAGCCAGCAACCTCTTTCTGAGACTTCTGCCATTCCATGCCAACACCCCAAAAATACGGTTAAGGAAAGGTAGGAAAAGAAAAAGGCTCTCCTCTTTAAGGGGTATTCCGAGTACGAAGGAAGAGATGATGAAGCCACATGCTGGCTTCTCTGTCGCTGCAGACATGGTTGACTTCGTGAAGGACAAGGTTGCTTTTGCTTCTAAATAAAGGCAACTTGCAAGTCACATAACATTTTAAAATACACGCATTTCTTTGGATTTTACGTACTCCTTCCAGAAAATCTACTTCTCTGCCAAGTGTGTGAAACTCACAGCTCTTAGTAATAAATTTAGCATTTAACATGCAGAAGTCTAAACCAGGAAGTCAACAGAGGGGAGAGAGACACTGAACTTTTCTGGCTCACACAAAAATGAAGGCATTTGTGTGTGTGTGTGTGTACGTATACACGTGCATGTGGTGATGTTTATGTATTCATATTCATATTAAACACACGATTTCCATTCGTTTTTCTTGATGATAATTAGAGAAATAGGGCACCTGGGGGGCTCAGTTGGTTAAGCATCTGCCTTCGGCTCTGGTCATAAGCACAGGGTCCTGGGATGGGGTCCTGCATCAGGCTCCCTGCTCAGCGGGGAGTCTGCTTCTCCCTCTGCCTGCTGCTCCCCCCACTTGTGCTCTCTCTCTCTCTCACTTTCTCTCTGACAAATAAAAAATTAAAAATCCATAAATTAAAAAAAAAGATCTAGAGGAATAAACAGGTGCCAAGTCTAGCTGTCAGTTCACAGGCATTTACTGTTGCCCGCTCTGCACCACTCACTGTGCCACTTGCCAGGAGTAGATACTGAGCTACTTGCCTTTGAGAACCACAGACTAGGCAATGTGCGTACAACTAACATACTTCCAGCTCTTCGTCATATATAGAATTACACCCACCATACGGCAGACTCTCTGTCAGACAATGAGGGTTCAAAGTACAAGACAAAGAGCCTGACAGTAAGCCGGAAATGGAAATGCACATTGGGAGAGGTGTTGATTTCTATGACTGTCTAGTGTTTAAACATTTGTGTAGCACGTTTTTTAGTTTAATATCTCAAGCAACATTAGCAACGTTTATCGGTTGGAGATCTGAAATTTGATAATTATGAAATACCATACAGATTCTCTGTTAAGAAAGTGTTGAGGAAAAAAAGAATGTCATCACTTAGCCTTACTTCCATTTTTATTAATGCGCTCTGGAGTTTATAGTCACAATTGATAAATACTCCTCTAAACATCTAATGATCACAGCCTTCTTTCAGTGTCTTAATTTTTAGGGTATAGCTGTGTTCTCTAAGATGGCAGTCATATGTATCTACCTAAATTTACATGCATATTGATTAAAGATTAAAAAATAATAAGTTCCCCTCCTCAGTCCTACTATCCTCACTTCAAGTGTTCAGTAGCCACTCTATTATAGACTATTTCCATCATTATAGACAGAACTAGTTTATCAATTTCTTTTTTTTTATTTTTCTTATTTTTTATTAACATATAAAGTATTATTAGCCCCAGGGGTACAGGTCTGTGAATCGTCAGGTTTACACATTTCACAGCACTCACCATAGCACATACCTTCCCCAAAGTCCATAGCCCAACCACCTCTCCCTACCCCCTCCCCCCGGCAACCCTCAGCTTGTTTTGTGAGATTAAGAGTCTCTTATGGTTTGTCTCCCTCCTGATCCCATCTTGTTTCATTTATTCCTTTCCTACCCCCCAAACTCCCCAGATTGCCTCTCAACTTCCTCATATCAGGGAGATCATATGATAATTATCTTTCTCCGATTGACTTATTTCACTTAGCACAATACCCTCTAGTTCTATCCACGTTGTCGCAAATAGCCAGATTTCATTTTCTTTGATGGCTGCACTATATATATATATATATATATATATATATATATACCACATCTTCTTTACCCATTCATCTGTTGATGGACATTTAGGTTCTTTCCATAGTTTGGCTATTGTGGACATTGCTGCTATAAACATTCAGATGCACATGCCTCTTCAGATCACTACGTTTGTATCTTTAGGGTAAATACGCAGTAGTGCGATTGCTGGGTCATAGGGTAGCTCTATCTTCAACTTTTTGAGGAAGCTCCATGCTGTTTTCCAGAGTGGTTGCACCAGCTTGCATTCTAACCAGCAGTGTAGGAGGGTTCCCCTTTCTCTGCATCCTTGCCAGCATCTGCCATTTCCTGGCTTGTTAATTTTAGCCATTCTGTCTGGTGTGAGGTGGTTAGTTTATCAATTTCTAACATTAAAAAAATCTTCCAATGGAAAACATACTTGTTTGCCAAGCACATTCCCATAGCATTTCATTCATTTATTTTTTTAATGTTAACTTTCTGACTCCTACAGATACACCTAATGTTATTCATTTTATGGTAATTTAAAATAGCAGTTGATTAATAAACATGTTCCCTATGCTAAGTCTGTTCTCTGCCCTATAGCTCTGTCATTGGAGGACCCCATATTAAAAGTAACACTTCAAGCTTTTTAATATTAAATTTGAAAAATATAATTTGAAATTAAAAATTGATTACCACAAAATTAAATCAACTACTTATTTCTGTTATGAAACTCTCCATGGAGGATATACTGAAAATACAGCCCTTCCTCCCTGGATACTTGCAAACTACTTGCTAATAAGAATTTCAGAAATTTGGAATTTTGTACAATATGCTTCTAGATTTTGTTTTCCACAGTGAGAGAGAGGGAAAGAAAGAGATTTGCATATACTACTTCAATTAAAAGAAACTCCAGGTCACTTTTGAAAACTCAAACTGATAGAACATCAAGGGCAGAGATAATTTGCTTGTTATTGGGGAAAATATTATTAGATTTGATGATGACTGGACTCAGTGCTCCTCCACAGATATTTAATTAGAATGCTTCATATTGCTTAAAAGTCAACATGATACATTCAACTATTCCACTATAACTTTTTTCCACTAAAACTTAAACAACCATCAGCTTATTATAGACAACTATACTCAGAAGAAGTTATACACAAACCTATGGTCGCCATATATCAAAACCACTAATAAGTATGCAAAGAATAAAGAGAAAGAAATCCAAATATATCACTAAAGAAAATCAGCAAAACATGAAAGAAAGATAAGAAAGGGTCAGAGAAAATCTTCAGAAACAACCATAAGTCATAAAATGTCAATAAATATTTATCTGTCAATAATTACTTTGAATGTAAATGAACTAAACAATCCAATCAAAAGACATAAGGTGACAGAGTAGATTAAAAAAAACAAGACCTATCTATATGCTGCCTATAAGAGACTGGTTTTAGACCTAAAGACAACTGCAGGTTGCAGGTAAGGGGATGGAGAAACATCTGTTATGCAAACGGATGTCAAAAGAAAGCCAGAGTTGGAGTGCCTGGGTGGCTCAGTCAGCCAGGCATCTGCCTTCAACTCAGGTCATGATCCAGGAGTCCAGGGATCAAGCCCTGCATCGGGCTCCCCCTCTGCCCTTCTCCTGACTTGCACTCTCTTTCTCTAATAAATAAATAAAATCTCCAAAAAAAGAAAGAAAGAAAGCCAGAGTAGTCATACTTACATCAGACAAAGAGTCTTTAAAACAAAGACTGTAAAAAGAGACAAAGAAGAACACTATGTAATAATAAAGGGGACAATTATACAAGAAGATATAACAATTGTTAATATTTATGTACTTAACATAGAAGCACCCGAATACATAAAACAGCTAATAACAATACAATAATAGTAGGGGATTTTAACACCCCACTTACATCAATACACAGATCATCTAAACAGAAAAGCAATAAGGAAACATGGCTTTGAATGATATACTGGAATATATGGATTTAGCAGATATTTCAGAATATTCCATCCTAAAATAGAACAAGACACATTCTTTTCAAGTACACATGGAACATTCTCTAGAATAGATCACATATTAGCCCACAAAACAATTCTCAACAAATTGAAAAAAAGATCAAAGTCATACCATGAATCTTTTCTGACCACAATGGTATGAAACTACATGTCAACCACAAGAAAAAATAACCTGGAACAAGCACAAATACATGGAAGTTAAATAACATGCTACTAAACAATGAATCAGTTAATCAGGAAATAGAAAGAGAAATCAAAAAATAAACAGAAACAAATGAAAATGAAAACACAACCATCCAAAATTTGGGATGCAGCAAAAGCAGTTCTAAGAGGGAAGTTCTTAGCAATACATGCCTACCTCAAGAAGCAAGAAAAATTTCAAAAAAACAACACAGAAATACAAACAATTATGAAACAATATTATGAAAAACTATATGCCAACAAATGAGGACAACCCAGAAGAAATGGTAAATTCCTAGAAAGATATAAACTACCAAAACTGAAACAGGAAGAAAAAGAAAATTTGAATGGATTAATAACCAGCAAAGAAATTAAATCAGTAATCAAAATACTCCCAGCAAACAAAAATCCAGAACCAGAAAACTACAGAGGTGAATTCTACCAAACATTTAAAAAGCTAATACCTATTCTTCTCAAAAATAGAAAAGGAAGAAAAACTTACAAATTTGTTCTATAGGTCAGCATTACCTTCATACCAAAACCAGATAAAGACGTCACAAGAAATAGACAGCTATAGGCCAATATCCCTGATGAACATAGATGCAAAAATCCCCAACAAAACACTAGCAAACAGAATCCAACAATACGTTAAAAGAATCATACACCATGATCAAGTGGGATTTATTTCTGGGTTGCAAGAATGGCTCAATATTAAAAAATCAACCAAAATGATATATCACATCAATAAGAGAAAGGATAAAAATTGTATGATCATCTCAATAGATTCAGGAAAAGCATATGATGAAGTATAACATCCATTCATGATAAAAACCCTCAACAAACTTGGGGGGTGCCTGAGTGGCTCAATGGGTTAAGCCTCTGCCTTCAGTGCAGGTCATGATCTCAGGGTCCTGGGATTGAGCCCTACATGGGGTTCTCTGCTCAGCGGGGGAGCCTGCTTTCTTCTCTCTCTCTCTCTCTCTCTGTCTGCCTCTCTGCCTACTTGTGATCTCTGTCTGTCAAATGAATAAATAAAATCTTTAAGAAAAAAAAAAACCCTCAACAAACTTGGTTTAGAGGGAACATACCTCAACATAATTAAGGCCATATACAAAAAACCCACAGTGAACATCATACGCAAGGGGGAAAAACTGAGACATTTTCCCCTGATGTCAGGAAAAGCATAAGGATGTCCACTCTCATGTCTTTCATTCAACATAGTACTGGACGTCCTAGCCACAGCAATCAGACAACAGAAAGAAAGAAAAGGCATCCAAATTGGGAAGGAAGAAGTAAAACTTCCACTCTTTGCAGATGGTATGATACTATATAGAGAAAACCCTAAAGACTCCACCAAAACACTGCTGGAACTGATAAACAAATTCAGGAAAGTCACAGGATACAAATCAATATGCAGAAATCTGTTGCATTTTTATACATCAATAATGAAGCAGCAGAAAGAAAAATTAAGAAAGCAATCCCATTTATAGTTGTGCTCAAAATAATAAGATACCTAGGAATAAGCCCAACCAGAGAGTGAAAAGCCTATATTCTGAAAACTATAAAACACTCATAAAAGAAATTGAAGATGATTTCGATTGGAAGGACAAATATTGTTAAAATGTCTAACTACCCAAAGCAATCTACACATTTAATGCAATCCCTATCAAAATACTAAGCACTTTTCACAGAACTAAAACCGAAACACTCCTCAAATTTGTATGGAACTACGAAAGATCCCAAATAGCCAAAGCAATCTTGAAAAAGAAAAGTAAAGCTGGAAGCTTGACAATTCCAGAGTTCAAGTTCTATTACAGAGCTGTAATGATCAAAACAGTATGGTATTAGCATAAAAATAGACGCATAGACGCATAGAGCAAGAGACCAGGATAGAAAACCCAGAAATAAACCCACAACTGTCTGGTCATTAATATTTGACAAAGCAGGAAAGAATATCCAGTAGAAAAAAGATAGTCTCTTCAACAAAGGGCGTGGGAAAACTGGACAGCTACGTGCAAAAGAATGAAACTGGACCACTTTCTTATACCACACACAACAGATAAATTCAAAATGGCTTAAAGACCTAAATGTGAGACCTGAAACCATAAAAACCCTAGAAGAGAACACAGGAGTAACCTTTTTGTTTTTTTAATTATGTTCAATTAGCCAACATTTAATACATCATCAGTTTTTGACATAGTGTTCATTGACTCATTAGTTGTGTGTGACAGTATATAGGCAGTAACCTCTTTGACATCAGCTCTAGCAACTTTTTTCTAGATATGTCTCCTAAGGAGGCAAGGGAAACAAAAGCGAACATAAACTGTTGGGACCACATCAAAATACAAAGCTTCTGCACATCAAAGGAAACAATCAACAAAACTAAAAGGCAATTTACAGAATGGGAGAAGATATTTGAAAATGACACATCCGATAAAGGGTTAGTATCAAAAATACATAAGGAGGGGCACCTGGGTGCCTCAGTGGGTTAAGCTTCTGCCTTCAGCTCAGGTCATGATCTCAGGGTTCTGGGATCAGGCCCCACATCAGGCTCTCTGCTCAGCAGGGAGCCTGCTTCCTCCTCTCTCTCTGCCTGCCTCTCTGCCTACTTGTGATCTCTCTCTCTCTGTCAAAAAAAAATCTTTTTAAAAAAAAATACATAAAGAACTGATAAAACTCAACGCCCAATAAATAAATAATCAGAATAAAAAATGAGCAGAAGACGTGAACAGACATTTCTCCCAAGAAGAAATCCAGATGGCCAATAGACATATGAAAAGATACTCAACATCACTCATCATTGGGAAAATATAAATCAAAACAACAGTGAAGTATCACATCACACCTATCAGATGCCTAAAATCAACAACACAAGAAACAAGAAGTGTTGATGAGGATACAGGGGAAAAGGAACCCTTGGGCACTGTTGGTGAGAATGCAAACTGGTACAGCCACAGTATGGAAGTTACTGGAAAAAAAAAAACAGAACTACCTTATGATCCAGCAATCTCACTACTAGGTATTTATCCAAAGAATACAAAAATAATATTTCAAAGGGATACATGTACTCCAATGCTTATAGTAGCATTATCTACAATAGCCATGATATGGAAAGCCCAAGCATTCATCAATTGATGAATGGATAAAGAAGCTTCAGTATATACATATAATGGAATATTACTCAGCCATACAAAAGAATGAAAGCTTGCCATTTCCAAAGACGCGTATGGAGCCTGAGAGTATAATGCTAACTGAAACAAGTCAGTCAGAGAAACAAATACCATATGATCTCACTCGTATGTTGAATTTAAGAAACAAAACAAATAAGCAAAGGGGGAAAAGAGAGGGAAAGAGGTAGAGGTAAACCAAGAAATAGACTCCTGGCTATAGAGAACAAAATGATGGTTATGAGAGGGCAGGGGGGAATGGATGAAATAGGTGATGGGGATTAAGGAGGGCACTCGTGAAGAGCACCAGGTGTTATATGGGAGTGTTGAATTCCTACAATGTACATCTGAAACTAATAACACACTGTCTGTTAAAAATAAATAAATAAGAAATAAACAAATATTCCACTAGACAAGGAGAGCAAAATAGTTCTGAGTGGTCACTGCTTTTTTGTGAATAGCCTTTTTCTCTGGCTTCACCCACAAAACATCTTTTTGACAAGGATTTAACATGACCTCACTTCATTTCCTTAGCAGACAAAAGCAGTTTCTCTATCCTATATCTGATCTCATGTTTGCCTAGATCTTCTTCTACACTTGGAGGTTTCTCAATAGAGTTTGACAGTAGATATACCCTGGGGATAGTTTAAAACCCTCTCCCTGATATGGAAGACTGTGCTCCCTGAGTCCTCTGACCCACAATTACATTAAAATTTTAGATACACTACCAATATTACCAGCTCTAAGAGAAGACGAGCTTCACTTCTCAGTCTTGGACACCACGGAGTTAACTGTGGCTCAGCTGGACATAGAGGTGATCTTGGAAAGAGATATGTTTCTCCTCTGGGGAATGACCTCTTTATACTTACATCATTCTCATTATCATTAAAAAACAGAGTTTACTAATAACCGAACAATCCTGGACCTTTGCCCTCCCATCATTCTATCCATAAACTTTCTCAGTTTCTGATCCACGTAGATCATGCTAAAGTCAAACACCAAGCCTTTGATCAAAATGGTCACAATTCTCCTGCTACAGTGACTCCCCCTCACTCTACCTATGGGCTGATCTGATTTCCCTATCAAATGTGTCAAGTAAATCTTTAAAGGTGTCCATCAGTTGCCAACATGAGGTCTGGCAGACAAGAGTGCTGCCTTCAAGAAGGAAGAAGAAACCTCCAGAGTAACAGTATAAAAGGCAGTGAGGCTCTGAATATCCGGGGCAGTAACACTACCAACTAACTGAAATTCAAGTCTAGATGTTCATAAGCTGTGGAAATACAGGAAAGCAGTTTTACAGCAGACTTGAAAGTGGGGGATATTCCTTTATTTCCATAACAAGACTAATTTTTCATTTATGGGGTAGAAAAAGCTCCTCGTGAATTTAAACATCATTCCTTGCAGACTTTCAAGGAGCTAGAGAATTTCTACTAAAAATTTTGGATAACCTATTTGAAGTCAAAGCTGTAAGACTCTTTTTTTCTTGTCTCGACTCTATAGAAAGCAAGCCTATATTTAGTGTGAGTTATTGAATAGGGGAATGGCTATTCTAAAGCGGTCTAAAGACTTCTCAATGGCTAGATGTCCCATCTTATCATTCCTTAACAGGGAAGGCTAATGAAGAGCTGCCTCAAATAATTGATCTATATAAGTCTCATTTCAGCTCCGCTGCTGATTCATCAGATACATTTCTCACTGTGTGCAGGGGCTTTCTGTCTGACAAGATGAAATTTGGCTTAGTAACTAGAATTCTGATTGCTATATCTTCTACTTTCATAATATGTTCTCCTAAAGGTCTTGAAATGAATAGACCAACTCCCCTTGCCATCATCCTCTTGTGCCCTCTAGCAGAAACTAGAGAAGCACATATCTGAGATTTGTATCAATTCTGCAAAAAAAGTTGAGAAAAAGAATGCAATGAATGTAATTTTAAAGTAACGGATAAATGATAAGTTGCAAATGGTCTAGAGTATGACTAACAAAAATTGGAAAGTAATAGAATATGTGGGAGAAATATTACTGGTTTCTTTTGAGATGACAATAGGTTAATAGATTACTTGTTCAGAAAATGTTCAAGGATTTTTGATTGCTTAAGAATAAATTAAAGTGGAATGCTTGCTTTATGAAAGGAAAACTTGAGATAATTATCTGAAAAGTATTACACATTTGAATAAGTGAAAAGAACTTGGCATATTGAAGAATTATAACATAAAGTCTCTTCATTCTGTCTATACAACATTTACTCCTAATATATTTAAATCAAACTGAATGCCTAATAATAGAAGAGAGTGATTTAACATACACATACACATGTGTTTTATATACATCTATATATATGTGCACATGTATATACTCCAATGAAATACACTTTTTTTGTTTTTAAAGATTTTATTTATTTATTTGAGAGAGAGCGGGCATGAGCTGGGGGAGGGGCAGAGGGAGAGGGAGAAGCAGACTCCCCACTGAGCGGGAAGCTGGATGTAGGGTTCCATCCCAAGACCCCAAGCTCACGACCTAAGCCAAAGTCAGACGCTGAACCGACTGAGTCCTCCAGGTGCCCCCTTTTTCATTTGTATATACACATATATCCCATGTGCACATGTATGATTTATTTAGAATTAAACTATACTTCTAAAATAATACATTGGAAGTTTTTTTCATTACATTGCAAACCACCAATATACCAAATGAAAAGGGTACAAAAATATTCTTAAACTATGCAATAGACTAAAAATTACCCAAAAAAGTCATTATGTCGGGGCGCCTGGGTGGCTCAGTGCGTTAAGCCGCTGCCTTCAGCTCAGGTCATGATCTCAGGGTCCTGGGATCAAGCCCCGCATTGAGCTCTCTGCTTAGCAGGGAGCCCGCTTCCCTCTCTCTCTCTGCCTGCCTCTCTGCCTACTTGTGATCTCTCTCTGTCAAATAGATAAATAAAATCTTTTTTTAAAAAAGTCATTATGTCATATGTAAATTACCTGTAATGTATACAAGATATAACTGCCATAAAAATAAGATGGTTGAGAGATACTGCAGCACAGATTTCAAAGACTTTTTATAACTGTGTTCCTCATTAAGGAGATAATAAATGTCCATTTTGAAAAAAGTAAAAGGGTTTTTTTTTTTAAGATTTTATCTATTTATTTGACAGATAAAGAGAGACAGCTAGAGAGGGAAGCACAAGCAGGGGGAGCAGAAGTGGGAGAAGCAGGCTCCTGCTGAGCAAGGATCCCGCTGCGGGGCTCGATCCCAGGAGCTCGGGATCATGACCCAGCTGAAGGCAGACGCCTCACAACTAAAAACTAACAAATAAAAGGGTTTTTAAGCTAAGTTTTTTTTTAAGGTTAAATTACAACAAATTATTTTTTTTCCCTAAAGATTTTATTTATTTATTTGACAGACAGAAATCACAATAGGCAGAGAGTCAGGTGGGGGGTGGGGGGGAACAGGCTCCCCACCGAGCAGAGAGCCTGATGAGGGGCTCGATCCCAGGACCCTGAGCTCACGACCTGAGCTGGAGGCAGAGGCCCAACCTACTGAGCCACCCAGGCACCCCTACAATGAATTATTTTTAAAGAAAACAAAAGATCACCAGAGAAGATTATGAGCACAATTTGATATATAATCTTCCAAACTGGTTTTCAAAATGTATCCTAACACATTGCTATTTTGGGGAAAGATTTGTTCATTCACTTTGATTCAAACTCAAAAGAAGGAAGAGGAGAGGGTGGAGGAGCAGGAAGTGTTGAAGAGTGTCAACGTTGAACCCTCCATACTGCATACCCTCATGGTTCACTAGCACATAGTTAATAGAGAGTTTCTGTAATCAAACAGGTCAGTGCATTTATTTACATGTGTTAGTTCAGTAGGCCTATGTCTCAGCAAACAAGACCCATCATGTAATTACAAACACATTTGGAGACCCTGAGGTTCTAGGCAATCCTGCACCACCAAGGTGCAAAAAGTTTCCCCTGGGCTGGATTTTTTTTCCCCCATGAAACATGCATGTTTATTTACACTAATACTGCCAATGTGTTCCTGGATTCTGGTTCCCTTGTGATAAGGAGAGAGTGTAAATATCATTAACATACAGGAACACCAAGGAAAGTGAAGGCATCGTTGGTATGCATGTCAGTAACACACTGCCACCCCACCACTCTGCTTGAAGTCAGCCACTTCTTTTTTAATAACTGAGCGTCACGTGGTTTTCTTTTCATAGAAAAATGGAAACTCTTCTTGGACGCTCTTCCAGTCAGTCAAGACCACACACGCTTACTGAACAGCATCTATGTACGTGCCAGCCACTGTTGCTGGTGCGGGCACTTGTGATAAATTATTCTATCTCTGTAACATGTTATTTGGAGGCAGACTGACACTACTGACAAGGAATTTAGGGTTTAATTCTCATCTAAAAATTTTAAATACCCATAATTGTGGATGGCCAGGAACATTACCCGTGGTTAATTTGCATATTGTTCCTGTTGTCCCTAAAATACGAGGACATTGAGCAAAACTTTATGCCATGTGACATAGCACACCAAACTGAAGGCAAAGATCATTTGATGGATGCTTGGTATGGAGGACTGGTGGGGTCATGATGAGTCACCAGGTTCACGTCATGCACACTGAATCTCGCCTCTGAGCTTACCTCCTGCCTAAGCTCTTGCAGATTCATCCCAGAGGTGTCTGGCTCAGTTATCTTGATCCTAGGTTGCTGTAAGCAGAATTGTACTTCAAGAGGGTCAAAAGGCTCAGGGGTTATCCTTCAGGCCAATTCCATTTCAAATATTAAAAAAAAAAAATCTTGTGCGCTCTGGTCAAATTGACATTTTCCCCATCTTACGTGTCAATAGCACAAAAGCTAAAGCTCCTTCCATATTGAGATTCTGAACTTTACTCTCCTTTAATGTAACAGTCCTTTTCCTAAATCCTTTCTCAGGCTCACTGATTGCTTCTCTTGAAAATACTCTAACCTTGTATCCCTTTCTTATAATGAGTAAAACAGTCATCCAGACCTCGAGAAATTTTCCTACGTCTCTAGCACTTTCAACCTGCAACTCTGTGCCAATAGTAAAAATTGAATCAAGGTTCTGTAGGGGAAAAAACTGCGCTTCAAAGGGAAACGATGCATCGTCTATACAGCACGTATCTTCCTGTTATCTAATTATGATTCTATGACAACTCTTCCCCATCTCTGCAAACTCTAGATCACTGATAGCAATGAAGAATAATTCTTATCTACAGACATGCAAACGTGCCCTGCCCACAGAGAGCCAGCTGGCCTCTCACCCCAGCTGTGTAGAAGCCAGGATTTTCTTTCTAATCTATTAAATGTCTACTTGATTCCCTCATTGATTCACCAGTTAAAGAAAATCTCTAATAATTATTCACTTTATATCAGCACAGGAGTCACAATTTCATCTTGTTTTGGAAATTATTATTTAACAGCTCCAAATGAGCAAAAAGAAACATAACTGGATTACTAATCAGGGAATGTATAAATATGAGATGAGGAAAGAGGACATATCCAGCAAGAGGGGACCAAGAGTCATATTCTCTCATGCTTTGCTTGCTTGCTTGCTTGCTTGCTTTTTCAGAGAGAGAGAGAGCATGAACAGGGAGAGGGGCAAAGGGAGAGAGGTAACTCTCAAGCAGACTCCCCACTGAGTACAGAGCCCATCATGGGGCCCGATCTCAGGACCTTGAGATCATGACCTGAGCTGAAATCAAGAGTCAGATACTCAACCAATGGAGCCACCCAGGCACCCCTCATCCTTTTTTAAGCATAAAAATATCATAATTTAGAGGGGATGAAAATGAAGATTTATTTAATAATTTTCTCTTAAAGTAATAAGACTTTTACATTCATACTGAAGTCTTGATGGAAATGATTAAAGGGTGATGGTTAGTGTATGAAACCATTGCCAAAACCACTACACCAGACAAAGTTAAACAGGCAAGGAAGACTTTACTCAGGGAGGTTGCAGTGAGGGAGAAAGACCATTCTGAACTTGATTCCAGTAAAACTACAAGCAAGAGGGTTTTTTGAAGCTGGGCTGGGTGTTATCATAGGTCACCTGTGTTCAAATATTGGTTTTTCCAAAGGGAAAATGGAACCAGAAAGAGATTTTAACGCTGAGAGGAGAAGGTGATACAGAGTGGTATCCACCAAAACCCAGAAAACAGAAGGAGATTTTCCCCTCTAAGGCCACCAAAGTGAGCACAGCCTTGCTAACATCTTGACTTTGACCTAGCAATACTGATTTTGGACTTCTAGCCTCCAGAACTACAAGTGGAAAAATTACCTTTGTTTTAAGCCACCAAGTTTGTGGTAATTTGTTATAGCAGCCACAAAAAACTAATACAGGTGTGCCTGGGTGGCTCAGTCAGCTGGGAGACTGACTCCTGATTTCAGTTCAGGTGATGATCTTGGAGGTCACAGAATAGAGCCCCATATTGGGCTCTGCACTCATCTGGAGTCTGCTTGTTCCTCTCCCTCTGCTCCTCCTTCTGCTTGGATGCTCTCTCTCTCAAATTAAATAGATAAATAAATGAATGAATAAATAAAATCTTTTTTTTAAAAAAAGAGTACAGATTTTGGTACTAAGAAATTGAGTGCTGCTGTAACAAATACCTAGAACTGTGGAAGAGACTTTGAAATTGATAATGGACAATGGCTGGAAGAATTCTGAGGCAAAGCCTAGATTGCTTTAAATGGACTATTGGTAGAAATACAAACATTAAAGACAACACTGGGACCACTCAAAAAGAAATGAGAAGCATAATACAAGAAGCCTGGATCATCTCAGAAAATGGCTATATTGCCATCAGCAAAATATTGGAAGCAAAATGGCCACTAAAGATGCTACTCAGGAGTCTCAGAAGAAAATGGTAAATGTGATTCTGGAAAATGGAAAGGCAATCCTTGTAATAGAGTGACAGAGAGCTCACTTCACTGAGTTGGGATGTAACACTGCATGGGAAATAGAACTTGCGAGTGATGAATGCGGGTATTTAGCTGAGGAGGTTTCCAAGCCAAGCACAGAAAATGCAACTTGGTTTTTCTTGCTGTTTATGCTAAAATGCTAGATGAAAGAGATAAAGTGAGGAAAGAATCATTAAGTGAAAAAGATCCAGGACTTGATGACTTGGGAAATTCCCAGACTGTCTATATTGCAAAAGATACTAAAATCAGGAGATTCGATGTTATGAAAGCGTGCTCAGGAAAGAAGGCTGGAGAGGGTGCTCAAGAGATGAAGCATGAACTAAGAGGAGCAACAGTTGGGGGACTGGAGCAATCTAGGTGAAAAGAAGGGTGCATTGGTCCACCACTACAGGTCCTGAAAAGTGGTTCTGGATATATGGGGGTTTTTAAAATATTTTATTTATTTATTTGACAGATCACAAGTAAGCAGAGAGGCAGGCAGAGAGAGAGAGGAGGAAGCAGGCTCCCCGCCTAGCAGAGAGCCCAATGCAGGGCTGATCCCAGGACCCTGGGATCATGACCTGAGCTGAAGGCAGAGGCTTTAACCCACTGAGCCACCCAGGCACCCCAAGTTCTGGATATATGTTGAAGACAGAACCGATGATATTTTCTGATTGAATGCACATAATTTGTGAGAGAGAAAGGTTGGGGATTATTTCAAAGCATTGGGTCTAGATAACTGGAAGGATGGAGTTCACATTTCCTAAGATAAATTTATAGGAAAATACCAGGAGGTCAGTTTTTAGCATAATAGATTGGTATTTCCATTTTTTAAAAAGTGGAGATTTTGGAAAGATAATTGGGAGTTCAGAGATCAGCTTCTAGGTCCAGACAATAGCTATAAATTTGGTATTATCAGTATAGAGATGCCATCTAATGGATAAGACTAGAGGAAATCATCTGGACCGGACTGTAAAATACAAAATAGAAAAGGCTAAAAAAAACGTAGTCACGACAGCCCTCAAAATTAAAAGGTCTAGAAGAGAAGAGACTGAGAAGAAATGTGGTAGGAGAAAAGCCAGGAGATTGTGGAGTTCTGTTAAGCCAAGTAAGGACACTTTCAATGAAGGGGAGATCCAAAATGTCCAGTCCTGCTACGCAGGAGAGTTAGAAGAGGTCTGAGAAGTGTCTATGGGATTTAGCAAATGCAAGTCCTCAGAGACAGTGTCTAGAGAAGTTCTAATAATGGAGATGGAAGATTAACATGATGACGGCAGAGAGGGGAGGGGATAAGAGAATTTAAATATAGTAGCTACAGGAAGTGAAATGAAATGGACTGGAAAGTCAATTAATTTTGCTTTTAAAAAATCCACAAATTTGGCCAGATTAAGCTCATTACTAAGTGAAAAGAGAAAACTTATGCTGAGAGACACCAGACGGCTAGAGGTACGGAGGAAATGAGTAACCAACATGACTCATTCAATTAGAGAGTTTGCTAATTAAAGAAAGAGGTAGTAAGTGCAGCGTAATTTGCAAGATCTAAGGGGAAAGCAAATGTGATTGTTTTAATCTGTTAAATCTGTGTGGTAAAATGGAGACAGAAGAGGCTGAGTGGGGTTCTTGAAGGATGAGAGGCGATGTGAACAGCAGGCAAAGGTGAAGGAAGGAATTGATTTTTGGAAAGAAGTACCTTTTCCTTAGAAACCATAAGGATGGGCAAGAAGGGAAAAGTTCACCAGGGTTTCTCAGTCGGAGCACTACTGACATTTTGAGCTGAATGATTCTTTGTTGTGGGAGAGCTGTTCTGTGCACGACAGGACAATTGGCATCCCTGACCTTGACCCACTAGGTGCCAGCAGCACTCCCTCCCATCGTGACAACCCCAACTACCCCTTAGAGAAAAGCCACCTTGGCTGAGATCCGCTGATAGAGAGATATATTGAAAAGAGAGAATTTCCCTGTTGAACTTAGAGCACTAAGAGCGTACAAAGCCTGAGAAGGGGCTGGGTGATTAAGAGAACTTCTTGGAAAGACATTTTTAATAACAGCTGATACTGTGGTGGCTTTGTTCTCTATCGATTTAGCTGACCACAGACTGTGTTTGCCGGAATCCCTCTTCCTGTGTGGTTCTAGACTCCTGTGGGCCACAGGGGATGTTTTACATGAGAATTGGAAGGGGAGGGAGTCAAGCCCATTCCTTCCATACCCCGAAGGCTCCGTGGCAGGCCCCGGTGCAGCCCACGGAGCACCCCTCATCTGTTGATTCACCTGGGAGTGAGGTCACAACCACACAATTCCTCCAGATACCTCCAAGTGCCCTCCTGCTGTCTCTCCCACTTGGGGAGCTCCATCTCACTGAAGGGGGAGACTTGGAAGCAGTGTGAGACCTGTGAGCGTTCCCGTTCGTGTCTGAGGGCTCCAGCCCATCCTTGGATTTCCAGTTTGTGCCTACTCACCCTTGCTTCCCATCCATCTTTTTTCCTAACTGCCAACCCTACTGACTCCAAGCTGTAGCATCATGCCATAACTGTACATAAACTCTTTAACAAGATCTCTCAGTTGTCAGAGGTGAAATCCCCCCAACAAATCCCACGTTCTATACCGCTTCCTTACTACTGCCTGTATGTCTGGTATAATAGCACTATAAACTGTGTTTTAGCATCCTTATTTTATAGAGGAGGACACTGACGCTCGGGAAGACTAACTCCCTCTAGGTCCCACGTTCAGTAAGTGGTGGACATAGAATGTGAACAACATTCACTTTTCTTTAAAATCCTCTCTCCTTCCACTGCATTGGTCTATCATGCTGTCAGTGGCTTAAGGAGGTGAAAAGGAGTAGAACTTTTCAAATGCATTAACCTTGACCTATGGATAAGCGACTCTCTATTGTATTCTAATAATGGTAGCAACTAAATAAAGGCTCCTTCCAAGATAGCATTTAATGATTACTAGAGGTAGGAGGCACAAAATTCCAAGATACAATTTACTTGCTCTTCACAGATAGAAAATAAGAGTTAAAGTTTCCCATCTTTTATGACTGCGTAATGCTTATGAGACACTAACATTTGGTGGCAGCAGATGTCCTAGAAGTTTAGAAGGGACCGTAATCAACCCATCAACATTCAGTTTAATCAGGACTAGGAAAGAGTGATGGGGTTTAATGGCTGTACTTATGCCACCGTCAATGCCCTGGCTCTAACTTCCTGCCTCTAACTACCACAGGCAGAGCTTCTAAACCTCTCCCTCCCCAAGTTACACTTACAGTAACAAAGCAGCCATATACACAGTACACATGGACGGTGGCAGTAGACCAAGATGGAACGAGTCTTTATTTTTATTTGCCGGTGTTGTACAAATCAGCGGCATAACCAGCCAGGCGTTGATGAAAACATATTGGGTTCTCCGGGTGAACGATCTCAGATGTACATCTTTCTTGTGTCTGCTGTAAAGTATAAAGTCCTAAGGTACAGGGACAAATCTATGAATTGCTTTCCCAATAAAGCTAGACTCACAGAATATCAACATTGGAAGAGATTTTTTTTTTCAGGTAACCTAACCCATTTCCATTCCAAATGGTTGAATCCATTCTAAAACAAGCTAGCCGTCATCCATGCACTTTTTGCACTCTAAAACACCAGACAATTACCCAACCCAAAAGAGAGCCCACATTCTCCTCTGACAGCTAAAAGCTAGGATGCATTTCTTGCTTTGAGCAAGACTCAAATATGCCTGCCCATGATTATGACCCAAAGGTGTTAGAAGAGTCATTTTGCATCATTCAGAGTATATTTCCTCTATCCACTGTGTGCCATATTTAGTATTTAGTGCATGCTCTGTTGTTAGAATAATGGCAATAATAACGAGATTGACATTAAACTAGCTACTTTGCAAACCAATTTGTTCCATCAGTAAAATCTTCATTAGAGTGATTACTAGAAGCATAAATGATTATTGTTTTTGCCATATTTTTTCACTTTATATCATAGTATCATGATGGTTATAAAAGCTCAAAAAAGGTAATAATTGTTTTAGTAGTCATTTTGAAAAGTCTCTTTTTCATGGTTTGCACAGAAAACTATTCACTTGAACAGTTTATTTTTAAGTCATAGTGAATATAAGATATGTGGGTGTTTTTTTTTTTTAATCTTCTAAAAATAAGCTTAGTGTTCCAGGCCACCCTAAGATCGCAGTTGTATTACCTGAGGACAGGATAAAATTTTAAAATTGAATATCTTCATCAAAGAGGGAGTGTAAGTTGGCAGAGTAGCAGAACTCCAAGCTCAATTCATCCCATGTTTATAACTAGATATCGCTCACATCCAAGGAAATAAACCAGAGAGCCATCCAAAGACTGGCAGAACAAGCTCCACTACTAATTGTCGAGAAAAAGCCCTATCAGAGAAGTTAGGAAAAACAGAAACAGTGGTTGGGAGCTGCTCACAGGCCAGAAGGAATTGGGTCATAGACAGGCGAAAGCATCAAGGAGTCCACACAGGCAAAGTATCTGGTTTATCTGGCCTTTATCATACTCAGTAGGGAAAAACTGAGACCTTTTCCCCCAAGGTCAGGAACAGGATAAGGATGTCCACTCTCACTGCTTTTATTCAACATAGTACTGGACGTCCAAGCCACAGCAATCAGACAACAGAAAGAAAGAAAAGGCATCCAAATTGGGAAGGAAGAACTAAAACTTCCACTCTTTGCAGATGGCATGATACTATATAGAGAAAACCCTAAAGACTCCACCAAAACACTGCTGGAACTAATAAACAAATTCAGGAAGGTCACAGGATACAAATCAATATGCAGAAATCTGTTGCATTTTTATACATCAATAATGAAACAGCAGAAAGAGAAAATAAGAAAACAATCCCACTTACAGTTGTGCCCAAAATAGTAAGATACCTAGGAATAAGCCCAACCAGATAGTGAAAAGCCTATATTCTGAAAACTATAAAACACTCACAAAAGAAATTGAAGATGACACAAAGAAATGGAAAGACCTTCCATCCTCATGGATTGGAAGGACAAATATTGTTAAAATGTCTAAGTACCCAAAGCAATCTACACATTTAATGCAATCCCTATCAAAATACTAACAGCACTTTTCACAGAACTAAAACCAAAACACTCTTCAGATTTGTATGGAACTACGAAAGATCCCAAGTAGCTAAAGCAAACTTGAAGAAGAAAAGCAAAGCTGGAAGCTTGACAATTCCAGAGTTCAAGTTCTATTACAGAGCTGTAATGATCAGAACAGTATGGTATTAGCATAAAAATAGCACATAGAGCAACAGACCAGGATAGAAAACCCAGAAATAAACCCACAACTGTCTGGTCATTAATATTTGACGAAGCAGGAAAGAATATCCAGTGGAGAAAAAACAGTCTCTTCAACAAAGGGCGTGGGAAAACTGGACAGCTACGTGCAAAAGAATGAAACTGGGTCACTTTTTTATACCATACACAACAGATAAATTCAAAATGCATTAAAGACCTAAATGTGAGACCTGAAACCATAAAAACCCTTGAAGATACACAGGCAGGGGCGCCAGGGTGGTTCAGTGGGTTAGGGCCTCTGCCTTCGGCTCAGGTCATGATCCCGGGGTCATGGGATCGGGCCCCGCATCGGGCTCTCTGCTCAGGGAGGAGCCTGCTTCCTCCCTCTCTCTCTGCCTGCCTCTCTGCCTATTTGTGATCTCTGTCTGTCAGGTAAATGGATAAAATCCTTTAAAAAAAGATATTATAGGGACGCCTGGGTGGCTCAGTTGGTTAAGCAGCTGCCTTCGGCTCAGGTCATGATCCCAGCGTCCTGGGATCGAGTCCCATATCGGGCTCCTTGCTCCACAGGGAGCCTGCTTCTCTGTCTGACTCTGCCTTCCACTCTGTCTGCCTGTGCTCGCTCTCGCTCACTCTCTATGACAAATAAATAAAATCTTTAAAAAAAAAAAAAAGATATTATAAAAAAAAAAAAAAAAGAATACACAGGCAGTAGCTTCTTTGACATCGGCTGTAGCAACTTTTCTCTAGTTATGTCTCCTGAATCAAGGGAAATAAAAGGAAGAATAAGCTATTGGGACCAAAAATAAAATAAAATAAAATAAAATAAAAATATTCATTACAATGAAGAAAATAGTCCACAAAACTAAAAGGCAACTTACGGAATAGGAGAAGATAGGTGCAAAGGATGTAT